>NW_024581127.1:4013456-4250774 GCF_017639235.1 Corvus kubaryi | reverse complement strand
GCCGGGGTGCGCAGCCCCCTCCCCGCGCTGCCCCCAGACAAAGGGTGCACCTTCCCCCGCACCCTGCCCGGGCAGGGGATGCGCGCTCCCCCGCGGAGACACGCAGCCACGCACGGACACCGTGCCAGTGCCACAGGCAGGGCACGCGCACACACACACACACACACACACACACACACTCGTGCACATGCATGTACACACACAACCCACACTAACCCCGCCGCAGGGGATGCACACACACACGCACACACACACACAACCCACACTAAGGGCATCCTCTAGACAGGGGATTCCCCTCTCACACAAGCGTGAATCCACATTAACATTCCTCTCTGTGGGATGCACACACCTCTCAGACCTCCCCACACACGGTCCTCCCAGATAGGGAATGTGCAGGCATGCACACAAACACGCCACACACACACACACACACACACACTTCCATGTACTGTCCCCTCCCATACAGACACACACCACTTTCTCCTGATCCACAGCATGCTTTCAGAGTTTTCCTTTCCTATTCCCAGCCCAGGCAGGGCACAGGCACACAACACACAAAACAGGACTGTACCTGGCCATCCCAGCCTCGCTATTGACATGCTGAGGGCCTGCTGAGGGCTGAACCCCGCAGCAGAAATGCAGCGTCTGGGGAGCCAGGACCCTTCATGGGGCATGGACTAATGCATTTTTATCATCAAGTCTTGGCAAGGTAGCAGGCTGCAATCAAGACTTCAGCTACTCCTGCTGCCTCTTGCTGCTTTCCATAGTATTTTATAGCTCTTTATTGTTTTTCCTTGATAATTCCTGTTAATGGGAGGAAGTCTCTTTCCCTCATTCAGTAATGCCCCACTATATTTCAGGTACTGGATTAGAAAGCTATTCTCCTTTTCCAGCTCTTCTCGCTTTCTCAGGTTTCATAACAGCTCTTCTGTGGCTTTGCCCTCTGCATTGTGTTTCCCAGGCTTCGTCTCATCTTATGGCTCTGAGATTCAGCCTTCACTGCTGCACATTTTGCTGCTGGGATAAAGGCTTTCCAACAAAACTTTTATCAGCTTCCTGATTTTGTTTTGTATGTTTTGTTTTGTATTGTTTTTATTCAAAGATCTCCTAATTCTTTTGAAAGCTATCCAAGAAAGAGACTGGGCAGCATTTGCCACCATGATTTCAATTACAACACACTAAAAAGTAGGTTAAACTTTGAATGCTCATTTACTGTGCTAATTTTCACCTGCTTTATTTAATTCCTTGCCTACTGTCTTGAGGACATATAAATGTATGATTTTTTTAAAAAGTCTGCCTACCTTCTCCCAGCCTACCTGCAGAAGTTTTCTGAATGGCAACCGCAGCAGTAGTCCTTGTCCGTGCTGAGTTCAAGGCTAGTTTTCTATGGAAGGTACTTTGTCTGAAACCTGGACACCTGTGGCATAGACATCCATGCCTATGCTGCTCAGCCCTTATGGTCAGTCAGGGAAATTGTCTTCCATATCTTACATATGATAAATAAAGCTCCATAGCAACCCATTCCTCTCCTCAGCTACTCCCCGAATGAAATGTCGGTATCTATGTATTTTATATGTTCCACCTCTTGTGTGTACGTGTCTACGTATCTCATTACTAATTTTTGAATGCACCAATCAGTTCAGCTGAGCAAAACTCTCAAAGACAATTAAATTACAACAAGTTTAAGAAAAAGAACTTAAGGTGGATGAAGAAGCTAGCCTCATATCTCTTTGTGCTCAGAGCAAGGCAAAGGCGACATTAGGAGTTCATGTGTTGTTACATACCTCAAAATCTGCACGTACACGTGACATCAGTGAGAAAAGTTAACTGGAGCTTCTGTCTTCTTAGCCACTGTAGATCAGTAAAACCCATGAGACAGAGCTGTGGGAAACTGGAGTTCATTCCTTCAGATTCTCATTAAATAATCGGTTCTGAGGCGCTCCAGTTCTCCTCTACTGCTTTTCATGATGCAGTGAGTGGTTTTGAAGCAGACTATGTTTTCTTGAGATTTTAAAATTTGATTTTTCCTTTCTGATAAAGGAAGACTGTCTTATCTCCCTCTCATACACATACCCCCAGACACTAATAAGTCTTGCTTATTGGGAAAACTGACAGAAAGTGCACTTGATGGGTGAGTTCCTGCAGTTCTTTGGCTACACTGGTAGGCATTCTTTGTGGACACTGCTCCAGAATGAGCAGTTGATCTACTTTCAAAAAAAGAGAAGTTACTCTGGAATAAAAAGCTGCTTATTTTGCTAGTATGTCCACAGTAAAAGTAACTTTATTGTGGGAAACTATTTTTGCACAAGTGCATTATCTTGTCTAGAGACATGTTTACATCACTGCATCTTTGTTAACTCAGTTTTCCTTTATAAACAAATGCTAACGGTTCCTGGCTCGCTCATTTTCTAGGCTTGGGGCTTTTATCTTCATGGACACTCATCTCCTGCTCTTACACTGGCATGTTTGGATGTTGAAGGGAAGCCTTTGTTGATTCTCTAGTTACCAGAAATAAAATGCAAAACGTATGGCCATGCTAATGAACAGTGTCTTTCAGACCACGTGGGAAAGATTTCCTTTAGAGGAGTTTAGTCTCAGTCAGTCAGATAAGGAAAAGAAAGAAACAGCTTGAGTGAAAGCTCTTTTCTACCAAGATTTCTGCCGCAGGATTTTTCTCCCTCATTACAGTGATGTTCTTCAGAGCACCTTTCATCCATCAAGACCATCCTTGTAAACATCCTGGAGCCTCTTCCTTCTCACTTAACACCTGATTTGCATAGGTGAGACCACTAGGTCTCTGTGAGGCAGTGCTCTCCAAACAGCTCCCTTCAGTGAGAGGAGAAGCTGTTTAGAGGAAGGCATGGATGGAGAAAAATGGGCAGACATTTGGAAAGGTATAGTTAAATCTTGATATGACCAGGAGGATCATTCAAAATCACAGTCTAACTCTTGGGAGAAATAATTGTCTTCATGCTGACCATCTCGACCATACCAGTGAACTCACATGAGCCACTAATTTGCTTCCTTTTGAAGGAAGAAGAGTGGGTTTGTGTTTGTCAGGGCCTTCAACGCATGACCAGGACTGCTGACCCTGACCTACTTTCCCTGGAGACTCCCCAGTCCCTGTCTATAGTCCAGGACCCCATTTCAGCTCATCACAGGGCTTTCAGTCCCTGCCTCAGAGATACTTTCCTATGGAGAAGAGAATGATCTACTTATAGACTGGTTTAATGGCTACTCCTTACTTGTAGGAGCAGATATTACATTAAGCACCAGCAACAGGAGGACTGCTGTAACCAGCATCAAAGCTGGCCTGTCTAAATAAATGGTTCATCATTTTCCTGAGTGTAGTCGTCTCACTTATTGCGATGCCAAAATATAATGTCAGATGGTTTTGAAATGTATCGTAGTTTCCCAGCAGCGTCTAACAAATGGCAAAAAAAAGTTCTAGGAGAAGAGTGAACCCCATCCCAGTGCCCTTTCTATTACCCAAGACTTGCAGATAAAAACAAGTCAAACAAAGGCAGCTTCTTGGCCAAGTCCAATATTCTCTTGAAATAAATCACATTGGAAATAGCATCTGGCAGTAGCAAAACCCACCACAGCTCAGACCAAGTCTGGTCTGGATTAGGGACTTCCTGATTATTGGAACAGCTTTCCATGCTTCCTATTGAGTAGTTGGGGCTTGTTTTGCTTTTTTCCCCCTATTTTTTTTCAGGTTTTGGTTTCCTTTATCATATTTCTCTGACTCAGAATAATATGTTTTCTATTCTTGTTGCCACAGATTAGGCTCTGACACACTTTTTCCAAGTGTTGGGTTCTAGAGGGG
This sequence comes from Corvus kubaryi, assembly GCF_017639235.1. Classification (NCBI taxonomy): domain Eukaryota; kingdom Metazoa; phylum Chordata; class Aves; order Passeriformes; family Corvidae; genus Corvus; species Corvus kubaryi. The sequence continues at coordinate 4,246,945 of NW_024581127.1, read as the reverse complement.
CTCCTGGAAGTGTTCTCATTTATTCCACAGGATGCAATGGGACAGCAGTCTCACTAGTGTTTAAAGGCTGTCTTGTGGACACATCTAGGAATGATATGCTGCTGTGCACAGGGACAATAGTGGCAGCTTTTCCCTCTCTAGTGCATTACATGGAAACTTACAGAGCTGGGTATCACAAAACCAGCAACAGAGCTGAGCCAGAGCATAGCCAGGAAGGACAGATCATGGGAAATAAGCCATTGTCAAATAAGCCATAACTTGGATGGGTTTGAGGGCAGTTTTTGTCTGTTTATAAAAATTTATTCATTGTTCCTTTCTTCTCTGGGTAGAATTTTTTTTGGTGTGTTTGTTTGTTTGTTTGTTTGTTTGTTTTGGATTTGTTTTTTTTTTTTTTTTAAATTCTGGACAAATCTGCACAAGAATAAAGTAATTGGTGTCACAGCTACAGTCAGGTGTAGACATGGCAAAACACAAATAGAAACCAAACTTGAACTAAACAAAGGGATATCATTATGATTGAAGTTGAATTATTAGAGTTACAGTTAGAGCTGTACAAACTGAGATTCCAAATTTAGGCATCTTCTCATATGCAGAACTCAAATAGATAGTATTTACCAGTTGGGTTTTATGTCAAGCAAACAGGATGCCTGCTGAGTGGCTCCTGGAGCTCCAGACTGCAACATTTGGGTTCTAGGATGTAGGGCTCTCCTTTGTGTAACATAAGACAGTGATGATTTCCACAAAGTCAAAAGTCTTTTTCCAATCTCCTGTAGTAAGGTATTGCAGCTTGCTTTTTTTACTTTTTAAAAAACCCATATTTTGTAATATAATTTTCATATTTTTATTTTTTTATTAGCATGAGCTGTATGTTAATCCTATCTGACAATTAAAATGTTATCTGGTGTTATGCACAGACTTTAAATTGAGATCCCTTATTTTGGTCCTATGCCAGATCACAACCTGAGAAATAATTAAGCTTTGTTCATGAATCTTAGGGACGGTGCATCCCAGGTATAAACTTGATCTCCTACTGCTTTTTAGAAGTAGCAGGAGTTTGGTCCAAGTTGATGACAACTGAGCAGTCTAATAAAACCCAATCCTGTCACTATGAAGAGCTGGCACTTGCTGGTTATACTACATAGGGGATGCTTATAGCGAAAGGTATATTTAGCATGAGACTTGTTTAGGTGATCTAGCGTTGCCTGCTAACTTTGAACTCCAAAAGCTCTGCAACAAAAAATTATGTTTCCTTAAATACCATCTCCAAGGAGATGACTTTCATGTCTTCCTCTGCCACTGCCTCTTCCACCATTCCTCGCTGCTGTGGTGCACACCTTCTTCCCCATCCTTGTCGAGACAGAGCCCCACAGGTGGGGTTCTCCATTCCCAGGAGGGCTGTTATGGAAGACATCCTTTCCAAGCTCCTTTGAAGGTTTGCAGTACCTGCCTGGAGTTTATGTACCAGGCAGAAATTTTTCTGCCTTTCCCCAGTCTGGTGAAAATGGAGTCAGAATTTTCAGGCTTTATGTTCTGGATTATTTCTGTTCTATGTCAAAAATGATTTAATGATGGGTTAATTAAAAGTCATCTGTCCCAACAGTTTAGGCTTAAGCAGAAGGTATTTTCTGCACAGGTCAAAGCTGAAGGAAAACAGCAAGGACTGGAAGAAGAGATGTTCAGCAGACATTCAGAATAACCAGCTAAATACCTCTCTTTATTAGTAAGGGAGAATGCAACGTCTAGGAGCAGAGGATTTTGCAATGGGAAGATGCCAGTCGCAGAGAGAGGAGGATGAGCTTGTGATAAGTAGTGACAGGTGTGAAGCTTCTAGTTATGAGGGCACTCCCCTTAAGCTGAGTAGAAGAGAACAGAGACTGAGCAGAGAGCCAGACATGTGGGAAAGAGAACTTCCTCCGTATCTTGATCTGTAACAGGCTCTTGGGGGAGCTATGAGGAGATGAATTTGCCTGAAAGGCAGTTTGGAGTTTTCCCTGAGCAGGGCAGTTCTGCAGGAACCAGGCATTGAGCTGCGCTCAGGCAGCCTAGTGCTGCCCTGACATTGGGATGGGAATTGGGAAGTAAGCTTCCCAAAGATTAGACTGAAACTGTTGTCAACACATCAGATAAACTTGTGCTGCAGTTAAATATGATGAATTACATCTGGATAATTTGTTTAAAACTTACTGTATTCTCAAGTGAAGTATTAGGCCTTGGAGCTCTCATTCGCATCATTATTTTTCATTTTCAATTTTTTCCCCAGGGATTAAATCTCAGGATTGGAATGCAGAAAACCTGTGTACATTTCCTCTTTTAATGAAATATCTTGGTATCACCAGCAAACCCTGACAAAATAATGAGCCCATATTTCTCCAGCTGTGAATAACACATGGCATAGAACTGTGTTCTGCTCCTGGCTTGCAGCACAAAACAATCAGCAAGCTAAAAAACCCCACAAATTGCTTTCAACTCCTTTTCAGAGGTTAGATAAACTTGGGAGTTTCTTTGTTTTGGTTTGGTTTTGTTTTCCTCATATGGGATTGTAGACAAATCTGATAGAGTAATAAGTTAACCTAATTGCCTTTTTTTCTTTAGCATTCACCCCAAGAGTTCCCTACAGCCTTTTTTATCCTTTGTAAAGTCTGGAAGAGAGTACTGCTGCAATGTGTAAATGAAACACTGAGCCCAAGTGGAACCTCCTTGAAGACAAACAATAATGAAATTGTTGCCAGGTAATGGTTTCAATTTTTAAACTCTTTTTGGCAAAGAACTGTAGTTTTTCTTATAGCCATCTGAAAAACAGAGTTTCCTGCTCAGGAGGGCTCTTGCTTTTTCCAACCACGAATTGCCATTCATTTAGCATCCCAGCTAAAAAAAATGCCAGCTTCCTGGACAAGCTGTAGACTAATTCGGTGGTGGAGGGTGATGCCTGCCTGGGACACACGTGCACAGTGAGCCCACAGAAGTTCTGTCAGGCTTCAAACTTAAGGTGTATGAGCTCAAAAACTTGGGAAGTGGGTGCTTTCACTGGCTTTCACTTCACTGTTGCTAAACTGGAGGAAAGCCCTGTCTAGGTGGATGGTTCCCAGGCTCCCAGGGTCTTGCCTCAGGGAAATCTGAACATAGACCAGTATGGGTGATCAATGCTAGCGTGGGGGACTCCAGAGAGATACAAATCAGATTGCTTGTGGCATGGCAAGCCAGGCTCCCGAGCAGGTTTGATGATCTTTGATGAAGTGATCCTTGAAGAGAAACAAGGTTCCTCCATTCCTGATGGCATCTGCCAGGGAATGGAGTTGGTTTGAAGCTCAGTTCTGGGATGATAGAAGTTTACCAGATCAAAGGAAATTTAAATAAGCATCTTGATACTAACACACTGGCTTTGCTAGAACATTTCAAGAGCTCTATGTTCATAACGAGCTTCAGAAATATCAACCAGTAAGTGGTCAACTTTTCAAAGTAATTTCTTGTGTCATGCACAATTCCTTATTACAGGTATGCTCTGCTTCTGATTCTGCATACTGGCTCTGTGGGGTCTGATTAATACCATGGGGTGTTATTTGAGTCAATGAAATATAACTTTTTTAAAACTACATGATTTCCCCTAAGTATATAAAATCTCAATTGGCAGGTTACACACCATAATCTCTTCTGAAATATTTCATTAAGCATTTTTTATACCTATTGTAGCTGTTTTTTTAATCTCCTGTAGTGTAGGATAAATGCAATGGCATTACATTTTAAAAACCCACCTTGGAGGTGTAAATTTACATGTTCACATTTGCCTGACTTGGCTAGAACACGTTTCTCATTGTTTCCATTAAAGACCCAAAATCCACAAAACCCTGCAAAACCAACAAAAACCCCCAAACAAAAATCTAAAAATCTTATTTTTAGTTTCCAGATTATTTCCTTTGTGAATCAATGGAAGAATGCAAAAAATACTGCATAGATACAAAAATGAAACACACTGTTTTTGAGGAATAGGAACTAACATGGTGATTCAAATGTGGAAGCTGATGAGGACTGGAAGCAGAGTCATGAAACTTTGTATTCTTACTGTTGATTAAACAGATTGGTTTTGAAGTGTTTTAATGTTATAGTGACCTTTATTCCTTACTTGAAACTTATGCCCACAAGCTCCGTTATTTCACACTCCTGAAATACTCTTTATCTTCTCAGTATCCTCCATCCATTGTGTCCTATTCCCTAGCTGCTAGTGACATATGCTGTAGGTGATTCTGAATTCTATACACTTAAAGGTCAGTGTTTCTACTAAATTAATCAAATAACAGAAAAGGTGTATTGCAGCCTCAGCAGAGACTAACATGGGTTCCTTTCCTCTCCTGTCACTATTTTTTTAAAAAGTTGATGTTTTGAAAGGGGCTAATGGATTTTGAAGTGATGGGAAAGAGATTGTGGGGAAAAAATGGAGCTGAAAGACAAAGACATAGATTTCTTTCCCCCAGGAAGCCAGGCTGAGCTGTCATATGCCAAGCTGAGCTGGCAGAAGTGTCCACTGGACCCTCTTTCCCAGTGTATCTGAATACTTGGTTGTATCGCTACGGTGACTTTGAAGCAGGTCAGAAATCCTACCAAATCTGATTTGAAAAACATTACATTCATTTTGCATGGGTGGAGGTGATTGCTGAAGATGCAACTAACAGGAAATTGTACCTCAAGCTTTGCTTATGCACAAACTTGTGTTATTAATTTGCTTATTAATTTAATTTACTTGCAAATGGCATAGACAAATATCCTGGTTTATGAATTGTTTGCCTGGTGCAAAGCTCTGGCTTTAAATGTTCATTATTCATATGTGCTATTTGCATAGTGTTCTGGAATCATGGCAAGGCATTGTGGGTCTCATGATATAATTTTACTCCCTCACTAGGTCATTCTCAAGCCCACCAGAGACTGAGGATGGCAACATGACCCCTGCGCCATAGCGCCTTCTCTGCTGTTGTGTGCACTGGTTACAAGAGTGAGGATCAGGCTCATTAGAGTACCACATGCCACACTATTGCTGCCAGGGCCTATTATGAGGCAGAGAAACACTGTGATAAAGTTCATTGTATATCTGCATTTGGTCTGGACTGAAGACCTGAAAAAGAAAACTATGCTAATAGTTCAGTCCTTCACAACAGAAAAGGCTAAATGCCTGTGTGTCTGTTTGAGGCAAAAGGTGACCTTGGAGAAGGAGGATGGCTTTATCCACCCAGAGAATGTGATGTAGAGGGACAGAAGCAAGCCATGTGGACAATATAGCTCTTTTTCTCTCATTTCCCAACATCCTTCTTTCCTGGCTGTTGGAGCTCTCTCTTTTATTCTAAAAGTCACACGTTACCATCAGCTGTGTTACCTAAAGTGTGGCTAGTCTATTAGAACAAACTCTTGGACTTTTATCTTTAGTTTTGTGGGCAAGCATGAGATTCTTACAGTACATGGGGTTTTCTATGTGTACTGCCAACCAGATATACATGATCTTCAGACTGATGGATGCCTGTGAACCTTCAAGCAAGAAACGGTTAGGTCAGGAGCTTGTGCAATTAAGTTACAGTGTTCAGAGTAAGCCCCAGTGTAAATTTTCGAAGAGACATTTCTATCATTTGATGAAGCTCTTACTTAGAGAATTGGATCACTATACAAACTGCCATCATTTAAGACATAACTATCCATTCTATAAACTGAAGATGAATTGAATATTTTTGACAGTTCTAAGAAAGTACTTTCATGTCTTTCTTCTCTCATGTGAAAGACTGACTTTCTGTGAAACAAAGAACAAGCTCAAGCAGACTGACAAGCAGAGAAATAAGATCTGTTTCTAATTCTTTAAGCCAAAGGTAATTTTAAAGTACACACTTGTTGAAAATAAGTGTATTAAAAGAAGTCTAAATTTACAATACTGGACTTCTGGTTGTATGCCTCAATAAATATACAGTCCTTTTCTCCTCTAATTTCCTGTTTATTTAATATGACTGGGAGCAGCATTTGAACCTCTTTATAAGGGGAATGCTTCCCAGAAATTAATTTATCTTTTTCAGTTATTACTATTGAAAATGTCTAAGGGTTTTCACCACCTGAATATTTTAAGCAGGTTCACTCTGAGTACTGCAGGTCTGCATTATTTTATTTAGCTCCTTTTAGCAGAATGATCCTTTAGTGAGTGAAAGGCCCTAAGGCAGGAGCTGGTTCAAATTTTAAAAGAAAATCTTGTGGTTTTCATCAGGTAGTGGGAAAAAAATCTGTAACTATGGAAAAGCTGCAGTGTGAGCTATTAGGTACCAGAGAATTCACCCTAGAGAAGCCCTTATAAATATCCAGAAAGACTTCTCATGAACATTAAAATTTAGTTTTCATACTAACACTCAGATACAGATCTTTAGGAAATTAGGCTTCACTGCTTCAAAGAATTGCTGTTTGCTATGTTATCTCTGAGGAAAAAATGTGCTGAATGCCACTCGTGCTTTTCTTTCAGAAATGCCTCCAGTTGCATATCCAATTTGTCTGGTGTGCAGGGATTTGGCATGGAGAGCTATGAGACATTTGGGATTTGGCTGTTGCAAGGACAGTGTCCAAGATAGGAAACTTTCCCATTCCTCTAACCTTCACAGCACCTGCATTCACTAGTGATGGGGCTGCACTGGTTTTCTTAGTCTTACTGCACAGACCATCCCTTTTCCAGTAGAAGTGTATCTACATAAGGCAGAGAAAGCACTGGGATCACTGGAGCCACAATGCTGAGGTGCATTAGCACAGCTGGACAGCTTTCAGTACAGGGCCTAGCACTGGTATTCTATGTACCACACTGCTAAGATCTATAATGTGACATACTATGTCACTATTTCAGGATGAGTATGAGACTCAAAGGCAAAATCTTACCAAATCATAGTTTAAGAGATGGTATTTAAATTGATTTTCAGTGAGCAAGAATTTCCTCAGCATAATGCTGCTGCTTGTGCACCATGGCTACTGTAACTGAGGTTGCCACCAGTGCTGGTTAGACTGGAGTTATCAAACCATTTATCACACCTTGACTGAGCTACTAAATAAGAAACATTTTTTCCTGCCTTCCTTTTAACACAAGTTTCATAAATTTAATCTTTTAAACATGATGGAAACGTCATTTTCATGAATGGTTTCTTGGCTAAACTGTTTTGTTTTTAGAAATACAGGTGCCTATAAGTGAGAACTGTATGAGCAGGACAAAGCATATAAATGGGGGAAAATAAATATCTTATTAAATGGACTTAAAGTTCATCATCATGATTAATGTTTCTCTAAGCTTTTGAGAGTGCCCAAAATAATGATGTATTAAATCAAGAAGATTTTTTGAATATGCTATATTGGCAGGTGTTCATTAGCAGTATCCAGTTATTAAGGATGTATATATGTTCTCAGGATCTTTAAAGATTACTGGTTGTACATATACATCTCTCTCCCTACAGAAAAAAGAGTCCTTATACTGCAGTAGTAAATATTGTTTTAATGTGCTCAATTTTCTTGAGTTGGCCTAGACTCAGTACTGGGCTTCAACCTACAGAAAAGTGTTATGCTTTTCTATAATTAGATAAGCAATTCTGCACAAACTGCAGATTACAGATTTCAGATTGCTCCTAGATTACCTCTTTTGAGCTTCCTTATTATGTTATCAGTCTAATTAACTGTACCAGTACATTGGTTTAACGTGACATTAAATCAGTACAATAATTTGTTAGTTGGGGCCTGAGCCATTGTCTGTGCTCTGTCTGAGTTTCATCATGCTGTGCTACCATCTGTGGGCAGCTTCCAGGGAGAGAAGGCTGTTGTGCTGGCTCTTAGGGCACTGTGGCATGCATTAGACACACCACTGAAGGACAGAGAACATGTGAGTCACAGCTGTCTGGAAGCTTTTGATAAGCCACATAAATGTTCATACGCCTTAGCAAATCTGACTTAGTAGAATCTGGAAGCGTGGAAGTTTCAGCTCCTAAAATTCACACTGGCAGGCTCACACAAGATTTTATTAGAGCTGGGTAGTCCCTTGCTCCTTGAGCATAACCACGAAATGAGCTCAATACATTTCACTGGGCGTCTACACACACTAACATTAAACTTTTCTCAATATCAGGATAGAGAAACTGCCCACATGAAACACATTTTCTGGATTTTTTATGATATATGAAGCAGTTGAAATATATTAGTATAAATTTATTACATGTGATATGGTTTACAATACCTAAAATAATTAGGTATCACAGGAAGGAACTGAATCAGGCCTCTGATTCTTCTGAGTGCAAATGTCCCCTAAACTGCTACAGATACTTTGAAATTCCTTTTGTGTTCGGGAAAGAGATATGTTAGCACCGCTTAGGACCTTGGGACTTTATTTAAGACCTACATCTTGGTCCCTACAACTGAACTCATTTAGCTGAAGAATGGATATACAATATTGGGAAAAAAGGCTCAGTTAACTCTCAGGGAGAGTTTAATTTGCAGAGTGAATCTTTCTGGTCTGAAAGCAGAATAATTTGATTAATTCCACTATTAATACTGTGCGCTTACATATACAATTTACATGCAAATATAGGTGCATTCTGTGCAATGGTAGGTACTGATAAAGATGTCAACTTCATTAGTCAAACAATCTGAGAGCTCAAGGTTGATAATGAATAATTTCCACCATCATCCTTCATACCCACTTGAAAATTATGAGGAAATTAGCCTCTCTTTGAAACAAAAAAAGACTTCGCTAAAATAATCCTCTAAGATCACCAAAATTCAAATTTTTCCCACTGATTCTCAGTAAGAAGCATCTTCTCCTTCCATTCGCATACATTAACAGGAATCAGACATTTACGTATTGATGGGGAGCACCAAGCACCAAGCTTTTTTGCTTGATTTGGCATGGGAGAATTAATTGCTGCTTTACCTAAGGCAGAACCTGCTGCATATGTGCCCTTCTTGGTTACATTAATCTCTTGTCTTAATGCCTTGGCCATTGTTGCAGTCCAAAAGCTTAGACTGAGCTTTGAGGTGTTGACCATTTTATTGCAGTTTCATGGGAACAGTTACACATGTTTTTTCTCTCTCTCCTTTTGAAGTCCTGAAATCAGACTGAAGGCAGTCAGATGAATTTACAGAGGCTGGTGTGGTGTACATCTATGCTCATGGCTCATTTTCTCCTAATTGTGGGAGAAATCCCTTTTGGGTTCACTTCATGGGATTCAAAATTCTGTCTCAATCTAAGACATAAGTAGATCAAAATGCAAATGTGTTTATTGTGTTACTCTTGTCACAACATGGTTGGAATTACTGGTGCATACCTCCAAATCAGCTTCTGTGGGTCAAAAAGCCAAAAACAACAACACCAAAAAACAAAAAAACAAACAAACCAAACAAAAACCAACCAACCAACCAACCAAAAAAAAAAAAAGAAACAACCCAAACCCCAGCAAAAAACCCCAACAGCATCGACAAAAGAACTACAGCATGGTATTTTGTGTAATTCCTAGGAAAGAGGCTACAAAAAAAGATATGGACATTTTCCCTTTTTCCTTTGAAACCAAGATAAGCTTCAAATACTTCATAGGTTATAAGTTTTCCTAGTTGCTGTGAATATTTTCTCCTTTCCAAAGGAAGGGGGTGATGCCCGGAGAAGCTGTGTTTTCAAAATGTAAGAAGTTATTGGACTGTTATCCCTGTAATAAAATTCAGTACATCAAGTGAATGACTTGTTGTTTAGTGAAACATGGCATAACATCGATTGAAGCTACCCATTAAGTCAAGACATCAAATATACCCTTGTGACACTGTACTAGGGATCACTGTTGAAATTGTAAAACTTGCTGGTAATAGCAACTGAGCTCAAGATAAACATTGTCCTTAACTCATGCCACAGTGACATTAATGGTTCATGCTATCATGCAGTGATCAGAGTCTTCTGGGAAGACACAGAAGCAAAAAGACAATTTTCTTGGTGATCCATGTCCACATTTTTTATTGAAGAAAGTACACCAGATCTGAAATTGAATAAATGTTTGCTTTAAAATATCCAGAGAAATTCTGTTCTGTAAGCTCTTTTATTTTTTTCCAAGTTTTGCATAAACCTAACCACTGATGTCTCAATATGTGAGAGCCATCAGAGTGTTTCATCAATTAAATATATCCAGAAAAACAAATAAATGCATTACTATTCATTGCCTCTCGAACTGCAAGAGTTTTTCTGAACCTACGCTTATAAAAATACACTCATAAACTCAGATAATGATCATGGTCTTCATCTTGAAAGCCTTATTTGAATAGTCCTTTATAGAAAGTTTCTTCTTATAATAAATGTTCATGACGGGATCAATAAAATGCCAAAAATACAGGGTCCAATTCTTTTCATGTGGATGCCACCAAAGTGTCAACTGCCCTGTTGCACCCCTTGAGGTATTTGTCAGAGTGCTGATGGGTTATACTATCACCACATTTCCTCCTCTGTAGTTTTTTTTCTTGTCAAGAAAAGTCAGATTTGAATACAGCTTGGGATTTGAGGGCCTTGCATAGACACCCTGCCTTTCTCCCCATCTGGCCATCACTATCCATATACAGGCTGCACTTTTGTCTTGGGAGTGTTTTGGCAAGCTGGCAACCTACAACAGATACCCCATCCATTACATACCTCTCTTAATGTTCTCACAATCTTCTAAACCAGACAGAAGGGATTTCTCCCCACCTCAGTGTTTTACATATAAATGGAATAAATGTAATTTTTCTATGATTTCTGTGGTAATCATACTTGATCCTTCTTTTGTTTAATGTGTTCCTACTACATACTTCTGTTTGAAAGCACAGATAGTAGAATTGTCACATGGTAATACCAGGTTTAGTCACAATGTCGTTTATATTTCTGGTTTCACTAGTTGGATATAAATTAATACTGGTTTGAGGCCTTCCTTGTAACCTTCAGAAGCAATTTACTTCCCTTGGGGAATAGTACAGCCATTAAATACTCTGTTTCTTTAGAGAACTTATAATCATTTGGGGAAAAACATATTACAAAGGGAAGGAAATAACAGCTTCTTTGTGCAGGAAAGACACTATATTACCTCCTTACAGTTATTGAATTCAAAGTTGTTCTAAGTAGGAAGTTTTATTTTTTCATGCAAACACTTCATGGAGAGTCCAAATCTTCTATTCATTGAAAAATGTGATAGAGAAAATAAGGCTTACATTTATTGGGAGAAATAAGCTACATAGAGAATTCCATTGTTTTAGATCTGTATCTGAAACTGTTTAGAAAATTGAACTCTTATACATTCATAGAAATACTGAGCACCAGACTTGTCTGACAGTATCATAAGTAGCACTTTGAGAATGCCTTTAATTTCTAGGAATACTTCACATCAAGTAATGTCATATTTATGTTTTCAGTCTTGGCACTCTTTATCTCATTTGAATAACTCACTATGAATAAATACTGCTATTTATTAACATCATCTGAAGAGCAGTTTGCTGAGAAAGATCTTAGAGGTCTTCAAAAGACTTGATTTCCTCTTGCAAACTGAAAATGCAAATGTTTGCAGAGAAATTTGTATGGATACAAACAGTGTTTCCTAGCACCTGTCTTTGACACATCATCTCTGGTGCTTGGTAATAGCGAAGTACAAGAAGTGCCATGCAAGATACTGCAATCTAAATGAACCAATAACAAAAGCAATCTGTAGGGAAGCACCCCAGTAACACCCAGCAAATCCTGGCGTTCCCTTGAGTGGCTCGTGAACTGGAATAACCTCTCTGTTTTCCATGTGCAGCTGAAGAGATGTCATCAATGAAACCATGGAATGGAAATGTCATCACACTGCCCATCCAGAATCATTGCCCTGGACCCTGCAGGTTATATACAAGCCATGGAAGGGCATTCCCAGCTTTGGAGGAATTCATCTTGAGACTATCCCTGTCTTCATTTTGATTATTTTCTGTAGTGTCTCCCCATGTCCTCCCCATGTCCACACACATACACACACACAGTGAGGTTAGCAACAAATAGCTCCATCCTAATTGTTACTCAAGAAAGCCATGAGTTTAAAGAGTAATTTATTTACACCTGCTTCTTCTTTTCATGATTGTCACTTCCACAAATAGTTTTCTTATTTTAACACACACATGCTTTAATGTACTGAAGCACTTTGAAGACCAAATATGAAAATGAACTGTACACCCGAGTACTTTCATCACCATGAGATGCCATGGCAGTAGAAAAACATCATCAACCACACTTTGCAGTTCATATTTTTCTGGGCTTTATCTGATTTGTGGTGAAGTCATTGCAAATATATCCATTAACACTGAGTGAGTAAATTTACACTCCAAAATAGCGTCTGGGAGATGCAAATATTACTTTTGGAAGGAAAAATTATATATTAGTTACATAAAATGGCTCCAGTTGGCACTGGAAGAAGAAATGACAGAAGTGCTAGTGATTAACATATCTGGAAGATGTCTGATTCTTTATGATATACAATAAAATCCTAGGAAAAAAATGAAAAGAGACTGAGAACTAACATTTGAATAGCAAACTGAAGATAAACTATGAGACATATGCAAGATGCAGAAGTGTTTTATGAAGCATTGTGCTTTCTGAGTGTGTTTTATTTAATGCCAAATCTCAACATTTCAGGCTAAAACACTAGGTGTTTTAGGAAGTGTGATTCTGCACTGACTGATAATTCATATAAAAATATTAATTCCCAGTCTCCTCATTAGTGAGCAGACTTTAGCAACATTCTTGGGCATTACTGGGAATTAGCTCAGCTGTAGCCCTCCTAAAGCTCAGCCAAAACACCCATTTGTTATTATTTTCATTTAAAATTAGCAAGACCTTTGTACCAAAAATTATATATAGAAGGCATCGTAAGTTTCTTTGGTTTTTTTCCTCATTTCAAAGTCTTTTGATGAAGACTCAAAATGTTTAATTTTGAAAATGTTAACACAAAGCCATGTAGAGGTCTCGGTTCAAATATGCTAGTCATACCTATACTTCCAGTCCTAGAAAAAAGCCCGTCTTGATAGACGCCACTTCCTATAAAATATCTCCAACCTTCTATCTAGCTGAACTACTCAAGTGAATTAGCTTTCACAGTGCATTATAATGGGGGCAGGGCTGCCCCCCTTGCCAACAAAACAGGCATATGAGATCTCGTAAGTATGGGTTTTCATTGCTTTGTTTATTTTCTGGTTTTTTATGGAAGTTATAATTTTCCACACAGAAAAATGAAATTCTGAAAAAAACCCCATTTTCCCTAAAATCACTGATGAAAATTTCCAGTTGAATTTAGCATTCACATCATCATGGATCACGTTTTAGTAAAGAATTTGATGTGTGCTACTTACTCTGTGGGAAGCAAATAATATTTTTTGCTAATGGACATAATGCATCTGTAAAATATAAAAAATGCATTCCAATAACTTCAGGTTTTCACTTGCTGAAACCAGACTTGAATTTGGCCTATTATTCTTCTCAACTGAAGAGCAGAATAATGCCTTATGTTGTCATATGGCAATAGATCAAATTGTTTCTAGCTATCAACACCAAAATCGGTTGCATCCACAGGGATTTAGCCCTGTGTTTATTAAACAGTAATATCGTTGTCAACAGATGGATTTTATACTGCTGATATCCTGACAAGTCACTAGAATGAATCTGAAGATTCCCAGCCATAACACAATCCTATTTTAACCTTGGTTATTTTTAAAAAGCCCAGTGTAAAAAACATGACAAGCATCGATGCTTAATGCAAATGCCTAGCAATGCGTGTTACCTGGTAACCAAAAGGATGGTATGTTGGAGAGGGAAGTGGCAACAACAAGTGAACATATGCCAAAGCAGCTCCTAGCAGATATAGAGGTGGTCACCATGGATTTTGACACATCAAAAGAAAAGATTGTCATGACCTAGTATAAATTAATGGAAGAAGAACACGGTTTTTCTTCTTATGCACTCCCTTGAAGGCAAAGGACATTCATATTCTGTGGCATCAGAAGCTGCTGAAAGCCCATAAGGGACAAAATTTCCCACAAACAGGGAAGAAATTGTCCCACATTTGTCCAATGAAACGCGGCTGGAAAAGTGAACTGCAGCATCACAGAAGAACTGGGTCAAAGTCTAAGTTTCCTGAGTGACTAGCAAGGCTTCTTCTGCTTTGTTGGCCAAAACAGAAAACTGTTTCTTGGAGAGATCAGGATTTATTTGCTTACTGTAAGTTCAGAGACTTGTTTCTTTGCTTTGGCCTTTCCTCAAAAATTCATCCTGCTGGAAATTCATCATCTCAAAAATACAAGGCATTTCTTTTGGTTGGGAGAGGCACTCTGAGAGCTCTGCCACAGAGATATTCACCAGAGGTCAGAATCTAAAGCTGCAGTAAAAGCTTGAGGTATGATCATAGTATCCAAATAGATTGTTTCCTGCAAGAAGAGGAAAAGCAAACAATTTTTCCAGAGAAAAGGTTTTCTTTAAAATTTTTTAAAAGGATTGCAAAAACAGCCTGGAGACTAAGTAGAAACCAAAATGATGCGGATAGGAACTAAAATACTGGAGTTTCATAAAAATACTTCTATTTAAGGAGGTACCGGTGTATGTTTTTTATTTCCCAGTGATATACAGGACAACCACAGTTTACACTGCCTTTGAAGTGTTTGGGTTTGCAAAGCAACTTTGGAATAGCTTCCAAAAATGGCTGTTTTTCTGAAGCTGTTCTTGGCTGATGCCTTATGTTGCATCACTTTAGACTTATGCTGGGAGTAGAAATGTCAAAGGCCTAGGTGAAGGAAAAAACAATGAGTGCCAGAGTGTCTGCCATACCTTTACAGATGAGACACACAATTCTGGGCTCACATAGTTCATTTTTTAAGCCTCTACCAAGTAGCACACTCTACACTTTCACAGGAGCTGCAGAATCCAGTCCATCCTATGTTCTCTGGTAGATTTCAAATTATCTGTGTTACTGGGGAATGTGCTGCAAATAGCCAGCTTAGCATCTGATTTCATCTATGAAACTTCAGACCAGAAAAAAGAATGAAGTCCAGCTGTTGGCAGAGAAGGCACAAAATCAGATCACTAGCACAATTAGCAGTAATTAGAAAAAGGCCAAAGCCTGGAAGAAAAGCCAGTGCCCATTCCCCAAGGAAATGCATCCTCACAATGGACACTTTCTGCTTCTCTTATAAGACCATGGAGCACAGTTTGTGCTTGTTCAAGCCACAGTCAGAGCAGCTTACTTCTTTAAGATCTGTATCTATCTGTTCTTCAGCTACCTTTCAGATTTGTCAGTCTGTCCCATTTCTTAAATATATCTCAAATAACTATTCAAAAAGCTTTTAAGAATGTTTACATGCAAAGATGAGGAATAAATTATTCAGTATCTGAAATCTGATTATAGACAAATTTCTGGAAAGTACTTAACTACGTGCTTACATCCTTCCTCAGGAACGCAGTTGGCGTTCACCAAAGAGGTTCAGGGCTTCTGCCATCTGGCCCTGCTGTACTGGCTGAGCTACAGCCCCAGCCTGGGAATGGTTTTCTTACTGTTAAGCTGTGAATTTCCAGATAGGCTCTGTAGGGGAACAGAGGCTGCAGGGCTACAATTTGCAAGAAAAAATTCCCCCTACCCTTTCTGTGGTGCTGCTGTCCCTCCCTTCTCCCTTTCCAGTCTCCCCATATTCTAGGAGAACTTCTACCTGGGCCACCCTGCCACTGATGTTCAAGGGTCCTCTCTCGAACATGTGTGTTAATGGTTTTGCCACCAGATTTTCTTGTATTCAGGCCTGGCTGGTACCTCAGGCACCTAAGCGATCAACGAAATGCCTTTTTGTACTTATCTGAAAATACTTAAGCACTTGAAATCAAGTTTGTGTCTATGTCAAGCCCTATACTACATGAAATGCTGTCTGTTCTTTGGTTTTAGGAGGGAGGTCTGAACCATGGACCTGCCAAAAGATTAAGTCTGCTATTGGAAAAGCATATAAAAACAAGCAGAAAAAAAATTGGTGTTGCTTTTCAACAAACATTTGGAAGATCAGCACCAGTATTTTGAGCTAGATATGTTTGTGATGGCAGTCCCACAAATGCTTGCAATAATGAGCAAAGAGTATTTACAAAACCTTTCTTGTCTGGAATCTGTGGGCAGAGATCTCAACCTGGTAACTGTAAAGGGAAGATTTATGTGCATGAAGCACAGCAGTTTCTAAACATGTTTCCAATGTTATTTCAGGAAAATGTTACAGCTCTGCCATGGTTTATTAATTTCCCCTATAGATTGTCTGATTTTAGCATGGGGAGTGTTTTCTTAGCCATTTAACGTTGCATGTTAAATGAGTGGTGTTGCTTAAAATTTTTGCTAATGAGGACACCAGACACGGAACTTCCCCCGGTGCCCTTGGCTATAGGGATTTGTTTCTAGCAATGTGTCATCTTCACTTCAGTTCTCAGTTACATCGAAGACATTACTCAAGTGACAAAAATAGAAAGATTATTGCTCATGTATGTATGCATTGGAGTTATTTGCATGAGATTGACAGGGAATGCCTGTCTGTCCTTACAAACAAGCCAAAAAAGGAAAATGCCGTATGATGTTGCAAAATGGCACGTGAATTACCTCACTTTCTCATCTCAGTCTGTCTCTCACTACTACTCATGTTATAGATACAGTGAATACTCTAAAGCTTGAAATGGATCTGCCACTTACAGCCAGAGGACTCTTTTAAGCTTGTTAATCCATTGGAAAAATAGCTCATTCCTTTGACTAGTGGACACTATCAATTGAAAACAGTATCAACACTGAAATTTTAGAAATGAAAACACAGATTCACACAGAGAAATATACATATTCATATATATGTCAGTTTAAATTTTATGTTTATATATATATAAACATACACATGTATAGATATATTTTGTGATTATGTATCTTACGCATACAAATATATGTAGATACAGAAATCAAAAGGTATTCTTACAAAATAATGTGACTATGAAGAAAAATCACTTTCCTGCAATACATCCAACCAAGAATTATGGAGCTGTCATTAGGACAGTTAAAATGACTATACAGAGTTAAAATAATTTACTTAATTTTAATGACTTAAAGTGAATAAAAAGAAAGGGAGTAGAAAAAGCACCAGAAATCAACATGTACAATTTTAGTTTTTAGCCACCTACCAGCTAAATAAAGTTGGGCTTGCCACTATTTCATATATGTATAGTCCTGCCTTCTGGAAGGCTGAATATCTTCTGTGAGAAGTTCACCGGATGCAATTTTTAATGTCTAACTATAAAGGGAAAAGAATCTAACAAATTTCAAGCATTAGTGGAGTTGGGTGCATGCCTACGTGCATGTGTAGGGATGTGTGCATATGAATACACACGAGGATGAAAAGTAGGAATCAAAGAATCGCAATGATCAGGACAAAAGAAAGAGCAACCTGTCTAACTTTTTGTTTGACAGCAGGTTGCTATTATCAAAATTTACTGATAGTTTTTGAAGCCAGAAACTAAAGGAGTTGGTTCATTATAGACTGAAGTGAGAGCTGAAGCCTGGCCACTCTCCCTCTGTGAGCTGAATTTCGGTTGAGGTCATGAGAAACCCTAGCCAGTAATGAGTGTCAATGAAAGGCTTGCTGGATGTTTATGACATCGACCTTGCAGCAGCTGAGGAGAAGGCAGAAGGTGTTAGTACAAGAGTTATTTACCAACTTCTCAGGCAGTTTCTGCTGTGGTTCACTTCTGAATAGCTCCGATTCTTTCCATTTCACCTGTGATCCCAGTGTTCAACAGAAAAAAGTCATGCACGCCTGACTGCCAATAAAACCCCTCTCTTGTGTCTTTCTGTTGCCTTGTGGACAAATGAGACATACAGGAGAAATATCTACCCTGAATCAGTGCTTCTGTCCCCCACTAATCAAGTTCCTAGAAAGCCATTAAGAGCAATGAAAAGTAAATGTAAGGTTGTCTTTGGGTTATGTCTGTAATTGTAACTTCTCAGGCAAAGCAATTTTAAAGGCTTGGCATCTTAGATGCGATACCAGAGCATGTGAACGCATGCAATCATTTATGGAAATTTGTTGGTTGAGTATTTCCTTTCATGCCCTCTGGCACAGGAGACTTAGACACGTATGTCAGTTTATTTTACCCTCTTTACAGCCCACACTTGTAAATAAGAACTAAAGCAGTACTGAAGGCAAACTTGGCAAACTTAAAACATGTAGTAGATGGTTACACTGGCAGCAAGAATAGCCAGCTATAAAAGCAAACATTAAGAAAAATAAAGTGGTTTAGATGCATAAACCCCTCAGGTTGTACAGCTCAGTTTTAACAGTATTTATCAACTGATCTGATAGATTGACTTAGAATAAATTTTGACTGCAGTATGCCCATGAGCAGATTGCAGCATCCTCCACTGCCTATCCCTCACTCCTAATGATATATTTGCTTATCTTAATGGCTTGGATACCGAGATTGTTTCAAGTGTAGGTTTGCATGGGGGAAGAGTGTAAAAATATGATATCAAAACAATTGAGATATAAACACTTTAAACTGGTACTGGCAAGGACAGGAACAGACTGCTACACATATTTTTCCAAAATAAGTCTGAATTTCTCTTTTCTTACTTTGGTAACTTAGCCAGAAATGGTTTGGTAGTGTGGTAAGACATGAGATTTGTAATTTAGAACAGATCAATGGTAAGAGGACCTTGTTACTCTCCCTTTGACACTGACCAGGATAACTCACTCCAAATGAGTGGAATAACATATAGATAGCAGGAGTATCTTCCTGGTCTGTTGTTAGCAATATGGAGTTTTGATCCTTCACCTGCGACACCCTAAAGCAATTGTGCCCACCTTTATTCATATGCATATCTAATTCTACTGTTTCAGACTTGTTTTCAGTTAGTGACCGTGTGCCCCTTGGGTTACCAGGCTTCACCCTCTAGGTTAACCCAACCTGTTGGGGAAAATTGGAACTTCACAAAGTGGGGCAGTGGAGCACAGCTTCACACATTGACGAACCATCTCATGTCCTTACTCTTTTAGAATTCATTTCCTTTCAATTTCCATGGCTGGCTGTGCTGGTGTTTGTTCTTATTTAAGGGTCACGACTGATTAGCATTAGCATCTAATGTGAAAAGAGCAGTTTAGCAATGTGAGGTTTTTTACAGACAAAAGGACTCTTCTGAAGTCTTTCTAAAGAACTTCACCATATACTGTTTGAGAGTCATTCCTGAGTGTGGGCTAATGATTTTTCTGGTCATGTGTATTTATATTCCCAGATCACATTTGGAAACAATGATCAGAGGAAACTATGAGAGAGTTAATTATGTCCTGTCTGTCATTCATGACATATTAAATGCTTCCACTCTACACTATGGTTTTCAGATTAGATCCAACATCACCTACTGTGGCAATTACCGTTAATGTTTATTGCTGGGATGGGAGAGATTAAACTTTACATTACCAAACTGCATGATAGAGTTAGGAGTATTATGGGGAAGGTTTAAAGTAACACATGTATCTTACTAAGTTACTGTTAAAGACCTTTTAAAATTATTTATTTTTAATCAATTATGTGGGTTTTTCCCTGACTGAACTGATAGATCAGTGCTAATTGTACTCATCAAATTTCATGACGTTTTATCTCTAACATTTATGAATCAGCATTGTCATATATTCAGTGTTATTTCAATATGAATATCTGATTTCTATATTAAAAAGTCAGTTTACTTCCATGTGATGTGAAAGAAATAATTTTTAGCAAATACTGTTCCTAAAATAATCTTTCCTTTTTTTTTTTTTTTTTGGATAAATACTACTGGAAATTTTCGAAATGCTACAAAATATCCAGTAGCTGAAATTCTTACACACATTTCACTTTTGGTAGTAGTTTTATTTTTATAAAAATTTCATGAATTTTGCCTGACTTCCTTCAACTCTCTACAAAAAATAAAGAAGAATGTATTTTTCTTTTAATTTGAATACAATTTCATCATATATGTATAAAGACATGAATTATGCAGAATTTTTGAACCAGGCTAAGCTCAAAAGCCACATGGTTAACTCAGCAGTTCTGGCAACAGTTTTGTTATTGTTAGTGGTGGTGCTGTATTTTGCAAAGCAATTCAAAGGCTATTGTCCTAGGATAGCCTATTTAGAAAAATATGACTTCAAAGTTACCTACCATTAGAATCCTGAACAGATCCTTGTACAAGAGCAATTGCCTTATGTTCAAATTCAGTACTATAAAGTTCAATGCTATAGATGACAGATATGATAAATAATATAAATTCAGTGCTATAAAATGATAGGAGCAATCTCACAGAGACTCACTAAGGAATCATTTTGCTTCAGCAGCTCTGAAAAGTTAGAACTAGACACTTGAACCTGAGCCCACTCTGGTTCTGCTGCAAAGCTGCATTTTGGGCTGGGTGAGCATTCAGTATGTGCTGCAAAATTAAACTAGAATTTTCCCTACAGGAAAATCAAAACATTGTTTTCAACTATTTGTTTTTCACTATTCAAAATGCAAAGTCTGCAAATAGGAGACAACTGGCGAGCAGCACCAGTTGAGCACTTAGAATAATCACTGGGGTTCCAGAGCTCCTGTGCATGTCCATGACCCTCGGTGTAGCCAGGAGGCAGGTGGGATCTCCAGGCACTGGGAGGAGGTCTTACGCCACTGAATGGTTATACAGCTTGTGGTCAGCCTAAATTAGTCAGGCAGCTGGATGAGATGATTGGTGTAGGTCCCTTCCAACAGAAATAGTCCATTCCATTCCACTCACTGAGGGGCTTTAAGGAATGTTGATTCAGCCTACATATTATTGCTTTTGGTTTAATGGTGAGACATGGGTAAGAAACCAACCTAGCCAGTTTCAAGAGATTTGGGGTTTGGTTTTGATGGGTATCCCATAACCCCCTTGTAGTTTTAGCCCTCTTGAGCAGATTCCACTTGCTTCCACCTGACTCCAGAAACACTACAGAAAAATTAATATTTAGAAACACAGCAGCAGTGTCAGATACTCAGATTCGAGTTCTCTAGGGTGGGGTCCAGCTTCACTGAAATTCATGAGAATGAGATTTAAACCAGGCTGTGATCCCTACAGCTGCTGTCTTGGGTTACCTTTCAACTTGTAGAAAATAAGCCAGCCTCCTTTAACATCCAGAAACTGCCTATTTTACATGAATATCTATTTTAAGCGTGATATTAAAAGGAAGTCTAGACAACATTAAACAAAACTAGACCTTTACACATGACATAAAGGAAAATGGGAACAGTCTCCTAAGGCTTCAACAAAGTATTAAATGTGACATATGAAAAAAAATCTCCAGTAAAATGACATTGTGCAGTGGACTGCATTATTAATGCCATAGTTAAATGTGAACAAATAAGGCAAGGAACTGAATGAATAAATAATCAATTTTAAAAGGTCATTCTAATAGTTCAGAACTGCTCTCTGGGATAATTTGGAAAGGAGAAAATATTGTATTTTCAAGCTGCTTTGAAATAAAAGTGTTTATTTGTAGCTACATAAATGATAACTTTATGTGAAAGTATAATGGTGGAGTGTAAGTTAACAGCTTTGAACTCCCTAAAACTATAGACTCAAGCACTAGCAAACTAAATATGGACTTTTTAACTTTCTTTGTTAGATCACTTAAATTCTGCACAATTTTCCAGATGAGAACTCAGGAGCTTCAGTTCTGGAATTCTCAACATAGCTTTGGTGCTTCCCAGTCCCTGACTGCACTTGCATATTTTGTTTGATGTTTCTTTTTGCTTTTTCAGTCCAAAAAAAAACCTTTATGCTCACAGTTCTGACCACGCTTACAAACTCCTGATAACTGAATTTTTTCTGCTGCATGTTTAACACATAAGGCAGAGCTGAGGATATTTCTGTGATTCAGCACACAGTATACTGTCAGATCTTTTTGAATAAATCTATGTGCCTGTGTGCAAGTGCTTGTAACAATATTATAACGATAACATTTCTAAATGGTCACATAGTTGTTTGGTTGGTCTAAGTTGCAGCATGGAATGGAACAGTTGGACGGAAAATAACATTTCAGCAGTTTTTGGAAGGTGTGAAAATCGTCTAGAATTCAGACTAATTGGCGTATCTCCAGTTGGAGAATACCATGAAACTGAAAACATTTTTTGACATACTGTGTTATAGCTGTGTAAAGTTTATTCATTCACTCACAGCTTTACTCTCTATCTCCATTTTGCTGCCATCTTTGGGTTACAGGACATTACCAAGCAATTGCTGGTTGTGTTCCCTTCTCTGAAGGAAAGCTGATCCCCACCACAGGATTTTGGGAACATGACAACACGCTGTGCTCTATCTACACAGGAGTTCACCCGCCTTACCAAACCGAAGCTAACCAACCCAAACCACTGCTTCCATTGGCAAGTGCACCATCTACCACAGTGGGCAATGCCCTCCTCAGCATCTGGAGTTCCCAGCCAGGGGCTGCAGTGCCCACACTGAGCAGCTCTGCAGTGCACACACAGGGAAACTTCTCATATGTATGTTCTCCAGGTTGTATGTACGAGCTCAGACAAGCGATACGTGAGAGACCTGCCATTTTAGGACTATATGAAGCCAGCAAGTCTGCACCAGCATGAAAATAGAACTGAGCTGCATTTAGAGGTTATGCCTTCAAGAAGAGTCATGGCTTCCTTTGGCTTTGATGTTGCCTCAACCACATTCTCAAACAAACTGATGTCTCAATATTAGGTAAAAACTCATGTTGATTAGTAAAAGAAAATATTCTTCTCCATGTTCAAGGATACCCATAGACTACCTTCAAACTAGTTTTGCCTCATGGAAATTTTACAAATATTGCAGTCTCTTTTTCTTTTGCTAGTTTTCCCCCTAGGTATGCCATGGTAGGTACAAATTCCTGTTCATTGCTGTCCTGACATAAGCTGTATACAGTTCAGTTGTGAAAGACCCAAAGCTGCTACTGCTCTGCAAAAACTGTATTTCTGATTACTTTATTGATATTTCTATCAACTTTGGGCCTAGAGGACTGCATAACTGAGTCCAACTCAATCTGGAATTGGAAAAGTTTGGATATGGAACTGGAATCAGGACCTGGCCTGGTATAAGTTGTTTTATAGATATAAAAAGGCTCCTTATAAATCTTTTTAATGGAGCCTCAAGCTTCTGAACATGCACATATTCTCACACAATTGATCTCAACTGGATGCACAATAATAAACTGTAATGTTACATTGGAAAATCCTTAAACTACTCCAGATGGCCATAAATCAGAAGAGCTAGTGTTGACTTCTGGCACTGAACTTTGGGACAAGACTTTAACCTTTTAAATCCAAGTATTAAATAGGAGTAAACTCATCCAGACCATTGGTGTTTTGGTAGGTTCAAAAACTCATTACTGTCTACAAAGTACCTTTTAGATTTTGGCAAGAAAATACTACAGAACTCTAGTGTATTATGTTATTGTTGGGGTCTCCTCCCCTGCCATGTAGCCCTGGGAGAGGGGCCCTGGGGGGGAGGCATGGGGTTTTCCTGCCCCTGGCCAGCCTCATTCCCCATTGGTTGGTTTGTGTTCCCCGGGGTGGCCAAGGACCCTCGGCTCCTGTGATTGCAGAGTTCCTGAGCAGAGCCCCGGCCATGCGGCTGGAGAAATAAACATCTCTGAAACATCTACCACGAATCTGTCCATATATACTTCGTTTCCACAGGACTCCTGGTTTGAAATATGCTTGTTGCAGTAACCCTCGCTGCAACATATTATTATAATGATATCTTGAACACTTTCAGGTTCTTGAATACCTAAAATAATTGATGAAGATGAATGAGCTGATTAAACAAAGGGAAGCTTAATATATCTCTGTGGTGAACATCACCAGTTGTGGAAAGGAAATGCAGAAAAGTGTGTGACATTTTAATTAAATGTTAGAAAAGTATACATTTAGTAAAAGGTTATTGTGCCTCAACATGCCAATGTTCTTTGTAACTCGTTATAGCTTTTGAATAGTCCTCTAGCAAAGGGATGTTATTGTGAAATGCTGTAGGAAAAGACACATATTCTACTGATTTTTTGGGGTCCCACTGAAGACTACTCGTCATTCTAGATAAATGGGAGGGAAAGAAACAGGCTGCAGAAAACATCAAGCTAAGGAACAGGATATTCTGTATTCTCAAGTCCCAAAGATACTGCCCTGTATTCTGGGCAGGTTGAAGAAAACAGTGAGCTTTCATTGGGCATCTATTTTCAAGGATATTTAGGTTACAGCTTATTTTTTCATTCCAGACTTAAGGCTATTTGAAGAGATAATACTTTTAAAAATGAAAGATGTAAAAATCTAAACAAAACAAAACAAAATATTTTCCCCTGAGTTGCTGTCACAGAGATTGCAGCTGATTTTGAATTTCTGGCTATGGCCAGGAGAAAATAAAAACCAAAAGCAGATAACAGAGCCTGGGACAACACGCTGGGACAAGGGACAGCTATTACCTAGATAGGAGTGCACAGACATTGGATCTGATGGAGCACAAGGAGGAAGGGCTTCAAGGGCAGAACATCTGGTTGTGGAAAACAAAGTTGGCAGTCCCAGGAGGAGGGGCTTCTGTCTTTGACTTCTAAGGAGCTTTTAGAGGTTTTTTTCATAGTGGAGTGAAAGCAGAGATGTAGGAGAGAACTCTGGTCTGCAACAGTGAATAACATAGTCAATAACCTCTGAGTTATGGCTTGCCTTAATTGGTGTGCAGTGTGAAGAGAACAATTGTTGGGGTTTTAGTTTAGTCTTAGGTTTTCCTGTTAAAGGAATTTTCTCCCATATGCATGTTGCTAGGGGACAAATAGCTGTACTTAAGAAAGACAAGAAGGGGAGTGGGGCGGGCCTGGCTACTCTTTTGTCTACACCTGGGTGTGGAGTCAGTTCGCTCTGAGCATCCGGAGAGAGAAGCTGCAGAGAAAGGAGCTGCTGCTTCTTTCTTTTTGGCCGTTCTTTCTTCCTGCTGGAAGCAACGCCGGGACCCCAAAAGCCGCTTTCCCTGCCCTGCTGGAGACCGAGCTGTGGCTGCCCTGCCCCGCTGCTGCTTCGAGCTTTCGCTACGCTGTAGCCCTGCTCGCCCTGCCTGCCTGGGCCTCCGTGGGGTTCTCCCATCTGGATACATCTCGTCTGCCACCCGGGATTTGCGTTCGTCCCTGCCGTTCCAGCCTGCCGTTCTAGCCTGCCGTTCCAGCCTGCCGTTCCAGCCTGCTGTTCCCGAGAGCTTGGGATCGGCTGCCCAGGGGTTTGTGAAGCCTTTGTCCCATCCCTTCCCGGGATCCCAGGGCACCGGTGCCGCGTGCTCCCCGAGCTCGCTCCGGAGCGCCCCCTGCAGCCGCGGGGGAACCATCGCACCTGCCCTGCTCACCGGGAGCCGCCAGCGCCCCTGCCGGCTGCGAGCGGAACTGCACCCGAGGGGAAAGGGCCCGACAGCCGAGAAGGCTGGCACTGGGTTTGTGATTGCTGTTACTGCCAGAGTTGTTGTTGTTTTGTTTGACTGGTTATATACACATATATATATATATATATATAGTAAAGAACTGTTATTCCTATTTCCCACATCTTCGCCTAAAGGCCCTTGATTTTCAAAATATAATAACTTAGAGGGAAAAGGGGTTATATCTGCCACTTCAAGGGGGGGCTTCTGCCTTCCTTAGCAGGCACCTGTCTTTCAAAACCGAGACAACAATGCACTGCGTATTGTGCATCTCGTCAGCATAATTGACATGATAACCTTAACAGGGATAAAAGCAGCAGGAAAAGTAGGAAGTTTTATGAAATTATACTTTTTGATACTCAAAAATCTGTAGGTATCATGCCAATATCCACAGTCTCTTTGCTTGATATCAAACGCACACCAGTTAATATAAAGTTATTTGAACAGATAATCTCTGTCTTCCACTGAAATATTGAGTGAAAATTAAATAAACAAGCTAATAAGGAATGATTAAAATGTCATCTCTGAAACAAAATGTTTTCTTATGATGATTTCCTTCTTCTACTGATTCAGCTCTGTTTTTCTGAATTTACAAAGATTTTTCCAATGTGGATTCCACCTTGCTAAACTGTGAAAACCCTTCATATGTTTGGAAAATATGGTTCTACTAAATATTTCAGATTTTCTAATCTTTTATTAGGACTTGAATGTTTTGCTAACATATTTTGTTGTGATACTGTCATCATGTCATAAAAAGTGTAATTAAAAGTCTTATATCTATTAGGCTTACTCTGCCTCTCTTTTACAGCTTCTATAATTTTTTTTTTTTTTTGTATTTACTGAGATCATTCCAATTTCCTTTGTTGTAAACCAGAACAGATTTTGACCTGATGGATCATATTTATTCCTATTATAATTCCACTTAGTTTAGGGGCTTAGCTAAAGGGTGAATTTATTCTTACATATAGTAATATTTGCTTTTTATAGAGAGGTGAATTTTGAAAAGGTATTCCAGGTAACAGCATTTCTTTTCATTACAGCAGACAGTAGCTGAGATTTCCCTGACAATACCAGAAATAACAACAATTTTGCTTGTTCTTGCTTCAATGCATTTCAATTTTAAGACAGCTTTACTGTTCTCAGAAGAAGACTTTTTTTGTAATCTGATTTATAGTGATTCCAGGCACTTGGCTGAAAGCAAACAGGGGAGGAAGAAAGAAAGCAGTCTAAAGGCAAAATCAACTAGGATTGATCTCTGTTTATAAACAGAAACACCTTAATATGATGCCTTCATTGGCAGTTGTCTTCATGCTGAGGAATTAATTAATTTAAAACAATCAAAGGAACTTAGCTTTTACTGGTCCGTTCAACTGGATCAATAGGTACAGCATATTATTTCTGTGGGGTGATCTATGCTGTAGCTTGTTTGTGTAGAACCAGAGTGTTAATGGCATTACCTACCATTTTTAACAAGGATGTGCCAAGATAAATTCTGCAGTAAGTTACAAAATTAATAGGAGTACTAATTAAACACACTTTCTTGGCATTCCTCACTTTTCATGTGCTGTGCAAAGAAAAATTCTTAACAAGGGAAATACCAATTACACTGTTCCAAGAATAGGCTGTAGCTGCAACGATGTGTATTTTTAAGGTGTGACATTGTTAACACCCGGTGGATCCTTAAAACACGCCCTGCCATCCATGTTGTTATTCAGGCAACAGTTCAAAAGCACAGGAAAATACTTAAAAATACAGAAATATAAAAGCCTTCAGAAGCTTCCTATGTAGTTGTCACAAAACCCTTAGAGCAACCTTCCAAAACCTAGCTAAAAAATATCAGAATATTCTTTTCTTAGAAACAAAATGATAGTGTATACAATAAAGATTTTCTAAGCTGAGAATATAATTAGTACATTCATATATGTATGCACTGATCATTTTGCTATTATTGCTACAATTAATATTCTGTTTTTAACCATTTCCCACCTGCAGGTGGAGCAGGGAGAATTTTCAAAGCATCTTTTTGCTTGGAAGAATACATTGTCTTGGTATTGTCTGGTTTCTCCCTACTGAAAAGGCAGACAGCAGTAAAAGCCAAAAAGGTAAGACTTCCACAACTCAGGGTGACACTTTCAAATGCTGTAGGTGCATATGTGTGGTTGGTATCTTTTTTTTTGGTGAGGTACACACCACAGATCTATTCAGGCTATAATAACTTGCCCTCTTTCTTTATAGCAAAGATTAAAAGCACCTAAATACAGAGCAAGAGATTTAATGTGTAGGACTCAGATGTGGGTCCAGATGGGGACTGGACACTGCCTTAAGATGACTGACAAAAGGAATATGGAGTCCCCTCCCCTGACATTTTAGAGACCTTCATTGTACCCTCTGTCTGCGGGCTGAAGGGATTTAGTTTCTTTCATCATTCCTCACATGGAAAATATACAGTACCTATGACCATTTTTCTATGTTTCTCTGAAGTCTGATGTTGCTCTTATACCTTCCTGAAGGTGGGACAACCAACAGCAGTGGCCAAATTAAAGTCTCTTCATGCCACAGCCGTCCTGTGCACCTGATATCACTGAAATACAACATGACACTGTAGAAAGCTTAGACTGGACTCCCAGTGGTTCTGCCCCTTCTTCAGCACTGCCCAGCTTTTGTGAGCAGCCATTATGGTCAAAGTCAGGTGTAATATATCCCAGCTGTTTATCTGAAAGTAGCAAGAACATGGTTTGTTATGATCAGGTCTTCATCTGGGAAAAAGGACTAACAAATGGGAGATGGAGAAGTGAGTTATTGCAAACTAAGATAAGCAATTGAACAGAATGAATGTAAAGAACATTATATGCAATCAAAACCAGGTGGTAGCATCTCACCTCCATTTTGAACAGGTTAAAATGATGAGAGAAAGTGGTGAGAGGAGTGTGTCTGGTATTCCAGAAGAGGAATCATAGGCCACAGGTTTTGGGTTGGGCCCTTTTCTGTAAAAATGCACTAACAAGGCTGCTTTAGCTCTTAGGGTATTTTTCTGCATTTTTTTTTCCCTGAGACTTCTCTTCAGACTTTGTGAAAGAAAGAAAAAATGCTGTGTGGAAAAAGAAAAGGTAGCCAAAATAGTGACAACGAAGACAGAGAAGACTATACAAACTTTTAGCCTAGAGGCACATCTCATATCTTTTTGTGATTTTGATAGTCTGAATGTGAGAGCTGTTTGAATTTTCCAGTGATAAGAGTGATTAAGCATGCACTGCATTAGAGATCCTTATATTCAAAACCAATGGAGTATGTCTAAGTTCATTCCCAGAAAACAGCCAGAGAAATGCAGATAATGGCCTAGCTGACTGCCTCACATATTAAATATACTGGCTTTGAAAATAGTGAAGCAGCCCATTCATTAACAAGTTGCTGAATAGGTTTATGCTGTATGAAAGTCACTAACAGACCGCTTTCACAGCCATGCCGGCATTTAAAGTAATTTGTGGGAACTTCAGCTGATAAAATAACTTTCAGTTTTCTGACATTTATTGAAAATAATATGCTTTCAGTATTTCATATTGATAGAGCAGAGCTAGGATTTCATTAAATACTCCAGACAAAGCAAGTACAACTATAAACTTGCTGGGCTGCTCTCCCTGTCTTTAAAAAAGACACACATCCTGAAAATGTATGCTCTATCCAAGAACATAGTTCTGGAGGAAGCATCATATTGTCTATATATTAAGACTTGAAGTTTCTCTGTTTCCCCTGTTTATCTAAACACATGCAGACGTTTTTTGCCCTCTTCACGTCCAGCATGGCATACAAATTAAGCATTTGTCTTCTTTATTGGTGTGGCATAATTTTCTACTTGCAGAAGAACATACAGCAACTCCTTGTTAGTCAGGCTGCTAATCTCACATTCAGAAAAGAAGCACAGCAACGTTTAGGGATGAATTAATGTTTCTGGTGCTAGGTTGCTTGAAGTGCAGATCCCTACACAACTCTACACCCATCCCAGATTTTTATCTCCCATTCCTTACAGTTTAATAGCCTAATTTTAAGACTGATAGCAATCTAATGGGACAGAAGAGATGTTTCCCCTGTGCATTCAACATTAATTGTCCTGCTGAAAATTTATGGAATAAAATGGGCATCTGCCCAAGGGATGAAGAAGTCATGAACATTTTTCTAAATAAAAGTGGAAAGAAAATACTCAATGCCAATGCCTACAGTTGTCCAAAGGCTTCATGCTCCTTTCCCACTTCTACCTCCTGCAAGTTCTTTCTGGATACTTTATTCTGTGAGCCCTTATGCCCTCTCTTCATCTGTATCTTTGTGTAAAAAATGGTAAGAAAATGAAAGAATTGTCTGGATGGAACAGAAGCTAAACAGGAATGTCATGAGTAGTTTTATGTTAAACAGTTACTCTACTGAATCATGGAAAGCTACAGCTGTGACAGCTCAAAGTTAAGAAGGGAGCCATTTGGAAGTATTAAATAACTATAAAGTGAGAAGCTGAAGAAGCCATGGAGAGAGAGAGAAGTATGAGGGTACTTGCTATTAGGAGTTGTAGCTATAGGTGCACTGGAGACAGCAACCATCCATCAACAACCTGCTAACAGGGTAGAGGAACAAGATTTTTTTACATGCAACCTGTTCCAGATAAAATGCACTTTGGATTTCTCATTGCAAAAAGTGACTTTTGTGATAGTAGAAATAATTTGCACCCAGTCAGAAAGTATCTAAGAACCAGAACTTTACAACCCACTGCCAAAAAAAGACTGGAACCTTTGGTAGGAGACACATCTGAGGAACCACCAGTAACTGGGGATGGGGTAAGTCCCTGGGGATCATTTCTGCACTGTTTTTATATAAACCCTTCAAATGCTGGGTAATAAACACTTCTTTCAAATGGGCATCTCTTCAGGGCAGGAAAGAATTCAGCTGAAACTGCCAAATACATCAAAGTATTTATTATCCTGTAATGAGTGGTATAGGTGAAGTGAACCAGGGGAGAAGAAAAGAATTACACAGCAAAATAGGCACTTACTGTACTGTGAGCAGCTGTATAGTTAGGGAGCTTATATAAATTATAGCGTATTGGATTACAGACAAGGTCACCAGATTTACCCAGCACAAGACTGATGAATTCAGAAGGAAATGAGAAATATTACTGCAGTGCAAAAAGCACTTCAATCCAGCCTGTACAATCCTTCCCTTTGCATAGAGCTGATTGTTTTACTAGTTTAGTCAGGGAATTCAAAGTAGTAAGCGAGGTGCCACATTGCCATTGAAAGTACCTCCTCTTAACAATACAAACCTTAACAACAATTGAAGCTTTATTTACCAAAACCCTTTTTTACATTTTTTTAATCTCCCTGGTTTCTGGTTGAACCATGCTGATTTGATTGTATTACAGCATCTGCTTTCAAAACCGAACCCGTTTTCTTAGTTCATGGAAGGAAAAGCACTAATATTACACAAATGGAAACTGCAGGTAGAATTCTTCCTATGCAAGTTTTTAATTGGTTTGTGTTTGGCCTGAACAGATATAATAAATACCTTACAAGAAGCAATGGGCAGGATAGAACTGTCTTGTTTAATTCACAAGGCTTCATTTGGAATGATGGGATACTAGAGAAAGGGCTCTGGTCAGTCATTTCCTTTTTTTCTTTTTTTTTTTTTCAATATATATTAAAAATGAAGGTACTAATTTTCACAGCCTGAAGAATTCAATAGCTTAAATAAGATCAACAAAGTAACTAAGAGTACTGTGAAAACTGCCCAAAATGTTAAAAAAGGACAAGAAAGCAAGGGAGAAATGCTATAGTCATTCTGTTTCTGTCCAGGTCAGAGCTATGACAATCTAAACAAATGCAGTACCTTAAGCAAAAGAGTGGTTGTAAAACCCACTGCTGGGTTTGTGTGTTCCCAACCCACTTATGCATGTTGCTTTATAGATGACAATAGACAGCATCAACATTCACTCACAAAAGACATAGGTGCCTACTCTTTTTTCACAGAAAACCTGTGTGCAAACTGGGAATTTTTCAGATTTTCTGGGAGATGGACACTTTTGTGAGGTGTCTGAGCTCTATCCAAGCCTTGAGATCCAAAAGGGAATTATTTCGGTATCAGGAGTCTCCTCCAGCAGGGAAGCAGCTCAGTACACGTGTGTTACATGATCAATAGGCCATGAACAGGAGATACCATTCCTCTGAGGCTCAGGGGCAGCTCTCCCCTTTATCTTGGCCTATGAAGCACCCTAGTCAGAGACACAACGGTGCACAAAACCAAAGGCAAACAGTAACTGTGGTTTTTGATACGCTAGGAAGTGACAGAAGGTTGCAGGGCCTGTCAACCTTCTTTGGGGAGCCAGCAAACACCTTGGTGCTCGACAGCCCTGCTTGCTGCTTAAAGCTGTGAGCAAATCCCAAGGTGCTGCAGAGGCTGCCTGGCTCTGCTCTTGAGTGGCATATCCTGCAATGCCAGTGGGCACTAAGCACCAGCCTGCACTAGGAAATGCTCTGAGCCTCGCCACATCTTCCCCCAGAGAGCAAGTTGTCGAGTCTCATGTAAATAATGTATTTGGAGATTACTTTTAGAGCAGGAATCTGTTCTGATCAAACTAAATTTTTGCTTCATGAGATATTAATTCACACAGAGATTCCATTTTTTCTCAAAAGTTTTAGTCATCATACCTCATTCTTCAAAGGTGACCTTACAGAAATATTTTGGTATTCTGTTGTAAATGACTTAACCTGCTTCTTTTTGGTCACTTCAATGAAGCTTAATGAGCATGCCTCTTCACCTATACCTGGTCACACAAAGCTGTCTATCCCGATATATTATGTAACTTACTTTGGCATGCAGAATTTACATGGAAAGAAGGAGGTTCTTGCCTTTTTATCTGCTCTCCTAAATCACAAAACCACTATTAAACTGCAAAAGGTTAATGAAGTCCAGACTTGTCTGTCAGGTTCCAAAGTGGGAAAAATGTCAATTGCTGTTACTTAAAAATGTCATTAGCACATCTGTTTAATTATGTATGAGAGACATGGTTACCACAGAGACTCTTGGCTGCCGTTATGTGAGCAAAGGAAAATTTTTTAGAAGTGAGGCTGGAAGTCCCTGACTGACACCCCGCCTGCTTTTGCTGCTCCACCTCTGTGTGTGCACGCAAACACGTATATGTACATCACAATCATTACTGGTAAGTCTGAGTTAGAAAGATACATGTGAGAAAGTAAGGGAAAAAATACGTTTGGAAAAGGGCTGTTCAAGGCTTGTGGCTGGAAATGGCAGTTCCTAACAATTTTGAATCTGCTCTCAGAACAGAATGTGGGAACTATGAATCTGTGAGAGCTATGATTTCATGGGACTGAAGAGAAGAAAACCTACCTTCTTGATCCAGCTAATGTTCTTTCAGATTTATCCACCTCAATACACATGGGTGGCCAGTACTCTTTCCACGCAAGACTGCTCATTGTGCATGCCAGCATTAGGGTTGCAGCTGGTGATGGCTGTTCTGTCAGGGCTTGCATGTCTTACACTTGCCCAAAGCAGGAGGGCTACATTTCTGACTGACATGACATTTTGCAAGAAGACAGGTTTTGGTTTTAAAAGTTAGCTTCCTTACCATAGGTTCAGATAAAAAGACAAAACCTTAGAACAGGGTTCTACAAGAACTTCTTGCTTTGGAAAGAAATCTACTTATTCAACATTTTCATTCTTCAGACGGCTTCAATTGTCTTTTTAAAGACAATCCTTTGCTGTTTTTCAGCTTTTCACTACTGTGCTGTTCTCCTCACTGTACCAAGAGGAATCATAGAAGAGAGTTGAAAGGGACCCATAAGTATCATCAAAATCTGGCTCCTGGCCCTGCACAGGACAGCCTCAAGAGTCACACAATGTGCCTGAGAGCATTGTCCAAACACTTCTCAAACTCTGCCAGTCTTGAGGCTGTGACCACTTCCCTGAGGAGCCTGTTCTAATGCCCAAACAGCCTCTGGTTAAAGAACCTTTCTTTTCCTGATACCCAACCTAACCCTCCCCTGACACAACTTCAGGGCATTCCTAGGGTCCTGTCCCTGGTCACCAATGAGAAGAGATCAGTGTCTGTCCCTCCTCTTCCCCTTATGAGGGACTTGTAAACTGCAATGAGGTCTTCCCTCCCTTCGTTTCCAGGCTGAACAAGCCAAGTGACCTCATCTGTCCTCCTATGGCTGCTCCTCAAGACCCTTCACCATCTTTGTAGTAGTAACTTCTTGAAAAATTTCTAGCAAAACAAAAAGTCCCTGATGTACCTAAGCAAAATCAGCAGACTTTAAACCGTATCTAAGTTAAAAGACAAATATATATGTGAGAAGTCTATA
Source organism: Corvus kubaryi (assembly GCF_017639235.1). Classification (NCBI taxonomy): domain Eukaryota; kingdom Metazoa; phylum Chordata; class Aves; order Passeriformes; family Corvidae; genus Corvus; species Corvus kubaryi. Next base: position 4,213,116 of record NW_024581127.1, on the reverse strand, counting down.
GAAGTCTTTCTTGAAATGCCAGATCCAAATCTGGACTCTGACTTCTGTCCTAGCTCCAGATGGTGTTTCCCAGTATAACTCTGTTTTCAGTTGCTTTTACTTTTTCCAAACTTGAATGAAGCTGAAAACGTAAATCACCTACCCTATGTGCTATTCAACAGTATCATAATGATGGCAGGATTTTTTGGGTTGTGACATCTGTGTAGAATCATGTCTGCTGCTTGGTGGTGTGGTTGCTGTCAGCTCTGTGAGTCACCGTGATGCTGCAGGTGGTAAAGGGGAGCCCCCTCACTGCAGCCCACTTTTGTACTATAGTTTACACACATTCCAAATGTATTTTCTGGAACTGGCAACAGGTGCAGCCCTGCTGCAAAGATAGCCGAGCTGTAGCTCTTGTATGGTGCAGCTTGGAAACAGGCCTGATGCAGCTCTGGCACTGTGGTACTGCTGTTCAGCTGTGCTCATGCAAAGATGCTGCCCTGCTCTGAGCCTTGCCTGCAGGCACAGCACACCAGTCTGGCTGCAAGGGGGGATGTAATCCCTCATCATCATCCCTCACCACAGCATCTTCTGCCGCTGCAGTAGTGCAAGTCCAGAAGTAGCCCACATAAGGGTGCCACATGCCCGGTAGGGTTAGGAAAGTTGGTTACAGCCATGGGTTAGGAAGAGTAATGTACCCAGAGAGTTATAATTTTCACTTAATAAAGATAATTTTTCACTTAAGATTTTTACTTACTAGAATCACCTACAGTCATTTCTTTTTTACAGACTAAATACTGAAATAGCTCAAAAGGCAGTCTTCTTATGCAGGAGGAGGGGTTTTCTTCCAAAGGTTATTTCCTTTTACCCCACTGAAGGACGATCACAGAAATCTACTATTTCTCTTCCTAATCTCTCTGTTTAGAAAACCTGGGTGACATTAGGGTCAGGCTGTTCTTCAGTGACAGCTGGCTTGCATGATCACCATGTCATACTACCTGGCTCATTTTCTGTTGGTGACTGAAAGCCCTGGAAAGGGTAATTGGAGTTGACCATCAGAACAGTTTCATTGTAACTGAAGAGAGCCATTGCAGCTTCGCTATTGAATATACTTGTCTCATCTCACTGGGTATGCTACAAAAATACATATTGGCCTGGGGTTTTTTTCTGTTCCAAGTGCTAGCTTTTTTCCCTTTTTGATTATGTTTTTCTATGGACGAATTTAATGGAATGTGATACCACATGGTAGTATAGCGTCATGTTGTTTTAATGGCCTCTGGCTCCCAGCTCTTCCCACCCAGAATCTCTTTATCTTTTATTGGTAAATGACACACTCATGCAAAATCTGTATTTTGTCCTCTGAAGCAAATTTAATGGTGTGTCTACAAGTGGACTTTGCCCTCAAGCAGAGAATTGTAATCTTTGAGGCCCTAGATTTTCAGGACTTTAAAAAAATTTTGTCAAAATGGGTTTGCAGTCTGAAAGATCAATATTGGGAGCAGATAAATGTCTTAGGCAAAGTAGGGAAGAACACCAGTTGCATGAATACCAGATTTCAGTGAAAAGAACGTGAGTAATAAGCACCAGATCCTTCTTCCTCCCTCTCAGTAATAAAGTATTTTGTACTGCTCAATAGCAAATCTCACAGACTTGTGAAACAAACACCATATACCTTGATTTGATTATGAATAAAATTAATTTTCATGTCATTAGTTAAAAGCACTAATTCAGGCTTTTAGTGTTTCAGGGTTTTATTTCTTGTCTTCTCCAGAAAAGTTCATTTGTTAATTGGATTGCACATTGAGGACAGAAATTATGACTTGCATTATTCTCATTGTTCTGTTTGTTCTCACTTCTTGTATTTTCTGAGAAATCTACAGCACATACTAATGACAGCAGTTCCTTTTCAATAAGAAACAGACCTTTTGAGAATTCATAGTTAAAGCATACAAAGGAACAGTGTGTTGAGAGTTCTCTTTCCATCTTCAGTTGCTATATTTATCTTCTCAAATCCTTTGTATATCAACGAAGTAGAAGTAAAAAATTATAAAAATAGGTCTTTCACTTTATCCACTCAACTGGTGTATGATAACATGCATAGGCTGGGTGTGAGTCCATTTCTTTCTTTCAATGCTCCTGTTTGGGGAAGAAAATGTTCCTTCTTTGGGTAATAACTATTTTGAGCTCTGGCACAGAACTCAGATTCTTAAGAGATCATTTATATTACAAAGGCTCACTCTGTACTTCCTCAGTGCTTAGAGGCACATTTCAGCTTCCAAACCAAAATCTTTTTATGGTTTTTTAAAACAAATTATGGGTTTTACTTAGGGTTTTTAAAAAGAAGAAAAAAATCATGTATGAAAGCAAAATTAATATATTAGTCTTTCTAAAACAGAGAGAAAGTTGTTCCATTCTTCTCTACTTTTCCAACAGTTCTCTGAAACATATTTGACCCTCACACAGTGTCTCTGTAAAAGGGATTGTATTTCTTAAAGCAAAATGGGAAAATGATTCATAACATCCTATTCAAGATGACAACTGGGCTGATGGTCTAGCTAACTACATATCTATTTCCAAATGTACTAAATTTAAATGGATGTAATCACAGTTTTTAGTCCATACGTGATGTTGCATGACGGCCAGACAGATTAGATACATTCTTGCCATAGAAGAGTCTAGTGCATGAGGCAGTGTTTGTTCACACAGCTTTGACCACTCCATTCAGCCTTTTTGCATAGATGTTCAGTTCACTTGTAGGCCAGGGACTCTCTTCAACATGGCTGATGAAAAACTCAATCAAAAAATAAGGCAACATGGCAAATGTCCTGCCATATTATGAAAGGGCTTTCTATTCTAATGTCTGAAAGCAGAATTTTGATATGCAGTATCGATTTGGTAAATTTTCAGGTATTCTATTTGACCTTTCATAAAATATGCAGTGCTCTGTTTGAGCTGATATGTTATCAAGGTGGAAAACTGTTTGTCCTTCTTAAATAACCAAAGGAAAGAATGAACCTCCTGTACTGCAGATAAATATAGTTCAATGGGACAAGAATAGGAGGAAGAGAATCTGTTTGGAAGTATTTTAAGACATCCTTTCTTTTCCATTATTAGGGCTTGATTCCTGTCATTTTAATTGACTTAAATAATTGATGTACATCCAGTTTGGTGCTTTGAGTCATGTTTATAAATTTTTGTCTTCATGGTGTTATGTGCTTTCAGTGTTTGAGAGAGGCACTTGACTCTGCCAGGGAGCACCCTGTTCCCAATGAACTGTGTGAGATATGTCTGCCATGGGCCACTGCCCCTGACAGAGCAAGTCCTGCTGCTCTGCAAGATGTGACTGCAGGTAGAAGAAGGGCAAACCAAGAACAAATCAAGAAAAGGAGAACGAAACACAGAGAAGCTATTACATATTTTCCTGGGGAAAGGTGCTTAGGGAGAAAGCTGAGATGCTACAGGAGACCTTCCAGGAGAAGCAAATCAATGGAAGTGATGAATAACTTGTCTAAAAACTATATTTAGGGAAAGAGAAATTGTACAGAGGAATTTAGCAAAAAAAAAATTTAAGCAAATTTAGCCCTTCAAATTTATCTCAGTGATCACTTCAGAGGTTTGATTTTTCCCCCCATTCTTCTGGTTAATATTTTCTTACTCCTTCCATGAGGTTCAGCATGACTGGATCGTTGTGTGGACCTGGATGGCCCAAGCAAGTGAAATTTCAATAATTTTGTGTTGGTGCATGGAGATAAAGAATCATTTTACCAATCAGGATATTGCTACTAGTAGAAATATCCAGATGTTTTGCAAAAAATTTAAAGTAACAAATAGCTTTTCTCTTGCATTGACATATACCTGTGGCCATTTCTCAGGAGTATTTTAAATAATATAAAAACCTGTGTGTTCTTCTGGGGAAGTCTTTCCTACTGTTTTAATTTTCTATGCCTATTGTCTAAATGGCTTCTACCTGCTGTTCTCATGCATCTAAAGGACTCTATGTGTGCAAGCCAGGTAGCTACAGGGGCAAACCAGCACATGAGAGACACTGCTAGACCTCACTAGAAAAGGCTCTGTACTTCCAGCTGAACCAGGCTTAAAGAGGTGTGAGTTATGTTTCTAATGTTATTACTTTATTGACTTCCACTTGGGAACTGTCAGTCAGAGCCATACTGCCTAAAAGACAGTAGAGGCTTCATGCTGATCTGAGAACCCGTGCAAAGCATTTGCCCAAGGAGATGGAAAACTGAAACACTGTCAGGTAAAGAAGTGTACTGCTGGTATGCACAAGGCATTGTAAAACCTGTGCCTTCGAAATTTTTCACTGGTTTAACCCCAGCTTGCAACCAAGTACCATGCTGCCATTCACTCCCTTTTTCCTGGTGGGGTGGGAAGAGTATCACAGAATCACAGAATCATAGATTGTTAAGGGACTGGAATGGACCTTAAAGATCATCTAGTCCCAAGTCCCCTTCCATGGGCAGGGAAACCTCCAGCTAGATCAGGTTGCTCAAGATCTTATCCAACCTGGCTTTGAACACTGCCAGGGTTCCACACCTCCCTGGGCAACCTCTTCCAGTATCTCACCATCATTCCTCACAGTAAAAAATTTCTTCCTAAAATCTAACCTAAATTTGATGAGTAAAAGTGGGAAAACTCATGGTTGATACAAAGGTGCTATACTAATTGAAATAAAGTAAAAATAAAAATAAAGTGAAAATAACAACAATAATAAATAAAAAAAATTAAAAGGAAGGGAGAGAGAGCGGAATAAAACCCAAGAAAGATAAGTGATGCCTAATACAATTGCTTCACCAGCTGCTGACCGACATCCAGCCTGTTCCTGAGCAGCAATCTGCAGCTCCCGGCCAACTCCCCCAGTTTATACACTGAGCATGACGTCCTGTGGTATGGAATATCCCTTTGGCCAGTTCGGGATGGCTTTCCTGGCTGTGATCCCTCCCAGATTTTTGTGCACTTGCTCACTGGCAGAGCACGGGAAACTGAAAAGTCCTTAACTACTGAGCAACAACTAAAACATCAGTTCACTATCAATATTATTCTCTTACTAAATCCAAAACACAGTGCTGTACCAGCTACTAAGAAGAAAATGGACTCTATCATAATGAAAACCAGGACAGTGGGAAACACAAGTAGCGACAACTTTGTGTGAGAGATGGGTGCAGCTGTAAATGTGTCACTGCTGCACCATCTGCACATCACTCTAAACTGCTTAACTTGGGAATAGTTTGGAAATAAAACACTTCATACAAATAATAAATAAAAGGCCTTTCTTTTTATGTTACTTCTCTCATTGCTTGGGTCCTCCAAAATTCTGCTTAATACTACATTTCAGGGGCAAAAGGTATTCTGAGGGGGGGAGGGGGGGGTCGCTTCTAATACAGCAATTTTTGTGTGAAGTAAATACTGCCATTTTTTGGTAAGGATTTTGATATATGAGGATTTTGCCTTCCAGTATTAATTTACAGGTAGCTTGAATCACTTCTGTCTCAGTTTTGGATTATTTTATTAAATTAGTTAAATTTAAAAGGCCATCTGAACCACAAGGCTGTAATCTAGAATTTCGGATGTGCAAATTATAAAAATGTTTTAGAAATATGCTTGGTGGTTTAGTTTTTGGGATTATTTTTTGTTGCTTTCTTGCACACTTGGTTTTGTTTTTTTCAGCACAGATCTAGTGCAGATGGATGCTTTGCAAATGTCTCTATGTTTCTGTGGTATTTGGGAAGGTATCTAAATACTGGCCAATGCAAATCCATTTTTTAAGATTACAGGGCATAAGACGCTCTTTAGCTCAGAGTGTATAGCTGTTAACTGTGGAAACCTATTTCAAAAGGAAAAGGAAAAGACTACAGGGAAAAAAATATTCTCCTGTATTAGGTATACTCCAAACCCAGTGGGTCTTACTGTGAAATACCTGAATCTCATCTGAGTATTGATATCAGGCCAAGATGAGTATGAGGGACCGTGATCTAAAGCAACATGGCCCTTCACACTGTTTCTCAAGCCTGGAAGACAGACCAGTGCTTACCTACTTTTTTTTAAACCCACAAATGTCCACTTTGTTCTGATGTTTGGATAGTCCATCTGTGGTTTCAGCTCATGCCCTGGTAACAGAGAAAATGTAACTGTACACCAGTGCCTCAGGTGAACACGAACTCTTCTGCATCATCTACACAAATAAAATGTGGCATATCCTATCTCAAGTTAGATACATCCTTGAAACATCAAGGTCACTAGCAATTGCTTTGTGCTTCATGTAGGATAAGTGGAGAGGAACAATCATTGCAGGAGGTCACTCTGGTTTTCACATCTGAATGCTCTGCAGAAATACTTGTCTCTCTTGCTTGCCAGGCTCTTCATTGCCAGTAACTTAGGTACCGCTTCCAAGAGCTGTTGCTTCAAGAATTTGGAAGCAAATTTGGATTTGGATTACAAAACCTGAGGCATTGCTATGAGTGGGAATACCAGTAAAAGTTTTCTGAAATATTCATTATATTTTCTGTGGCTGAAGCCTGATGTCGATGTTTATTTCTAAATGAGAGAAAAAGATTGAAATGACTACCCCTGTACTTCCAATAGGTGATGTTCTCCTCTCTTAAAAAGTCCTTTCACATTGTTCTGTTTCTAAATTCACTGGAAGTGAGCATTTGGGGTACTTCAGTAGAGGAAAGAGGAGAATGAGGTGCTAACTGTAACACATGTAAGTGTAGATGTGCTGGATACCTGCTTCCCTCAGTGGGAATTATATATTCCCTCAATTATAGCTGTATGAGAACACGCAGGACACATCTGTTTCTCTGTAAATCACTTTATACAACAGATCATTTGATTAAATGGGATTTTGTGTAAAGACCTGTTCTTGAATGATTAAGAGGAAGGTATTAATGGTTTCTTTGGTACATAGCACTACTTGCCGTGTGCTTTTCATGGTGCTCATGTTAGGGGTCTGCTGTTACTGGCAAACTGGCAGAGGTGAAGCTGCCACATCTCCATGCAACCAGTAACAGGGCTGAACACATATTCCCAGTAGGCACACACAGAGCACACGTACACATTACACATATGCATATAGACACAGACAGCCACAGCGAGAACACAGACAGAATCGTGTCTGTGCTCCACACATGAGGCTTGGCCCGGCCCTGTATGCCTGGGATGGGTGGCAGAGCAGTGTGTGAGAGGCAGGAACTGCACCAAAGGGGGCTGAAGAAAGAGTTTCAAGGATTGGAGTTTGAGCTGTGATGGGTCTTCAAGACTGATAGTGCATCTTCATCTATGTTGTCATCCATGTTCTTTAATCAGCTGCTGGCCTTTTAGCTTCCATTTATCCAGTCATCACTGACAGGAATTTCAATGTATGATAAGTTACATGCACCACATTAAGCAGAACAGATAAATTAATGAAAAAATGTTTTGGGAGACTGTTAACTGAACAAGAGTCTGATTAGCCTATACCTGCCCTCTTATTTATTATTCATTGCTTGTATATGCTACAACAACTGAAAATGTGGTGTAGATAACTATTTAAATAAACCAAATTTCAGGCTTTTAATCATGATTATTAACAGCAAGAAGTTTTTCTATCATTCAGCTTTTGTTGAAGCAGACATAATTGGTTTTTTTAACAACAGGTTTCTGTGGCAATACCTACTTCTGAAGGTGCTGAAGCTCAGCCCACATCAGAACCATGATCTTTTCTTTTACTTCTGGTGTATGAGAAAATGAAAACTCCTTCCCATCATTGCCAGATGAAATACTTGCAGTCATAACTCCAGTGATAAGGCAACATCAAGTGACTTTTTAAGTGACTAACAAAAAAGCAGAAGTGTTTTGATTAAATCCAGCTTTGATTAAGCACTTGAATAGTCACTATGATCAACTTATGAATAATCCAGGGATCAAAGAGAATCATGAATATGCTTGGTCTAACCTTTCCAAGTAACAAATATATCAGTATAAAGCAGGATCAGGAACAATCTGTGAACAGAGAAGTGTTTAATCTGTCAGTTAACTGGTCATAGTGAGTAACATGAGCAGCTCTGATGGCAGACAGAGCACTTTCAAAATAGAAAAATCCTCTTTTTTTTTTTTCTTTTTTTTTCTTTTTTTTTCTTTTTTTTTTCTTTTTTTTCTTTTTTTTTTTTCTGGCAGGATCCAAGAGAAATCTGGGAGAGCTGCATTAAAACAACCCAGTGAAGAATGCATCATTAGGGCTGCAACACTGGCAGCCTAAGGAATTACTGAGCAGAGGTCAGAAGGATACAGCTCCAGGGCAGAGCTGCCAGGGAAGACTTCCTGAGCAGACCCATGTTGGCTCTGACAGGTCCTGGGTCTGTCTCTGAGCCTAGGGGAGCACAAATTGAGGCCTTTGAAGCTTTTCTTGGGTTCATCTGGGCTTCGTTCAGCCTTTCTCAGCATAGTCTGTCTTCCCCACTGCTCTTCCTCCAGTATTAGCTGGATTTCAGGAGTAAAGACTGGTCATGAAACTCATATGTAAGGACTGAATTTCCTTCCATAAAACCCCCAGACATATTCATTGCCGTGTGATAGTACAGGACATCCAATGCAGAATATCATGGACAGATCAGCGGCAAAGGAGGGCAGACAAAGGCAGAAGAGAGGCATTTCTAACTTCAGAGTTAATTTTCAAGTGGCTCAGTGCATCTGAACTTCCCCATAAACAACATTGTCAATTTTTTTCTTTTTCTTTTTAAAAAACTCCATTCTTACTCTAAATGGAAACATACAACCAACTAAAGAATGAAAATGCAGCACCAACAACAATCACCAGATCATCCCCAAAAAATAGCAACAATCTCAGCTCAAATCCTCTCTGAAGCAAGTTTTACCCCAGAGAGGGAGGCCAGAGACATCACAAAGGCCATTAGGACATAGTTTCTGGCATATGCAAGCATGCAAATAACAGCTCATGAGGTCTGAAATTGCCAGCAGGTATCTCTGGATGATATCAGACACAACTGAATGCATAATACTTCCGGATGAAAGCATATAACTACAGAAGAAATATGTTCCAAGATAGATCCCTGGCAGGACTTTGAAATTACTTACCACTAAAAATGTTGTAAGTATTTAGTTGCTGAAACAAAAGCCGCAGCTCAGATGTCTAAAGTGCTTTTGGGAAGTGCAACCCTATGAGGTTAGGAAGCAAAAGTAAATCACTGGTCAGCAGATATAAACAGGTCGCTTTGGACTGTGCCATGACAATTTTACTGCTCTATTGCAAACCTGGGATGAGCTCTTGTTTTTGTTGTAGCTTTTGCCTTTTCAAGATCTAGGTTCAAAGTTTGCAGTCATAGTTTTGTCGGAGCCAAAAAGCCTTCTGGATAAAATACATAGGCATAGTTCTGGCTTCTAGAGACTGTAAAATTCAGTTTCTGGTCTATTACAGTAAAATTTTTTGAGCCTTCAAACAGTTACTTAGTCACACCTTCAACCAAGGCTAATTGTACCCTGGAAAAGTTCTTCATCAAAGGGGAGGATAAATGGTTCCTTAGCTTCCTGTTGGTCTCCACAGATAAAGCCAACCTGCTTTTCACTAGGCTCTTTACAGACTTCCACTAAGGCTTTGGCTACTATTGTACCTCTTCTCCTAATGAAATCTGCCCTGCATTTGGGCCATGTATTTACAGCTGCATTTTGCTTACTGGTAGTCCTTTCCCCTCAGTGAAAATGTGTGACACTGCTGAGCATGAAGTGTTACTGAATTTTTACTGCTTTTTATTCATCCTTGTTAAAAAGTAGAATGCAGGAGCTAGTAGAATGAATGTATTCATTCCTTCAAGGCTTTAAAAAAAAAAATAGGATTGCTTTGATTCATGGATATGTTGAAAACTCTGAGGAGTGTGAGATGGTGTGGTTAAGAGCCTTCATATGGTTCTTGATGTGACATCCCAGACCCTACAGGATGGGGGACCAGCAGGGGAGCAGTACAGTGTGGGGAACTCCTCTGCTTCTGCAGGAAAAGCTCCTGGAAGGAGGTCTAAGCATATGGACAAAAAGAGAAGCCACTGCTCGAGAATTGCCCCAGGGTTACATTTCTGCACCAACACTTCCACCAGTACTGTGGTGGTTCTGCAGCTCCTCTCCTGCCCCTCTCATTCACATGGTTCTGGTAGCTGCAGTCCCACCTACAAACATAACCTGGCCTGCACAAAAGAGGAAATCAGTGATACTGGGATATGGTGCAGCTTGGGTTGCCCGTTGGCTTTACATCAGTAAAAGCATCATTGCCTTTGCTCACATGACTCAAAACCTGAGAGTAGTTACAACCTGATTTTCTAGTCAGAAAACTAGAAGGAAAAAGTAAACAGAAAATACCCACCCCAGGCTTCAGTAGGCAGTGCATGACATTTTTTCCAGATACAGATATTACTGGGTTTGATATACTGGGACCAAATCAGAAGTCCCTCACAATTAAAAAGCTTGATCTGCATGTGAGATTTCATCTGCCTTCCTTTGCTTGCTCTGGGACCTTCCATATCATTCAACTTTAAAACTGTGCCTTCTACCTCCCTGCCTAATTAACCCCCTGCATAAACACCAAGAGGAGCCTGAGGAACACGGGAACACAGCTATTTTTGTGTTCATAAAGACGTAGAGAAGGCAGAATTAAAACATGCTGACATATGCACATCACAGCAACTGCTTTCTCTGCATGATCCCAAGGTCTCTGATATAAATTTTTGACCTTCAAAGATTTAGACACTTTTATCAGATTAAAAATTTTCCTCACCCAGTGAAGAATTTACACTAGGAAATGTTTATTGGAGTACCAACATACTTTCTGTGAATTTGCTTTGTGGCACGTTGCTTGTGTGGTGTGTCAGGCCAGCTCTAATCAGTTATCCTTTACCATTACATGACTTTAACCTTCTATCTCTGTTTGAAGACAGAAATCTTGGAAATACACTGACTTTGTTCAATTAAGAAGTAAGTTTGTATGACAAAACATTAAAAACATACCTTAAAATGAGATACAGATATAGTAACTTTTAATAGGAATCACAATGACTTTCAGAAGCTCTGAACAGGATGCCCTGGGACGTATTTCAGCCTCTGTGCCAGTTGCTCTTGCAGATCTTTGGTGACACTGTACCACCCACAGTTTCCAATTTGAAAGGTTATTTCTGCTGTTACAAGCTCGTATCAAACAATAAATAGCAATAGCCCTTTTCAGAGCACAACTCAAACGAGTCTCGATTCACCAACAGAATCTCCTTCCTTTTAAAATTTACAGTAAATTTCATTTGATTTTTGCCTCTTCCCTTCTGCTTATATAACCAGGATGATGACATGATTGCAGATGGTTTTTGACATCTGCTCATCAAGCGTCATTTTACCTCTCTGCCTCTGTTTTGCAACATTTTGGTCAGGGTAACCAACCAACTAAATTGTGAAACAGGAGGGAGGGCTATGCAGGAAAAGAACAGAGCCACAAAATTTTGGCTTAGCAGTGCTCACAGTAACAAGCCTTATTACCGAATACAAATGAATGTCATGAGAGTAAATTGCATTATCTTTTGCTGAGGCATTTTTGGAGATACTTCCTTAGTGATCTTATTTTACCTACAGTCTGAGGATGCTGATGTCTGAAACTAGATAAATATCTTATCCAATCCATTTTTCTTTCTAATTAATCTGCATAAACATGCTGGAGTCAAAGCAGTCTCTAATTTCTCCTAACTGTGCAATCATGCCACATTGGTCTTACCTTCAGTTCTAGAATCCACTATGTTGCAGCTGTGTGAGAAGAGATAGATGAATTTTTGAAAAAAAGGAGAGTGAAAATTAGAGATTTAAAATTTTAATTAATCCAGTTTGAATATAAATCCAAGCTTGCAGAAAACACATATTTCTGCAACACTCAAAAAAAAAAAAACAAAACAAAAAACCCCAACAAAACAAAACAGGGTCCGAAATGCTAATTTAGGTAGGGCATTACATTTGGAAAGAAAATGGAAACTATTGATCTGCTAATAATATTTTTGCCTTAGGAATGCTTTGAGCATAGAGTGCAATTACATACCTACTATTTCAGTTCAGTACCATCTTCTTCACTAATATGAATGCATCTAAATGAAATGAAAGAACAGTAACAAACACAGGATTTGTATTTCACAACGTTTGAGTGTTATATTTGCTATTGACACAGCAATTCTGAGTAAGTCAAACCACGACTTAGTGAGTGGCATCTTAAATAAAGAATAGTAGCAGCCAAAATAAAGACATCCAAAACCCAGTGTGCAGTACATACCCATCACAGCATAACTCCTATGTTACATACCTAGAACGTTCTGTCTACTTAACTGAAATGGACTGATGTTCCTTGCTAATGTGGGAGCTAGCAACATATAAAACATTTGCTTCTTCTGATAAAATATAAAACAAAATATGTGAGCTAGTTTTGTAAATTACAAAAAAAGACACCATGAGAAAAATCCTGATTGCTTAACAGATTACTTGAACATTGGAGACATCTGTAAAAACATGCAGTTAGAATGGCATCAACAAGAAGGAAAGTGGAGATATATTCAAATGTATCTAAACTAGCCTAATTGATTTAACAGAAATATGGTTGATTCATTACTACCTTGCACTTTTTCCTTATGTAGCTCTCTACCCTTCATATGAGGTAGCCATTGAGACTCAGCATTTTCAGTGTGCTGAGCCTCACATCATCCAATGATACACCTCATGTCAGAAAAATAATATCAGAAAAATAACATTGCCTTTATGTAGGACAATCCTCCAGGCTCAAACACATGATCAACTTAATTTGGTTTACTTAATTTGATTTACTTAATTTGGTGTGTCAGCTCAGCTCTGGTAGCTGACCGCATCTAAGCTCTAAACTTCCAGCAAACTCAAGGTAGGATGTACAAGCTCCAATCGCCTTGTGGGGAAGAGAGATGCTCTGTGTTCAGTGGAGAAGGAAAGTTCCTCATGTACTAACATGTACACTTGAAAAACTGTATGTAGTAAACTTTCAAAACTTGTATCCACAAGGAATATTTCCAAAATTCCTGGAAAGGCCTGCCAAACTAGTTCAAGTCCCATAAAAGTGATGGGTAATGAAGGATCAGTCCACCTGAACTGTCTCATCAGGTGTCTTGGGTGAATTTGCTAGGCTCTATCAGACACCTGTGGTGGCAGTCTTTTGTATGATGTCATCCCTCTTCCCACTGGAGCACCTATCAGGACACAGGAAACTTCAGTTCTTAGACAGTCACAACATGGAGACAAAAGCAACGGGTTTATGAAATTCTTGTTGCATCTTGGATGTGTAGAAGTGGCAGATCCATACAGGTGAAAAAGAAAGAAATTTCTTTATGGGTTAGGCCAGGAGGGTCATAGGGTTCTAATCCTTTCTGCCTTGCTGATTTCTACTCTCAGTTTGGGGGCAGTCTATCATTTTTAATAGTAAGCATACTCTATTACATTCTATTATATTCCTTATACAAAAAGCATATCATTTGGTACAGCTACTGGCAATCACAGGAAGTTCCTCTTTTCTCAGCTGCTCCCTATGGAAGAATTTTCCCTGTATTGTGTTTTGTTTCATAGCATTTTTCCTTCCAACATGCCTTTATCTAGGTTCATTTACCTAAGACTGAAGCCTTTCTAAAAGTTCATGTCCCTCTTAGATAGTTACAAGTTAAAAGTTACAGGGCAGTTACAACAACAGAAATGCTGTCACTCAAAAAGTTAGCACATTTGATATGCACTACTATGTACCAGACAGGCAGCTACTGACCATGCCCACTTTAAAGGATGGAATAACAAGGAGTTGAACTGGCTCTTGCACGGGCATTTGGATTGGTTCGTTCCAGTTGCCTCAGAGGCAACCCAGGAGTTACACCAGTGTTGGCACTCCAGCTCTGTTTCCATCTGATCCCAGAAGGTTACTATTTTTTGAAAGTGGTGGTGAATGACAGCCTCAGTGGCTCAATTACTGAAATGAAACAGATTATCTTTGTCTCACATACTTATGCACTAAAAGTTTGCTCCAGTCTTGTATTTACAGTACTTCGTTAGGTAATTTCTAATTCAGTGCCTACAGTTTGCAGATATCTCATTGCATGAGCAATAATTGCTGCTAAAACTCTATTTTTTTATTCTGTTTTGACTGGTGGCGATTGAATCAGCTTCCTTTAGATTAGTTAATGAAATGCTAAAACTAATCTATATAATAATAAGTTACTAGAGAAACTTTCAGAGGAATTTAAAAGTTGCAGCGGGTTTGGCTTCAGGGGTGATTTATATGGTGGAAGAAGGAGCTGTAAGGGACAGCTGCCATACTTAGGAAGATCAGTAGGGCTGTTAAAAGGCAGTGAAACCAAGTTTCAGAGTGAAACATTCAGGCTGTGGAATAAGCAGTAGACACTGTGACAGAAGCTAGGAGCTCTCTTTGCCAAAGCACATATAAAGATGCTATCTAGGTTTTGGCCCAAGGACAAGTTTTAACTGATACCAGCTGCAGAGGGGCAGGTGAGCGGCTGCCAAAAAACTTCCTGCCTTTCATGGCAGAGGGGGTGTCTGCAGGCTGACCTATCCCTTCATATAATATGGGGGATCTTAATAAATAAATGGTCACTGGATGGATAAAGACACTGCAGGCTGTACAGCACCCACATCTTCAGGACCTCCTCAGATTTAATATGCGCTACAAGCCACCTGGTCAAATAAGTGAATGTTCCACCATATTAATGTTTTCAGCATATTAATGTTAGGATGTTCTTGAGTCCTTTTCTATAGGAGGCACTATTTATTTAAAAAAAGCACAGCAGATTAAAACATGGGATAAAAACTATGATTCTGTTTTTAAAGACATCAGAAATGTGATGAGCTGTCCTATGGAGAAAGGGTATACAAGTATGTTTGCATAACAGAAGATGTAGTTACCAGGGCTTACTGAGTACATGAGGCCTGCAGCCCTACAGAGTAACAAAACTGCAGTTTAAAAGGATAAATAGTTCTTGTGAAAAAGAAATGTATTTCAAATTGAGGAAGCTACATATCTTCTTCCACTTGAGTCTTATTATTTTTAGCTAACCTTGGTTATCATTAGTCACTAAATAAATTAATCTATAAAAATTGCTAAATCTGAATTTGATATGGATTGTATCTATAAAAAGCTCAAGAAGAGATACATTTTCTTCCCTCATGCTGTTATCTGTCACTCCACCAATTTGGAGATAGCTCTAATGTGGTTTGGGTATAGATTTGAAATGGAAGACAAGTGAAAGGTGTTTGTATTTTTTTTCAAGGAATATGGCACCTTCTTATTTGTTTTTACATGTCCAAAGAGGCAATAAATTAGATAGACTCTTTCATCTGTATTTTTCTGTCCATTCCTCCAGGCTAAGTGCTGCTACCAGATCTTCATGCCACAGTCTCTCCCCTTGGCTGTCCTAGCTAATCTGGGAAACAGTGGCTGATTTAGTACCCAGACTGTCATGTGCAGAGCAGCCCAAAGGTGGATGTGTTAACCTGTGATTCTCCTTGCAGTGCACTGCCAGCTACCAAGCAGTTCCGGTTCTCCTTCTCTCACGGCTGCCACTGCTGGAAAACAAACTGAGCTTCTAGTGAAGTTCTCCCATTTGTACAAAAGCTGACCTGTCGGGAGGTGTATCATTTTGCATGTCTGACACACAGCCTTGTAGCAGGTGGCTTTGTAGTAACCTTTTCAGTAGTTACACTTTTTTATGAGTCTTTGTTTTTAAGTTGAAATAGTAATCAAAGAAATATAAATAATATAGCAAAACTAAAAGACAAGGGCTGTTATTCAGGCTTTTTCATGTACTTATATATTAGTTTAAATGTTTAAAATTGTTTGAGCAGGTAGACCTTGATATACATAAACCAGAAATGCTTTTAGTATCTGAATTGCTTTGTTGCCATCAAGTGGTTAAAGGAGGCATTTCACGGCATCATGGTTTGATAAACCAAAAGAACTGAAGTTACACCAAGTCAACCAAAATTAAGAAAAGTTGATTCAAAATACAAACAAAATTGTGTGGCAGCTTTTTTCTTTGGAATGACAGTGAGTGATTTTGATGGTAGTGAACATCTTGTGCTCCAGTCATAGTGATTAGAAACAACTGCTGTTGTAAGAGAAAATGCCATTTATTTATTTATTTATTCTAATTTTCAGTTTCTTGGCCAAGCACAAGACTTGGGGATGTTGGTTGACAAGAAGCTCAACATGAGCCAGCAATGCACACTGCCTGCCCAGAAAGCCAACTGTACCCTGGGCTGCATCAAAAGCAGCATGGCCAGCAGGGCAAGGGAGGGGATTCTTTACCTCTATTCCATTGTCATGAGACCCCATCTGGAGTGCTGTGCTTGGGTCCCCACCGTAAGAAGGATGTGAACCTGCTGGAGCAGGTCCAGAGGAGGACACCAAGATGATGAGAGGGCTGGAGCACCTTCTCCTGTGAAAATGGGCTTAGCAAGCTGGGGTTGTTCAGCCTGGAAAAGAGAAGGCTCTGGGGAGAACTTTTAGAAGCCTTCCAGTACCCAAAGGGGACCTACAATAAAGCCAGAGAGGGACCTTTTACAGGGATATGTAGTGGCAGGACAAAGGATAATGGCTTTAAACTAAGAAAGAATGGATTTGGATTAGATAATAAGAAGAAATTCTTCACTGTGAGGATGGTGAATCACTGGTACATGTTGCTCAGAGAAGTTGTGAATGTGCCTGGAAGCATTCAAGCCAGACTGGGTAGGGCTTTGAGCAACGTGGTCTAGTGGAAGTTGTCTCTGCCCATGGCAGGGGGTTGGAACTAGATGATCTTTAAGTTTCCATTCTATGATTCTGTGATATTTGCAAGCGAACATTATAGACAGATGTTATCCAGCACTGTAACTAAGTCAATGATTTTTCTGAATTATTATAATTTTTTTTTAGCATCTGAATTCTGTTAAGTCAATGCTGATGCTGTTTATGTTTTTGAGGAGTATTTGGGGTTTTACCTACAGGTACTTGTTCCTTATGGTTAATCTTACCCTTTTTTCAATCTCCTGTCACTCTCATTATGTTGACAAGCAATGCTTCTCAAAGCACTATACCCTCCACTTTTGTTTCAATTCCCTTACAAAATTTTAAGCACAGAAGAACTTTACTTACTACAGAGGTGGTAAGATTCACATTCTCAGATTGTAAAAGCCCTTGTGAGAAGCAACAAAAAGACCTTCCTACTTGTCAGTTTTGTTGATTTTTTTCCTGCTCATCAGTGAAATTTCTGGTGTAATATGTTAATACCATTCAATGGTAAGGCACCTCTTTATTTCCATATGTTTTTCCCAAATAGAGCACAATGACAACTTCTGGGATTTTGCTACAGATGGAACTGGGAGCAGTCAAACTTACAAGACATGAGAATTGGAGGAAAAAATAAAGTTCTTAGTATAATCCAGCTTTAGACTTTATGTAAGCACTGCACAGACTCAACTTAAAAGTTCCTATTTATAAGTAGTCTGACAAAGGATGATGTAAAGAAAACAAAGGAAAATTTTGTAGCTCTGATTCTAATGAAATTATTTTCCTTGTGATACAATAAAAGAGCCAAGGATGACTTCAAGAGGCATTGGTTGATGGCTGGGCAACTAATTCATACAGTAATATTTTATTTCATACTTAGCCATTTTTGTGTTCACAAATTGAGCATTAATAGATTCAGTGTGCAAAAAAAATACATCCTTTGAAAATTAACTGCACTGATTTGGAGAATGCGTGAAAATAGCTATTTGTGAGTATTTGATATATAATTTGTATGGTTTCTTTTGAAGAAGAAAAATGTGTTTGTAGTTGTAATTTATGATATCTGGCAGTTTGACTAGATTTGATTCTTAGAATCAGATTTTCAGCAGGTGGAAGCCAATTTACAAAGCCTAATGACTTCCCAAGAACACGTATTAATAATTGCCTGAAATGTTTTTGGGTTTTTTTCTGCAAGCAGGTCCCAAAGTCATGCTACTCTGGCAAATAAAATGAAACAGTCCAGATGGAGGTGTAGCTCATTTAATTCTGTATTTAAGCAAATTTTAGAAAAACTATTTTACATAATCACAGAATCATAGAATAAGCTGAGTCGGAAGGGATGCGTCAGGATCATCGAGTCCAACTCCTGGCTCTGCACAGCACCATCCCCGAGAGTCACACCGTGTGCCCAAGAGTATTGTCCAAATGCTTCTTGAAATCTGGTTGCTGTGCTGTGACCACTTCTCTGGAAAGCCCATTCCAGTCTCCAACTCTGGGTGAAGAACCTTTTTCTAATATCCAATCTAAACCTTCCCTGACACAGCTTCAGGGCATTCCCTTGGGTCCTTTCACTGGTCACCAGAGACGAGAGATGTGTCTGCCCCACCTCTTCCCCTCACAAGGAAGTTGTAACTGCAGTGAGGTCTCCTCCCAGTCTCCTCTTCTCCAGGCTAAACAGGCCAAGTGACTTCAGCCACTCTTCATGCGGCTTCCCCTCAAGGCCCTTCACCATTTTGGTTGCCCTCCTTTGGACACTCTCTAATAGCTTAATGTCATTCTCATATTGTGGCACCCAAAGCTGCCCCCAGCATTCAACGTGAGGCTGCCCCAGTGTAGAGCAGAACACAACAATCCCCTCCCTCCCTTGCCCGGCTGATGATGCTGTGCCTGATGCATCCCAGGACATGGGTGGCCCTCCTGGCTGCCAGGGCACTGCTGGCTCATGCCCAATTTTCTGTCAACCAAGACCCCCAGTTCCTTTTCTGTGTTGCTGCTTTCCAGCATCTCATTCCCCATTCTGTCAGTACATCCAGGGTTGCCCTGTCCCAGGTGCAGAATCCAGCACTTTCTCTTGTTGAACTTCATATTGTTGGCAATTGCCCAATACTCTGATTTGTGTAGGTCTCTCTGTAGGCCTCTCTGCTTTCAAGGGAGTCAACAGCTCCTCCAGTTTTGTTTATGCAAACCCAGGTTTTACTCTGCTGTTAGCCCAAGAAGTAACTCAAGCAGTCCTGGCTGGACTAGCTGAACTGTATATAAGTGACTCTGCATTGCAATGTCCTGAGACCATACAAATGCTGCCTTCCAAGTACAGACTCAGTGTAAAAAGCAAGTACAAGAGAAAACTCTCCATGCTGTCAGAGAGGAGCACATTGTTTTCTCAGCAGTATATCAGGTGAATTAAAGAATGGACCAGTGAGGTACATGCTTAAAATAGTGAACCTAGCAATACACAAAGATATTTCAGGACTCGGGTTTTCACAGAAATTTTTTCCAGTGAGTAAGACACACATAATACCTTTTAAGACTATCCCTCACCTGTTAAGGGCTATAATTTGTTACATTTTTACAGTATAGTTCAAATTTAGCAGGATTGAGTGCATTTTTTGTCTATGTATCCATCTGTCCATATATGTGTGTGCATACACCTGCTACACATAAATTTACCCATGCTCTGAAGAAGAATGAAGCCTAAATTAAAGCAAGCTTGAACTCTGTGGACATTCCCATTTATGTTGACTTGCCAGGACACCCGTGCAATAGCAGGGCTATATTCAGTTTTAAAATCCAAAAGGATGTTAACAAGAAATACCTTTTGAATCCGCTGCATCGGTTGGTTATAGGTCAGACAAGCACTGGCAGACCTACATTGATAAGAGGCAGATATTTGCACATGAAAAAAATAGCATTTTTCTTTGAGCACAGACTGAGGTTCTGATTTCACATGTCTTTAAAAGGTGGAAAAGCTTCTTTCTAGCCTAGTCCTCTATACATACTCTTATATAGAGTGGCTCACAAAGTTTTCCTTTCCTTTTCCTTTTTTTTCTTTCTTTTTCTTTTTTTCTTTTTCTTTTTCTTTTCCTTTTTTTTCCTTTTCCTTTTCCTTTTCCTTTTTTTGTTTTCCTTTTTTTTCCTTTTCCTTTTTCTTTTTCTTTTCCTTTTCCTTTTCCTTTTTCTTTTTCTTTTTCTTCTTTTTCTTTTCCTTTTCCTTTTTCTTTTCTTTTTCTTTTCCTTATTCTTTTTTTCTTTTTCTTTTCCTTTTTCTTTTTTTCTTTTTCTTTTTTTTCTTTTTCTTTTTTTCTTTTTCTTCTCCTTTTTCTTTTTCTTCTCCTTTTTCTTTTTCTCTTTTTTTACTTCTTTTCTTTTTCCCACAGTTATCTTTTCTTTGCTTCCTAACTCATATTGTACAATATGACTTATAGTACAGAACTGTCTCAGTTTCTGAGACAAAACTTCAGGAGGAAATACTCCGGAGTGAGTGTCTCCTCCGAAGGCAAAAGGGCCTCCCCTTTTCCTCCGTCAAGGAGATAAATGGGTCACAAGGAATGAAAGTGGGAAAAAGAAACCAAACTGTTTATTAACACACAAACAGAACAGGGTAGAACAGAATTAAAAAAAAACCCCTCAAAATAAAACAAATTCCCGGAGAGGGAACAGACACGTGGGCTTGGACCAGCCAGGGCTGCCCCCACAGGCTCCCTGGACTGGCGAGGAAGGAAGGGAGGCAATGAGGCAAGGGGAAGGAAAGGGAAAAAAGAACAAGAAAAAAAACAACAGAATGTTTTCCCAGCTAGCTGGAACACAAAGGAAACCAAAAAGCAGCACAGTGCTCCTGGCACACTCCCTCCCTCCCTGCTGAGTCCCTGAGCCATTGGGCTGAACCGTTCAACCGCCCCCTCGGGTCCGTGGCCCCGGCCCCACCCCCGGGTCCATCCTAAAGGCACAGCGTCCTCGGGCATTGAGCAGCGGTTAAGGACTAAAGCGGCTTCATAACATCACCCCAGGACAAGAACATTTAACGGCTGATGAGTGCAATAGGAGATGTAGAGATTAAATACAGGTTTAGAGGATAGACTGGTACAAAGAGCAAATACGATGATACTTATATAGTGAAAAGACACATATATTGAAAAGGTAGTGTTGTGGAGAAGGCTGACTAGATACCTCTAATTTACCTCCTTCTATTAATGAAAAAAGGTAGGATTTTCCAAGTGAAAGGTAGCATAATTAAAACGAAAAAGAGCAAACGGCCCGAGTGATTCCCCAGCAGAAGAACTCAGAATTATAGAGGGAACAACCTAAGAGGCCCCAAGTCTGTTCTCAAAGAAGGATCAACAGATCTGAGGTAATGCATTTAGCACGATTCTGGGGGGATAGACATTTACCTAAATAACTAAACCACTCATATTTATGTTTTTTATTTTAGAAAATCAGTAGTCACAACCTTATATTGAATGCTGCATTAGAAAATAATGATTTTAATCTTCTGTTAATAAAGCAATGAAAATGTACAACTGAAGGGAGGCATTGAAAGGTGAGATTAACAAAAAAAAATTATCACAACTGATAAATAAGCACTCTATTTTAATAAGAAAAAAAGTAACCATCTAGAAATAATGGTAAATTTTTCTTGTGCAGTTGAAAGTGGAAGGCCTGCCACCTCCTGCCTTTCATCCCGAAATACTCGGACAGAGAATGAGACTCTCACTGAACAAAGTGTGCTTTGTTGCATGGCTAAATGCAGGCTTTTTTCACTCTCCCTATGACCAGGCATATGCCTGAAAGTAGTCAGCACCACGGCAAACAATTCCCCGGTCAGGAGTGGTGCCATCAGAACCAGAGGTCCAGGGAGTACTTTGTGTTTGATTGATTGCTGAGAAACAGTGTAGGCTGTCTGAACAGGGCCTGAGCAGTAGAGGCTGATTGGGCTGCAAATAAGGGGCTTAAAAGAGAGGATTGAAATTAAAGTTTAATTTTGGAAAGTAGAAGAAAAAGGAAGTTTGAGTATAAAGGGCATGGCATTAATGAAAAGTCTCTGCCAGGCTGTCATCCAGAATGGTCACTGGGAACAGGAATACAGAAAGGTAGAGGGATTGTGCAACACTCGGAAGGAAAAGTAAGATATGCTCTGGCTATCATTTAGTTGTACCTATTAATCAGACAGGGTTGCAGGAAAAAAGGCTAAAACAGGAATGCATAATCATCCCCTCCTCCTCCTAAATAGTCCCTTATGTTTGAAGATGTGATATGGATTTTGTCATATCTCCCCATGGCCTCAGGAATTAAATACACAAGACAAAGTCCAAGTAATACAGAATATTTCACCCAAGGTTTTCAATGTAGTTCTCCATAAAGGATTATGAAAAACACAGAATAGTCGTGAAAGGTTTGTAAATTACAGTTTGATGCACAGAATCAATGTAGCATGGCTGTTTATATTTTTCCAATCAATCTATATTGTTCTCTGCTCTATGATGGTCAAATATGGTACACAGATCTTGCATAAACCTATTCAAGAGAATAAAAATGACACAAATTTGTGTCTTGACTTTGTTTATGTAGTAGTTCAAAAACTGTCATAGGCATTTGTAATGCATGCATTTAGAAATATACATTATAAAGTTCCCTACTATAACAAAAACTTGATACAAGCAGTCACAGTAGTGAATACACAAGTGCAATAGGGAAACGGTTTCTTTTGAATTTTTAAAGTTTGTTTTATGATGTCAGGGCATCTAATGCCTGCATAAGAAGTCTCTGAAAAAGGAAAGGAGTTTGAATTGTAGAACTGTTGACGTTGGAAGTGACCTCTAAAGGTCATATTGTCCAATTCTCCTGCTCAAGCAGGGCCACCTAGAGCTGGTTTCTCACGACTATATCCAGATGGCCTTTTATAATCCCCTTGGAGACTCCACAACCTCCCTAGCCAGCCTGTGCCAGTGCTTGGTCACTGTCACAGTGAACAATTTTTTCCTGATGCTTAAAGGCAACATCCTATCTTTCAGTGTGTGCCCATTGCCTCTGGTCCTGATGCTGGGCACCACTGAAAAGAGCCTGGCTTTGTCCTCTGTGCCTGCCCTTCAGGTATTTCTACATATTGATTAGATCCTTCTGAGCATTCTCTTCTCCAGGCTGAGCACACCCATCTCTCTCAGCCATGCCTTGTAAGAGAGATGCCCCAGCCCCTTCATTATCCTAGAGATCCTTTGCTAGACTATTTCTAATATGTTCACACCCTTCTGGGGATCCCAGAACGGGAACCAGAACTTCACAAGTATCCTTACCAGTGCTGAGTAGAGGAGAAGGATCATTTCCCTCCACATGTTGGCAATACTTCACCTAAAGCAGCCTAGGATCCTTTAAGCTTTCCTTTGCAGTGAGGGTACATGGCTGGCTCATGCTGAACTTGGTGTCACCCAGGACCCCTATGTCTGTTTCTGCCAAGCTACTTTCCATTTCGGTGCTCCCCAGCCTGCCCTAGTGGTTGTGTTGTTCCTCCTCAAGTGCAGGACTTTGCACTTCCCCTTGTTGAATTCCATGATTCCATTTCTCCAGTCTTTCAAGGTGCCTCTGCATGCCAACATCAGCTACTTCTCCCAGTTCTGTGTCATCAGCACCCTTGCCAAGGAAGTGCTCTGTCCCATCACCCAGACCATTAATGACAGTGTTAAATGGGGCAGAGCACACCCTGATATACACATTAGTACTTGCTGGCCTCCAACTAACCTTTTTCCAATGATCACCACCCTCTGGCACAGCCATTCAGACAATTTTCCATCCACCTCACTGTCTGCTTGTTCAACTCTTAACTGGGTTCTTCATGGTGATGATTTTATGGGAGACAGTGCCAAAGATCTTCACGAGGTCTAGGGAAGCAATATCAGATGCTGTCTCCTAATTTACGAGTCCCATGATTTCACTGTGTAAGTTTATCAGATTGCTGAAACATGACTTCTCCTTTTTGTTAAAGATGAAAAACTTACTTTGAAACCAGGTGTATCAACAGAGACTTGCTGCTGGGAGCCTGTTTTGTAGTATTTCTCAAGAATTTAAAAAAATAAATAGATAAGGCGGTATTATCCAGACACAGGCTAATTTTCACTTTCCAGGAGAGATCATAGTCATTTATGCTAAGTTAAAAAACCCCCAAAATTTACATGTTTCATGACAGTAATGACTCTAGGACATGGAGCCCAATGGAAAACCAAGCTTATACTCCAGTGCTATATCACTCTGTCAGCATTAGGCATGAATTCTCCTAAAAGCTAGCCAGTTGCATAGTTCTAGGTGTTTCCATGTGTATAGCTAAAAAAAAAGAAAAAAAATCTCACCTGAGATATAAAGTATGGCTGAGAATGCATGTTAAACAATTACTGTAAAGAAAAGAGTTGCCATAAAGATGCTGCAAATTATACCGAATAATCCAAAAGAATTCTGCAAGATGAATCTAGCTTGAAATAATTTGTGTTTTACAACAAAATATGCTTTGGTGATTATTTATACCTGTAGTAAAAACAAGTATTAAATATAAACATTATTACCAAATGTAGTAATGATTGGGTCATCACTGCAGCTCTGATGCTGGTAAAACTCTCCACGAAAGCCAAGGCACATTCTTCTGTCTGTTATTAAAACAGGTGGTTTTGCTTCACCCCTTTCTTAATTTTAGCATGTCTTTGCTTGGTTTTAAGACCTAATATATAAAGAAAAGTTACAATTTGCAATGCATGATCTCTATCAGGAGAACATATGTCTTTCTGGTGGGGGGCTGGGGGGGTAAGGCAGGTTTTTCATATTGCAAATATTTTTCCAGACAGATGCAGTTTCTTGAGAGATAATCTGATGATCCTTGCTCTGTCTTTCCTCTTTTAAATACAGCTCAGCTGATGACTCAGCTCTTCCACAATCTCTATTGTCATCTGTTTTGATTTAGAAATTAGTTTAAATTACAGATATGACTTTGATCAATTCTTCCTTTTTCCTGCTGTTTTTAAAGTAATGCATTTGTAGGAGGAAAGGAAGAAAGAAATAACACCATCTGATTAGCAAATGTCAGTAAAAGATGTAATCATTTATTACTGTCAGAACAACTTAATTCTTCTTCCTCATTTTCTTCAGTTGGCCTTAGAGGAGGATTTCGTTACTTTTGATTTCATAGAGAGCATTTGTTGGGGTTGTTTTGCCAGCTCGGCTTGTCAATTGTATAACAAATGAGAGATTACTGAATGAATTCTAAATTTCTATTAAACATCTAACTGACAGGCATTTGTGCCAGTATGGCTGGGTTAGCTGTCACTACGAGGTCTCATGGCCACATTTCAGGCTTCTGCAATCAGCACTTAGTAGTTGCCCATCAGTGGCACAAAGAGTTCGTGTTGGCACCCCTGCATGTTGCAGCAGCAGAGGGCACAAAAGGGGCCTGTGCTGTCAGTGTTACTTGTTCTGTGAAGCTGTTCCATTCACTGGGCTCCAACTGGCTTCCCTCTGCAGTGGGAACTGGACAACAGGATAAAACTAAGTCATATGCTTGTGCTTGCAGTCTCAGACTTTTTAGTATATACTTGGTAAGATGTCCCCAATAGATTTAAAAACTTGAAAGACCACTCCATGTTTTCCTGTTTCCATTCCCACTCGTTTCTTTGCTGATGATTTCTATTAAAGTTATTTGTAACAAGCACATCTGTTTTGTTGAATACTTGAACACTGGAAAATCTCAGAAGTTTCTATTCTTCTAGACAAGTATATATAACCACAATGATGCTTTTATGATTTGAAACAACTTAGAACCATAAATTCAGGAACAAGAAAAGAAGACAATGTTGCAACACCAATTTTCACGGCCATAGATCTTGTAAGAGTACCATAAACTTGTTTGTAGTAATCTTTATTTTGGAAACAGATGAAAGAAAAGAACCAACAGTATTAACTAAAGATCACCAAGGAGATAAAGAACATGTCCACAATGCATAAATGAAAAAAATATTGACTGATAGTTAACAAATTCTTACATACATCACATAATTATTTATGGATGATAAACTCTTCTAAGCATTTAGTTGGCAGCAGATGAAAAAGAAGCCTGCTGTTGACTCTGGCACAGAACCCTAACATTACTGAGCAACATAGTTATGAGCATTGTTAAGTACAGCATATGGAAAAACCTACAAACGACTCTTTGGATGCATAAGTGATTAAAATTCTATGTACTTACTGTGTAAGGTCAGCTGTAAACACTCATTAAACCTGAATCTTTGACATCTCAGCTGCTTAGTCCTTGCTTCTTTTCTTGGAGTATCTTGTCTTACTCATCTAAGCAAGAATCTTTTAAAGAGTCCTCTGATTGTGTTCTGGTAGAGATGAACTGCAGATCTCCTAATTGTCATGCCCTCTGGCTCCATTTTACCTGCCTGGATGTCAGTGGTACTGTCTAGAACACGAAATGAAGTGAATTCTCAGGTGAGCAACAGTCACGGCAGCAAAGGCCATTTACATCTCAGTCTGTGAATAGTGTCTTCGAGCATCGTTTTAAAACAGAATGTGCTAGAGATGCTTGTGAATGTAGAAAAGTTATCTTAACACTGGAGATTTTTTATTTGGAAAATGAAAAGGAAGAGATTTCATCCAAACATGATGAAGAATTTATTTACTGTGTGGGTGACCCTGCACAGGAACAGGTTACACAGAGAGGGGGTGGAGTCTCCCCCACTGGAGATATTCCAGAACTACCTGGACACAATCCTGTGCCAAGCTGTGGCAGAGCTCCTGTCCCATCTTTTGGGACACTACTGGCTGCCAGAAAGCTTCATCTCTCCCCACTAAAGGGAAGGCCGCAGCACTTACTATGGAAGAGTACAAGATGTGGCTATATCAACATAATGAAAGACTCACAGTAATGAACAACAGCAAAATACATTCTTTATGACATCTTTTTACTCATTAAAAAAAACCCAAAACCAACCAAAAATAGTAGGAAGTTAATATAAGGTAGGCTTTTGTTTAAGACAATTGTTTAAATAATAATTGGTGTTCTCATTTAAATAGGATTAGCTGTAACTTTGGTAATGTTCATTACAATTAAATGTTGGTTTAAATTAATGTAAAATATTTGCAACCCATTGAGGTTGAGAGGTTTTAGTATGAGTGTAAAGTTTGCTTCCAGGATCTATGGATAATGATCAAATTGAGAAACAAGTATGAAAATTGTAGTCCAGTCAGGGAATAAGTGTATCAAATTAATTTTAAGCCTTCTGTCACGGTACCAGAAAAAAAGCAGGTTTAGCTCTGATGTAACTGGGTAGTGGAAAATGAGCTATTATGCAGGAGTGGTTTAATGACCCATTAAATAAGATAGAGACATGACTGACCAGGACAAATGGATGGGAAAAGTGACCTGAGTCGCTCTATCCTGTACTTAAGCTGTAGCTCATGTGTAGAGCTAGGGGAAATGCTGTGTCACTGTTTATTTGTCAAATATGCTGTCTCTAGTCATGGGTAACACCATGTGCTTCAGGAAAAGGAAACTTGTAATAGGGGACTGATGAGCTGCAAATAAAGCTTCTTTCCTGTAGCAAGCTGTCATCGTGCAATAGTAAAACTCTGTGATGCTGTTGTGGTGTTAAGCCCAGTTGGAGATGAAACACCACACGGCTGCCCACTCAACCACACCTTTCTTCCCCTAATCCTGGTGGAACAGGGAGGAAAATCAAAGTAAATCTTGTATGTTGAGATAAGAAGAGTTTAGTAATTGAAAATAAAGTAAAATGTAATAATAATGGCAAATAATAATAATAATAATAATAATAATGGTAATAAAGTGGGATAAAACAAGTGATGCACAATGCAATTGCTTAGTACCCGCTGACCAATTCCAGACTTCCCTTCCCGAAACTGGATCAGCCCCCCTTCTGGATAACTCGCCCCCAGTTTATATACTGGGCATGACGTTCTCTTCCTTTGGTCAGTTCAGGTCAACTGTCTCCCAGCTGTTCTCCCTCCCAGTTTCTTTTGTGTACCTCCTCACTGGTAGAATGTGAAACAGGTGAAAAAAAAAAAGTCCTTGACTTCGGTTAAACACAACTTAGTAAAAAACCAAAACATCAGTGTGCTACCAACACCATTCTAATTCTAAATCTAAAACACAGCACTATAACAGCTACTGAGAAGAAATATTAACTCTACCCTAGCTGAAACCAGGAGAGATGTAAATATGCATTTCTTCTTGTGCTGTGGATTATTATTCTATTATTTCAATTAATGTGTATAAATTAGTAATGGAGTTGCATGACAGAAGACAATAATCATCATATACAGCTGGATTTAGTTTTGACCTTCATGCAAAGGGGCTGTTGACTCAACACACATGAGAATACCCAGGGGTTCCCAGCCCATGTAAAGGATGTTGATCTCAAAGCAAGGAATGTACCTAGTGCTATCACAGCAGCTGAACAGGCAACATTTTTTGTGGCTCTGTTAATTCAGTTTCCCCTAATACCAAGTGATCACATAGCCTGATTACTAATGAGGTGTCAGGCTTTCATCTCCTACTTTCCCCTCTCTTCCCCAATTCCTGCAAAATTTGTGAAAGGTATGTACATCCATTTCCATTCTCAACATGTGGCTAACAGTTGTTTCCAACTTTCTGGTGTTCCTTTGGCACCTAGCAGAGGGATAGGGTTGGTAAGGAGTGGAGGACAAGGATGCCACTGCCTGTCCTTACCCTGAAGGAAGCAGGGAGTTCAAGGCTCCCTGTGCTTTGTGACCAGGACACCCATCTGGCAGTGATGGTGAGAGGAAGGTAGATCCCTGTCCACACTCTGAGAGCTGCTCTGTCTCCTGATGGGGTTGATAAAGGATGGGACCTGCCCTCACCTGCTTCTCTGCAGCTGAGTGGGCTCCAGGGAGGCGCTGTGCACTGAGCTCATGGGGAGATGTGGTGGTCAAGTGCCTGCTAACGGAGCTCACATGGGCTCGGATGCCAGCCCAGCCCCGCCCTCATCTTAATCACAAGAGCAGATGTCAGAGGTGGCTGGAGGGGGCTGCCCACAACAGGGGGTGTCCTGGGTGTTACAGGATGGCCAGGCTGGCAGGACACTAAGAGGGTGGCAGGACACCTGGGGCAAGAGCAAGGGTATGAGCCCTCTTCTTAAATGCAGCTCCCAAACGAGGTGGGGAGGGACCAACAGAGGCTCTTTCTTCCTTGGCTGATTCAGGGTCCCGTGGCATGGGCAACTGAAGCTCTCTGCAGACAAAAGAGGCTATTTCAAGCACCTCATGGTCTTCAGTGATGCAGGGTAGGACTCCCCCATACCTCACACACGCTTTCTCCCTCTGCCCTTGCTGAGCTTTCCCAGGGGCAGGGTGATGGCTGGGGGCTGGCAGGACAGTCCCCTGTCACCTTTCCTTTTCCCACACATCTGTGCCCAACCAGCCACTATTTGCTCTGAAATATTTGTTTTGAAAAGTGAGGTGACACTGGCTGAAAGACACTGCAGAAAGCACTTCAGAGTTACTTGGGGAATAGCAGCGAGATCTTAAGTAAAGCTTTTTTTGTTAAGTAAAAGTACAAGGACAGAAATGGATAATGCAGGAATAATTGAAGATTAGAGAAAAGAAAGAAAAACCCTGTCTCGGTTTTGAAAGACAGGTGTCTGCTAAGGAAGGCAGAAGCCCCCCTTGAAGTGGCAGATATAACCCCTTTTCCCTCCAAGTTATTATATTTTGAAATCAAGGGCCTTTAGGCGAAGATGTGGGAAATAGGAATAACAGTTCTTTACTCTCTCTCTCTCTATATATGTATATAACCAGTCAAACAAAACAACAACAACTCTGGCAGTAACAGCAATCACAAACCCAGTCCCGGCCTTCTCGGCTGTCGGGCCCTTTCCCCTCGGGTGCAGTTCCGCTCGCAGCCGGCAGGGGCGCTGGCGGCTCCCGGTGAGCAGGGCAGGTGCGATGGTTCCCCCGCGGCTGCAGGGGGCGCTCCGGAGCGAGCTCGGGGAGCACGCGGCACCGGTGCCCTGGGATCCCGGGAAGGGATGGGACAAAGGCTTCACAAACCCCTGGGCAGCTGATCCCGGGCTCTCAGGAACAGCAGGCTGGAACGGCAGGCTGGAACGGCAGGCTGGAACGGCAGGCTGGAACGGCAGGGACAAACGCAAATCCCGGGTGGCAGGCGAGATGTATCCAGATGGGAGAACCCCACGGAGGCCCAGGCAGGCAGGGCGAGCAGGGCTACAGCGTAGCGAAAGCTCGAAGCAGCAGCGGGGCAGGGCAGCCACAGCCCGGTCTCCAGCAGGGCAGGGAAAGCGGCTTTTGGGGTCCCGGCGTTGTTTCCAGCAGGAAGAAAGAACGGCCAAAAAGAAAGAACCAGCAGCTCCTTTCTCTGCAGCTTCTCTCTCCTGACGCTCAGAGCAAACTGACCCCACACCCAGGTGTAGACAAAGGAGTAGCCAGGCCCGCCCCACTCCCCTTCTTGTCTTTCTTAAGTACAGCTATTTGTCCCCTAGCAACATGCATATGGGAGAAAATTCCTTTAACAGGAAAAAAAACTAAGACTAACCTAAAACCCCAACAAACCCCTTGAGCTTTGACCAGGAAATGCCTTTTTTTTCCAACAATATTCTCCTACTGTGTAACTAAATTGTGAAAACACTGCCATCGTCTGGATGATTAAAAATATAATCCTGATTTTCTCACTATTGTTTGGGAAAAAAAAAATTGAGAAAGTAACAGCCAATTTCTGGCTAAATAAAAATTCTGCCAAACTACAACAATGAATAAACAACTAGTTTTGGAGATGGAGGACCGTGGCTGTACCTGTGATAATCTATGGTTGTAATGATGTCAGATTTGCAGAGCAACTTCAGGTAGCTGTGTGCTGGCAGGTTCTCTGTGAAGGAGGGGGGCAGATAACTTTCATGAAGCATAAAGTGCTTGTCTGTCCTAAAAGTTCTTACAGAGCTGGCCTAATTTTGAGAGAAATTAAAATGCATGAAGCTTTATGGTCTTCTTCTAAATGTAATCTTTCTTCGGAGGTGTGTTTTTTTGAACTTGGAACCTGATTTTTAGATGGCATTTCCTCCACACTCCTCCTTTTCCTCTATTTCTTGCTTCCAGTGACAGCCAGACTTGTAGGTGTTTATACACTGAAAAATTACTAGTATTAAATATTGTCACAGACTGAAATGTAATACCAACTTTGAGGCATAAGACTTGTAAAAATTAGTATTTCAAATTTTTTAGGCAATGTATGAAACTTGGTTCAGCTTATTACCTCTGTAGTCAGTAAAAGGCAGTGGCTTAATTACATTTTAAAATATGGAAGGTCCTTTCATGCATGTACTTGAGCAAGTTTGTTAAATGAACTGAACTTTTGTTGACTTCTTAAATTAA
This sequence comes from Corvus kubaryi, assembly GCF_017639235.1. Classification (NCBI taxonomy): domain Eukaryota; kingdom Metazoa; phylum Chordata; class Aves; order Passeriformes; family Corvidae; genus Corvus; species Corvus kubaryi. Next base: position 4,181,942 of record NW_024581127.1, on the reverse strand, counting down.
CAGGGGTATAAATGACTTGAAGAAGGGAAGCCTGCTTTCTTTTTTTGTCCATTAGAGAAAAGCACAACCTTCCTACATTAAAAAATAAACAGACTTATTAATTCCTTGATTTTGAAGTCAATCCAAATGGCACATTGCCGAGATAGATAAAATGAGAAAATTCCATATTTTATATCATTCCTATTAATCTAGAAAATATATGGCTCTCCAAGGAGGGCTGTGGAAATGTCTTGGGAATACTAAACAGAAAAACTGTGTAGTTTCAGAAGAAATCCTTCCACAAAGGGACTTGATTACCACAGCATCATGAGATTGTCAGCAAGCTTCAAAGGATCAACTTTCTAAACTTTCTACAGTCTTTGTAAAACTTAGAGTTGTTGACTGAATTTCACTTGCCATGTCTGTATTTGAGTATACAGTATATTTCTTATATACAGGATATAATATATACATATACATATATATATACATATATATATACACAGGATATAATATATACATATATATAAATAATAGGAATAAAAAGGAGAGAGAGAGGAACTTAAATCTAAGACGTTGGTGGCTCCAGCAGGACAAAACCTGTGAAAGTGATTGCAGTGATTGATCCCCATACATAGACTCCACCATTCATTATTGCATACTTGTTCAATAGGAATTTCCTTACCAGTCTATATAAGTTAAGCAATCTGAAATAGCTAACTCTTCTTCATATGTAGAGCAATTAGGAAATAACTAGTAGCTAAAAGGTAGTAAATACAAATCAATATATTTTTATAAAAGGTGATTATCCAGTACAATAGAAAATTGCTCAATGGAGGTGGTGAACACAATGTGTCCTTCAGGAGAGGACAGAGATACTACGGATAATGTCATTATAAACTTGTGTAAGCCTGGATTAGATAACCACTATAAACGATAGGAACTTTCTTGTCCCAGAGTTAGGTGATCAGAAAACAAATATTGGGAACTGCACTTAGTTGTAAGTAGTCAAAAGTAGGCAAAAGTCAGAAATAGAATAGAGGATGATGTCTGGAATTTTAGAAAGTTTGGAAGTTTGAATTTTAGAAATAAATATGCAAAGTGTAAGCTTGGCTTTGAAAAAAAATGTTAGCTTGCTACTGTCTTTCTCAAGGACAATGTTAGCCACGTCAAGTGAAATACTGTGCTAGGAATGTTGGAATAATGGAGTCCTGGGCTGTTATATATCAGCTGGGCATGTGGGAGTAGCTGTGATGTGACACAGGGGCAGTGAGTTATGGGGCTGGTAGTGTTTTGGAAAAGATCAAACATCCCTTTCCTTTCTGCTAAAAAATGTAAGCAAAGATTTTGTGGCCCTATATCTGTGGGGAATTGGGGGGGTTTTTTGCAATAAATTTATTTTGGTAATAAATATTTTCATTCTGAAGGATAAATTGTCGTTCTCTTTTGAGAACCAACTTTGTTGTTGTTTGTGGTACTTTAAGAATTTTCCCTGCCTCTGCTTTTTTTCCTACCTGACTATTGCTGATTGTGAATTACACCCAAAGTAGGAATAAAGAGAGAGAGAGAGAGAGAGAGGCTGCCAGTCCTTGTGAGATCGTTTAGGCTGGGACAGAGTTAATATTGTTCACAGCAGCTACTATGGGGCTGTGTTTTGGATTTGTGCTGGAAACAAAACTGTTGATTACACAGGGATGTTTTAGCTGTTGCTGAGCAGTGCTCACAGAATCAAGGCTTTTTCTGCTTCTCACCCCATCCCACCAGTGAGTGGCTTGGCGTGCACAAGGACTTGGGAGGGGACACAGCTGGGACAGCCCCCAAGTGGCCAAAGGGGTATTCCACACCATATGATGTCATGCTCGGCATATGAAGCTGGGGGAGAAAGGAAGGAAGGGAGGATGTTGGGAGTGATGGCATTTGTCCTCCCAAGTCACAGCTATGCATGATGGGGCTCTGCTCTCCTGGAGATGGCTGAGCATCTGCTTGCCTATGGGAAGTGGTGAATGAATTTCTTGTTTTGCTTTGCTAGTATGTGCAGCTTTTGCTTTCCCTATTAAACTCTTTATCTCAACCCATAAGTTTTCTCACTTTTACTCTTTGGATTCTCTCCCCCATCCTGCTGTGGGAGAGTGAATGAGCAGCTGTGTGGGGCTTAGTTGCCAGCAGGGATTAAACCAGGACACCTGGGTCTTCTGCCAGGTATCCCAGCAGGTCAGGCTACGTACACCAGGGAAAGAAGTTTCACAGTCATAAGGGGTGAGGAGCACCCAGAGTGCCTCCTGAGCAGAAAGGGTACTGCTGCCCCATCCATGTGGTGAACACAGGGCACAAAGTATTTCTGTATCATAACAGAAAAAAAAATGCCCTTCAGCAAGAATCCAGGAAAGTGGATCGTGTAAAGGTTTTATGTAGAAGGGAAGGTTGCATCAATGTGCTGGTACAGAACAGCATTCTCCATAGCACTTTGAGTTGTCCATCGTTTCAATTATTAGTATTTTAGAATAAAACTTAGTTATCTGAATATTCATCCAAAATATTTTATCTTAAAAATCTGACATGAGCTGGATTTTTCCTTTTCCTCCACTTTCAATGTTTAGGCTTACTAAACTTTCAATAAATATATTTTAATTAAAAGCCTAGAATCTAAAGGGATGCATTCAATTCTCTGTGTCTTTTAATGTAGCACACCCAGTAGGGCTTTTTTCTACAGTACAAAATATTTTACACTAAAATAAAGTAACCAGCCTATATTTCCATCATTTCATATTCCACTAAGAATGCATCAAATATGAGGCATATATAACTCTGATTACAGGCAAATAATCCTTGATTTCAGTTACTGGTTCTTCACGAAACCTCTGTGTTTGACAAGGGAGGCACACAATTTAACAGCTCACTTTAATGGGACCTAAACAGAGACATTTTGAGCTGTTTCTGTAGGTAGTATTCAGAACTACTTGGGGTCTGAGCTATGCTCCTACACTGGCCATTTAAAGCCAGAGCTGTTTGCTTGGATAGCTCGAAGTCCCTCAGTAACCTGTCAATGCAGTTCAATGTAGTACTGCAAAGCTGAGATGCCTTTTCATCTTAGAAAAATGAATGTGCATGGAAGCACCCTGAAAAGAAATGTGGAGAAGATCTGACTAAGGGACAGAAGGCTTTAGTTTCCCTATATCTCATTCATTTACCCATGACAGTTAAATTCATTTACCCATGATGGTTAAGAAGCTGAACACCCAAACCCCACAGATCTACTGGACATATATTGTCACTTTGAAAATAAAAACAAAATCAGGAAAAAAATATCCAGTGAAACAAGGTTTGTCAGGAAAAACATTAGTTCATAATCAGGGAAACATTTCAAGGAAATACGCTGCTTAACTGCTGGCTGTGGACAGCCTTGCCATGAAAATGGTGGTGGTGGTGGTAACTCCAGAGCTGGTATGTGTCATTCTGCCCCACAAGCTGCCCTATGCCCCTGCAGTATGTGTGATGCCCTTGGTACCCTGAGCTGAACAGAACCCTTAAAATCCAGGAGTTAGATCTTCTAAACTAATTTTATTTGAAAAAAAACCCCTGTAAAATATTGTTTTAAAGCAATTCCTTTCTGCAGGAAATGTTAGAATTCTCTATCTCTACTAATCACAGTTCTCTTTTTCCCTTTTAGTCACAAGATATTCCTGGGTTGGAGTTGAAAGCATCCTTCATCCAGTCACCTCTGTGTGGGGCAGGGTGTCCTTCCCACAGCATCCCGCCAGCCTTCTTGGCTCCCATCCCGCACTCCCTGCTAGCACTGGTGACTGCATCCACCCTCTTGGCTCTTTCCCATTCACCAGGATCAGATGAACAGAGGACTGTAGGAGCATTCAGGTTGGATTGGAAGGAAGGACGTGCCTCATATCAAACTAGATGATGCAAAATTAGGAAGACAGCAGAGAAAACTCCTGTTGCTTTGACAGAAGGAAATATAACTCACACAATATTTATTCAAGCCAGAGAGTGCTACTTCACTACTAAGGAGAAGAGAGGTACAAGTACATTGTTGTATTAATATGTTGCTTGCAATATTTTCTTTTTTTCATGATGGTTATCTAAGGTTGGAGGGGAATAAATAATATAACATAAATCACTACAAGAATGGTGCATCTGCAGTGATCTATTCAAACTGCCAACCAGCATTATACAACTTTCCTTATATTTAACTAGTTCTGTCTTTTTAATAAAGCCTGAATGCCCCAAAGTAAAGTTATAGGGCTTTTGTTTAAAGGGAGATGGAGGATTGGTTCTTGATTATACGCTGCTTGCTGAAACAGGATATTTCATGTAAACTGTGGCTGACAGTTTTGAGCAGATGGCAATTCCAGGGATCAAACTGTAATCACAAGGAAAACATTGTGAAAACATTATCTCTTGTTGAAATAGTCTGCATTCACAAAGAAATTGTAAAATTACTGTTCCACAGACAGAAATAAAATTGTCCTGGTTGAAGTTTTAAAAGAGTCTTTAGGAAGTGTGAGTTTTGCCAAAAGTTCTGAGATAAAATTGTTCATAGTACTGATATTAGAAAGGATGGCTTGTAATAGGGGTGCTTGAGTCTGCAAAAGAAGGAATGCTAAAGGGAAATGGGAAAAGAGCAGAGATGCTTAAAACATCTGTGAGAAAGGAACATTGTTATGCTCCAGTTCTTTAGTAATCACCCGTGATTGATGCTACTCCAAGAAGGAGCAGCAAAAGCAACCCATCTCTGACAGCCTTTGTAAACATTGTACAGCCTGTCTCAACCCACTTCTCCAGGCCTTTTGAGGAATTAAACTAAAGGCATATTTTATTTAATTAAAGTGTACCTTCATTGCAGAGCTGTGGTTTGACTGTTCAGTGCATTGAGCCCTGAAAATTGATAGGCAAAACTCATTTAAATACAGTGAATGCATTATTTTAGTGGACTTAAAGGATTTCTGCAAAGCCACATGGATAGTACATACCTCCTTTTTAGTTTACTTAAAATATTAAAAAAAAAAAGGAAAACAAAATAAAAAGATAGTATTTCATGGGTCTGTATGGTTTTGTCTTTCTCTTTCTTGTCCCATATATCATATCTAAGTCTACTCTCTCAGCTCATTCCCAACAGGCAAAATCTAATTTGGAAGTTAATGCAGTGCTTTAAACAAAAGGAGTCTTGAAAGTAATTAAAAGTATATAGATCGGTATTTGGGAAGTCTAATTTATTTCTAGTCTTATGGAGAGAATGTAAGTATATTGATGAGTTTGTGTCCTTGAAAATAATATTAATATTAAAAACTTATCAAAACTAATGCCTTTCTTTGGATATTGTCCCATGACTTTATCAAAACCTTACTGTTGTTTCTATTTCCCACCACCACTGTTTGTTATAATAGAGAAGAAAAGCAGAGTAATAGGAAAAAGACCATCAAGCAGCAGAAGAAATTCAGTATTTTTTTATGTAGTCATTTCTGTCTTTGGCAAATGTATCATATTTCTTAGCATACAAATCCTGCTGATATATGAATGAGCATGCTTGTGGCATGAGCATGATAGAGGGAAATGTCATTATACCCAACATCTACATAATTTGTAATTTGGGCTGTATAATAGTTTTAATAATCATTAAACATTGTTAAATAATAATATTAGAAATATCTGCTGTTTTATTTTTATGATTCTCGGAACTTATTAAACAACAATGATGACAACTTTGAAATTCTTTTTTTTCTTTTTAGTAAGAAGTAGAGGGCAAGTGTGTAAAAATGATACTCCTCACCGCCAAAAAGAATTTCATCCAAGTCCCAGCAAGATCAATAGTGAATGCAAGTCACATTTTCCTGAATATTTGTTAGGAATATGTGAAATCAACCACTGGTGGTTTCCTTTTTCTGCTGGACATATGTTTTTACAAACCAGTAGGAAAAGGAATTTAGTTGGCAGCAAATTTAACATGAAAGTGAATACAAAATGAATAGTGAATGTGTGTGGAGATAGAGCACTTTGAAGGCACTACAGGAGTGAAAGGAGAAAGTTGCATTTCTGAGTTTCTTTTGCTTTTCAATTTGTATCAAAATTGACTCTGGTTTATTGTGAGGTTACTTTCCATGTATATTTTCCATTAATATTTTAAAGAGGTGTCCAGTTACTATCTAGTGTCTATGCAGACTGATCCAAAGACATATACAGAAAAGGTATTTGAATAAGGATGTTGTTAATTCTTCTAAAGATTTTATTAGCATTTTGCAGTTTCTCCACATTATAAATGATAAAGTTAGATTAAATAAAAAATAGATGAGAAAGAAGAAAACCATAAGCCCATATAAAAATTATTTTGAGACACTGAATGAAATGGAGCTAGGTGCTGAAAGCACTGCAAAAGGCAGACAAAAATATTTTGTTGGCTCATGGCTCATAGTCCAGACTGAGTATAGTGGTAGGATATTTAAAGCTACAAAGCCCCTATGAATGAAAGAATCATTAGTCAGATACTTTGTCCATCATGCCCCATCTCTACGCTGCTGCATCACACCATGAGAACTGAGAGGAAACCAACCACATAAAAATCCCAGTAAAGTAAAAGACAACATCTCTTCAGGCTTCTGTATTAAAACCTGACATTTTTATGTCACATCTTCTTTGGTTTAATGGTAGTTGCCATAAAACACTCTTCAGTAATGAAGTAGAAAATTAAATACAGGATCTCCTTATCACATATTTTCTTACTCAAAAAACTTTTTAAGTCATAAACAGATAGTATTTTCATCCTTTATTGAGGCCAATAGAACACAAACTCATTATATTTATGATCCTGAAAATCAGTCCTTGCAGTTCCCTGATGTGATCCTATTTATTTCCAGAATAAATATGTTTTGCCACCAAGCAAAGCAAGGATTATATCTAAAAAGCTTGTTTTTCTGTTTTGTATGCACAGGTTCAGACACTACTTACTTCTCATACAGTGGAGGGAAAAAAGCTCATTCAGCTCATAACTGTCCCTTAAAATCATATTTTTGTACCATAAGGATATTGTTGTTTCTTGTGGTAAGTATTAAATTTCTAAGTGGTCAATAATGTTCTTTCTCTTTGTTGAGTAGTAGGCTAGACATTTCAATATATTTCATTTTAAAACATTTTAAAATTGAAGTTCTGTAGTACAGCAAGTATTCTGCTTTATAAGGCAATAAAAGCTTTAAGAAAGACATTTCAAACTTCCACCATAAAAGCAACTAAACCCTAATCCCAGTATTGCCACAGAGAAGTGAGGTTTTGTGTAATAGCTTACTTTGATGGTTTCAGCCATAATTGGAAATGTCTTCCTGAGTTTCTTGACTATTGTAAACTACTTCAGGAAATCATTCTTTTTTGAGTGGGCGAGGAAAATGTCAGGAAGAAATGTAGTCCAGAGTCTACAAAATGTTGACAAAATGAACGATGGTCAATGAACTAAAGGGTTTGGCCACCAAAGTACATTCCAGATCACAAGAAAGATCGTCAAGATGCCTGTCTCAGGTAGGTGCCTGGCAGGTCTTTCACTCACACACATACACAAAACAGCTGTCCCATTGTCATGCTCTGTGATGCTCAGCCTTGTCTCTAACACAGTCTTTCTAGAAAATTTAGTTTAATAATCTGTTTGCCTATTTCCTGTGGCTGACCCAGTGCAGGAGGTGAGCTTGGGCTATTCTCAATGTTTGCTACCCTGGGTTCCTTACAAAATGTTGCTGTCACATCCCATTTAATTTGAAGCAGTATCTCTGTAGCTTGTACTGTGTGTATTGTACCACTCCTTAATTAGTAGCTTTTTGAATAGCTCACCCATGCAGGAAGTGAGAAACTTTTATTCGGTTCTTTCTTAGTGCAGAAGACATCCAAATCCATATTTCACATTCAATGAATGTGTCAAATGGCTAAGCAAGAGGGCAGTTAGGATTCAAGTATTCTCTGTACTCTTTGTTGAAGCCCTTCCAGAAGGAAAACTGCAAATTCTTATGGTCATGCAGCTGAAGCACAGTAAATACATTTTAAAAGGGACAGAAGTGAAATTATACATTTTACGTTTAATGCTTATTCAATTTCTCTGTGAAGATTTAAGTCCAAAATGGGTCAATCCACTAAAGGTCTAAATGTTAAAATATTAGTTTCTGTGCTTCAGCCCAAAATTTATGTCCTAAACCCCTGCTGGGATCTAATTCTGTGAGAGCCTAGGGCCTACAGTCAAAAACTGAAGTAGTAGCAAAAGAGCCCAGATGCTGAGGAAGACTCTTTCAGCTAAGTTTTATCCACCTACATTTTGCTATGAAGGATCAATATGGTACATCCTCATAGCATATCACTGATTTGTAGAATGGTTTGTGTTTAAAGGGACTTAAAAGTTCCTTTAGTTCCAAGGGCAGGGCACTTGGAACACTGGGCAGGGACACTTCCATTAAAACAGGTTGCTCAATTCCCCATCCAGCCTGGCCTTGAACACTACCAGGGATATGGCATCCACAACTTCTCTGGGCAATCCATTCCAGTGCCTCATCACCCTCAGTTATGAATGTCTTCCTAACATCTAATTCAGCATATCTTCTTTCATCTTAAAGCCATTACTCTTCTTGAGTAGATCTGAACCACTTCCTTCTAATTCTCTAAGAAGTCAGCTTGTAGGCTACAGAATATGCTACAAATAATCCAGTCAGAAATGGTATTTATACCACTGGCAAATTTCCATAACAGCCTTGCCTCCTCTCTGTCAGAAGAAATGCTTGTAGCACAGCTTAATCCCCATGTACATTATATGGAAAATCCACTCTGTAACTCCAGTGGGAAAGTATCAGGAATGTAGATACTGCCCTTTTTGACTTTTACCCTGGACAACAGTTTTCCTCCCTTCTTATTCAGTATAGAAGTATCAACATGGATGTATGAAGCAACAAGATGTTGAGTTCTTCAGAAACTCTTAGATATTTTAGTGAACCTTTTTAAAGGTCCTACTGCATTCTAACCAAGTAACAGTAGGTAATTTATCCTGGAGAGTCTGACATTCTTGAGACTGAAATAACTCAAAATTTAAGGCACTTTAAAAAACAAACAGAACAAAACAAAACCAACAAAAACATGAAAGAATGAGGTCATAGTGTAGTGATTGAGGTCAATAGAATTTCGAAGTTGGTTTTAAGTAACTTCATCCTAATCCCTAAGGAAGCACAGAGAATTCTTTCTACTAGAAAATGTATCTGCACTGGGGAACTTTACTTCTTGATGATCCTTGTGGATCTCTTCCAGCTGGGAATATTCTGTCATTCTGTCATTCTGTCATTCATTTACTGGTCTTCAGTTTCAGCATCTCCTTAGCTTTATGCATTCAGTGCATTGCAAACCTTGCTCTGATCAAATCCTACTGTGTGTGATCCATTGACATCAAGTTACAGAAAGGCATCCTGCTTAAGCACTTTGAAAGACTTCCTTGTTCAAGAATGAGGATGCTATAAAAATTAAATCATTAGAAATATTGAAGTGCTTTAGGTTGGAGGTAATGTGTGTTTTTATCTAGATGCAACTATAGACTAAATTTGTGGTTCAAAATATATCTTCTTTGTTAGCACATTTCATAAAATCAGACTGTCAGCCAATAAAACTACTGCACTTTTATGGAGCTTGTTGACACAAAAGAAGGTTTGGACACAAACAAATGGCCTGAGGTTTAATCTGCATTTCAGAGAAAGATTCCCTAGGACTAAAGAAGAAAGTAGTAATTGTTTCAGATCCACTGGTCTTCTGGTAGGCTTTCTTACCTGAGGCATTGCATCCCACTCTCGCAGGTTCTCAGGGAGCTGAAAACTCACCTCTGAGTACCTCCATGTGGGTTGAGCAGACACATTATTGACTGCAGATACCCTGTGAACCAGTGAAGCAGATTTTGTATATGCAGCTCCTCTTGACTCATAGCTTTGTTCCTTTGTAGTATTTCATTATGTCTTTCTTGCCATTTTGGTTTTTTCCTCCACTCTCTTCAGCTTAAAAGTGTTCAGTTTTCCTCTCTACGATAAGGAGGAGGAGGGAAAAAAAAGCATGGGTACTAGGAACTCAGATTTACTGTGCGATGGCAGCTCCATTCCTCATGTATAAGTGAATACTGTGAGATGTATTTCTGCTTTTCTGTTTTCACTGACAGCAGTGTCTACATAAATTGTGTCCAAAGGTTTGACAGTTCTTGTATAGATCATTTGGATAGAAATGTTGTTCCATACTTGCACTACACTGCTTGTACACTTAATATGGATGTGGCTTTTGCTGTGCTGGAATGCATAAATGGGTCTGCAAAAAGATAATGGTGTTCAAAGGATGTGAAAACATGGAAGGAGATTTAACAACTAAACAGAAAGCTAGATTAAAGGGTGGTATCTTTTCACTGTGTTCCTTCCTCTGCTTATGTAAGCTCTGCCTCATTTCCACTCAAATGTGGATGAAGGATTAGATCAGTCTGCTGCAAATGGGCTATGTCAGAACAACATAAAGTGTAAGGAGCACAGGAACATTTACTGCCTTTCTTATTCCACCATAACCCATTAGTGCATCACACCTGTCAGTAATGTAAATATTACTGTATTTAAACAGACATTTTAAAGTATAAATAAGAGAGAAAATATGAGAAGAAATGTTTAGAAAAGTGACATCTTTCTCATTTAGAGGCTGACTATTAAACAACAGGTGTTTTCTCATTTGGTTTTTTGTTTGTTTTTTCTTCTGAGATATGCTGAAAACTCCCCAAATATATTAGGCTGATAAGAAAATAGTTCAGTTTTCTGACTGTCCTGCTTTGTCCTGCTCCCACTCGTGCTTATAACAGAGTGTTTATTTTCTGTTTTCCTCTGACCGATCATTTTCTCTTTTCATCTGATCACTCCTTATTTCTTTGGTTAAGAAACAGAGGCATTTCCTAAAATTTTTTTGCATGTCATCTACAAGGGAATGGTGCATTCAGCTACTTCAAACAAGTTTTTCCAGTTCCATAAGGATTTAAGGAGATTTTTTTCTTTCCAGTTTGAAACAGAGAAGAAAAAGTAATAATTTTTGTGAACAGGTAGTTAGAGCCCAATTTTAATTTTACAATAAAAAGCTTTGTTTTTTTTCAATTGTGCCTTCTACATTTGCTGCTTTTGGTTTTTTTTTTTTTTAATAATTAGAAATTCAAAAAAGCTTCTGTTTATAATGGCAAAATCTGGGAATTATTTTTGGCAGATGAAAATGGGATATTTTCCATTTGAAGTAGGCGTGGTCTCCGTACTTGAATTGATTATTTCCCAGATTTCAACATTGACATGACATAGATTGAAGGAACTGAAGCATCTGAGGTGAGTTTTATTTGCTGAATGAAAACCACAGGACCAAAGAGTTCTCCCATACCCTTGCTGCTTTTGGATTTCCCAATGCAAATTTTCTTTGTAAGTCCTGACACGAAATCTTACGATCGTAGAACAAGCAGTTGTGAGACTGAGGCATATCTTTGGAGGGCAGTTGTTAGAAAACCGGTGACTATAAGTCCTCTGCAGGCTGCTCAAGTGCCTGTAGCTACAGTAGTAGGGTGCCCTTTTCACAGTGGAGATGAAGGTCAGGGTGGGATGGTTTAGAGCTCCTCATACCTATGGAATTCACTGCCAGTTATCTGCACGACAGGGCTTTGGCGCTATTAACAGGGCTGCAGAGATAGCAAACCAGAGAAAACACTCTGGCCTGTGTTAGACACTGGGGAGTGTATAATGCCAGAAAGATTATCTGTTAGCTGGGTACATCACACCCTGCAATGGCAATGTCCGTATCACCAGACGTTCAAAGAGAAGGGTCCATGCGCAATCATAACCCAACCAACCATCCAGGAAATTCTTATGTCACTCAAAGGGCCCGTACCAGTACCAGACTGTTTTGTTTTCTCAACATTATGAGATATATATTGCTAGTGCCATGTATTGAGTACCTACATATTGTTAACCCAATACATATTTTTCATTAATTTTAATTGCTTTTTTAACCTCAACTCTGCAAAAGGCCTAACTCTGATTTCAGTTTTGCACTTTGTTTATCCTAGGTCATAATACCGAACATTAAAACATTATTCAACAGTTTTGTGACTTTTTGCTTTACACTAGAAAGTCAAATTGAGTGGAAAAAACCCCAAAGTATTTTTCAGAACGTAGGGGGAAAAAAGAAGCACTTACATGATATTTCTCATATGACCCCATAAGAAATGCATGTAAGTACTTTCAGCCCAGATCGTAAGAGACCAGACAGTTTTGTGATGGTGGGTAAGGGGACAGCTGGTGACAGTGGGGAGCTTCAAGATTTCATAATCACTGCCACTAAAAACATTTTCAGTTGCATTAATACAGTTATTCATGACAGTTACCTAAACATGCCAGCAGATTGCACAAATACCTGTTCGTCCTGGTTGCAAGTTATGTTTGGTGTTTTTCCATCCAAAGTTTGCATGGCTTCAGTCTCAATAATCACAGAGTCACAGGATAAATAAGGTTGGAAGGGACCACAGTGGGTCACCTGGTCCAACCTCCCTGCTCCAGCAGGATCATCCTGGAGCACATTGCTCAGGGTTGCATCCAGATGATTCTTGAATATCTCCAGTGATAGTGCTGGAAAAGGACATTCTGTTCTAAATCATAGAACATGCTTAAAAGATGACAAGCTATGGTGTCCTAGGTTGTATTCAAGTTTTCGATTATACAAGATTATACAAGCTGGAGCTACTTCCAAGTTACTGCAGAGAGTATAATGAATGCTACATTTGCCCACATCAGTACCTCAGAATCAACATTTAAATTGCCAAAAATTACTTAGTCTACCTCATGGGAAAAACATTGTAATATTAAACTAGACTTCTCAACTACTCTGAAATGCAGAATAAAAAAACTGGAAGAAAAGGCAGTAAGAATGTGTTTTGAATATGTGTTTCAAATGTCCTTTTCCAGACAATACAGAAAAATGATTTTTAAAAGTTAATAGCTAAATTTCTGTGGTTTATTCTTTATTATGTTGACTGAATAATGCATGAGACAAAGACCTAGCTCTACCAAATATTAGAAAGCTAAGTCCATCCCTAACTCCATTTCACTTTGAAGCCAGTGTGATGCTAAGTACAAAGTGTCTTCATGGATTGGGCTTCAAACTTTATGCCGCTTGTAAGTCATGAGCTGAATTTTTCAAGGAATGCAAAGAATAATAAAGGTTCCTACAGGTACATTGGCCAGAGAATGAAGATTAAAGAAAACAGTAAGACAGAAATTGTGACAACCAGCATGGAGGAAGCTAAGGAACTCAACAATTTTTTGCCTTCTTTCAATGGTAATCTCTCTTCCTACATGTTTCAAGACCCTGGACCTTAAGGCAGCAGGAGGGACAATGAAGTCCCTCCTATCTTAGGACAAGACCAGGTCTGAGACCACCTGATAAACCTAAGTATGTCTCCATGGGACTTGATGAGACGCATCCCAGAGTCCTGAGAGAATCGGTTGATGTTGCCAAGCCACTCCCAAGGATACTTGAAAAATCGTGGCAGTCAGGCAAAGTCCTCACCAGTGACTGGGAAAACGGAAACAGCAAGCCCATTTTTTAAAAGGGTGAAAAGGATGACTCTGGGAACTACCCACTAGTCAGTCATACCTCAGTGCCTGGTAAGATCATGGAACAGATCCTCCTGAACACGTGAACAAGCATGTGTGATGGCTTTCTGACCACAAACTCGGTTAGACCAAGGCTTCCTACCTTTCTGCTGGGCATCGCTGCCTGCAGCTACAGCAACAAGCACCTATGGTGATGGCAGTACCCACTGTTCTAGGCTCCATCACGTACTATGCGCCACTTTCAAAGGGCCAGTGTGTTTCTAGTTCTACACAGAACCACAATTTGCATTACATTATCTGACAACAATACATCCAAGTCTACAACATGCACATATTGTGTTGGGTACTTAAGCTAAGTGACAGGAACATACATCAGATGAGTAAGTCTCTCCAGAGATGCCATGGATTTTAATGAATCCTTACATGGATTACATGAATCCTTACATGAATCCTTTCTCATGGAGGCAGTGGTAGTTACCTCTCAGGCCAGCATGGCACAGTTAAAAGAGTGGGGAATGAAAGAAACGTTTGCAAAATTTTCCGAAACCACTTATTTTCGGTAAAACTAGCTCTCTCTCTGTTTCACACTTATGTACCCAAGGGAGATAATCCTGATCCTAAGAGCTAGCAACCAAAATCATTGTGTATCCAAGAGTCACAACACACCCTCTGAAGAAGTATGCAGAAAGATCAGCCAGCTGGGGACTTCAATCACAGATGAAAGATGTTTATAGCTCCTGCAGGGTAAAAGATTTCGGGTCCAGGTGTCTTGGTGGATCTGGGTATACGCCAATGTCATAGCCAGAGATTAGGAAGAGAAAATATGGACAGTCTTAAAAGCCTGCATAGCTTGGAGACGCTCATGACTTGTGTTTGTCACCCTAGGGAGTCACTGGAATAGCAACTGGAACTTGGATCCTGTCAATGGCAGGCAGGTGTCCAAACCAACAGATCCATTTTGCTATCTTTAGTGTTTTGTTTAAAGTACTGATGTTAGAACAGTTTAGGTTTAAATGCAGAGTCCAGGACATCCATGGCAAAGTTGGAAACCTGCACAGGACTTTCAGTTTCATCAACCTAAACCAGCCATGGGTATGTAATGCACTATGCTAAAATGTATTGCTGCTTTAGCTTGAAAACAAAAATATAAAAATTTTAGATAGAAAAAAATGGCATAGATAGAATAAACAGTTTTAGATAGAATAAGCTAGCAAAACTTTGCCTATTTTCCATTGCTATACTGCACAGTGCACAAATTGGGTAAGGAATTGTCTGTTACTGCTGAGATCTGTAATTAGTCACTTTAAAAAATTCTATTGAGAAGCCATTGTATTTTTAAAAATATATTTTTAGACTATAATCTGAAAACATTGCTGTGGCAAAGACCAGTAAAAATCACTAACCTACAAAGACTCAAATTAGCTATATTCTCTCTTGATGCTTACCACCTGTTATATACTACTTTGACCTGGATTGTAAGGCAGGTGAAGCGAGATCTGTGGGTCTGTATTGTGCACAGGGCCAGGAAGCCATGGTTGCAACATCTGGATTCTACCTCTGCACACAGAGCAATTGCTTGTGGAATCTGGTTGCACTATAATTGAATTTTGCCTACAGTGGATTGTGCTGTACTTGAATCGTCTGGTTTCAGGTCTCCCTGCACTCAAGCGTCTACTGTTCAGTAGCCTAACCCTACCAATTAATAATTCAGCATAGAATTACTGCATTTTGTCTTGATTTTTTTCTCACATATTGTGCTGACGTCTTCTCTAATGCACAGCAACTTCACTGATGGTAGAATTTCCCAATGCAGTCCTTTTTGTAGCCATAGGCCTTGGTCATCTGTTGGGCTGTCAGGTCATAGCAACGTTTCAGCTACAGTTTTCTGCTGCTTTCTTCCTACAGAATTAAATACTTGTCCATCTGGATTGTATATTTGGCTTGTCTTATTAAGATTTTTTTCTGCTTTTCTAAGAAACTTTAAGAATAGCCTTTTTTTTTCATGGAAGACTCCATCACACAGTTTGGAGCTGATTACTGTCAGATATATACAGCTGTATAACATACTACACATCTTGGCCCCATTTTTTAAAGCAAAATATGTACCTAAATATAAATTTTTAAATGCATATGTGTAAATATTTTGCTTTTGATGCTAAAGCTTGAGACATTTTAATATCTGGTCAAAACACATATGTAAATACATATTTAAAAATACAATAGTGAATATAGTTCACATTATCTGGTGAGAATTTTGGCCGCCAATTATGACAGATCCAACCTTTTTCTCTTCTGAACTAGTAACATCCACAGAATTCCTGTATTGACTTCATGTTGGACAAAATCAAGATGGATTTAAAATAGAAACACTGCACCCATTTGCTAGGGCAAATAGTACTGAGAGAGAATTTATTATTATTATCACTTGCTAGTGGATCTATTTGTAAAGAATTCTAAGGGACTGTCATGTTATGTTGTCCTTTCTAAGTGGATATTCCACAACAGTCAAGGTTTTACTCCTGAAACTGGACTGCATAACTGAGGTTATTTTCTTCTATTACTCCTATTAATTTCTAATTACATTGCTCTATTTCCTCTTTTTCCTTCAGTTTGTCAAATCCTTAAGAACAATCTATAATGATTATGCTGCTTTTGCTAACTAATAAGACGTTCCACTGAACTGATGAGGTTCATCAGCTTTATTGCCCCAAAGTTGATAATTGTTTTACACCAATTCAGTGTAAGTGGCATAAGCAGACTGATGGCTTTGTGCAATTGCTTGTCAGGTTTTCTTTTCTGTCATTAAGTAAAGTGCAGAAAGAAACTCTGTGTGTATGCTGAACACTTCATCAGCTGTCATCTGCTTCTTGTTGTATTGTTTCCAACAATATAATTTTTAATTTAGACTGAATAGGGAAGTAAACAAAGTCAGTTTACTGTGTTTGTAAGACTACTATTAATATCCAAGCTAATATTTACAATCCTGACACAATCCACATAATTAAGTTTCTACTAACATTATAAACACTAAAAGGGACCCAGTGTAAATATTTAAATCACAGAGATCCTCATCCAGCCTCAGATAGGGTATATGGAGGTGACAGATGCAGACAGTCTTTCAAGTCTGATAGCCAGCTTTTGACAGAGGCAAGGCATGACCTAAATATGATGGAGAAGTCATAGACCCCATTTTTCCGTCATCTGTAAACTCAGTTATTATGAGCCACTTGAAAGGCATGCAGCATTTTCAGACTTTCAGCTTGCATATCTGAAACTCCTTTAGACACAAACATCTTACAAATCTTTCCAACACATTCTTATTTTTTCAGCAGGTCTCACCTGTATTTTCATTCTTCATGGCAAGACATTTTCAGCTGGAGTGACTGATTATCTTGGTGTAGTTTTAGCAATACTTTCAGGGAAACAATTGTTTTTCAAATGGCTTATGACCTTCACTAAACAGAATGAGTCATACTGATGGATGTGGTATTGCCTGCAACCAGATGTAAGCATACTGGTGTCTTATGACTTCCTGTGCAAGCCAATTGATTGGCATACAGCTGTCGCCCTATTTGTTGCTCAATTAAAGCAATGCAATCACTCTGGCCACTCCAAACACACATCTGGAAGCTCAATGCAGTGGGGAAAGCTGACAAGTAAAGCATTTCAGAGTGTCTAAGACAGTTACAAAGCACATTTTAATGGAGTATTTATGAGGCTTTGAGCAACCTGCTCTAGTGGAAGGTGTCCCTGCGCAAGGCAGGGGAGTTGGAACTAGGTGATCTTTAAGGCCCCTTCTAACCCAAACCTACCATTTACTCATGTGGCGATCCATTAAATGTACTAACAGGAAATAAAGTAAATTGGCTCCTGCTATGGATACAAAAATACCCTAAAAGTTTGGATTGCCAGGCTATTTATAAAAAATGGTAAGTATATGTGAATCAATTCATTCATTGCCAAAGAGGAAGAGACAGTGTAAAAGCAATAGTGGCCAGAATTCTCCTTTTCTTCCCTCTGACCTGCCTCCCTCTCCTTCCTGCCTTCTGCGGCTTCACTCTCCCTTGGCCTGTCAGCCCTTCTTCCCTCTCTCTCTTTTCTTCCCTTCTTCCCTGATATAAGGTTTGGACTTTTTCTTCTCATTTTAGAAATATCTGGTATTATACATATAACCTGAGGCCCTCCGTGTACTTATGAAAGACAGAAACTTAACACTCTACTAATTTTGTGTAATTCACATGTCATTACATGGAGTTTCTGATAAAATGAAAGAGATATTCAGTTATTTCAGTAAACTATTTTACCTAAAAATCCAGTGTAATTTTAGTGACAATGACTAATAGGATGTACTATAACAGGGCCTACTATTTTTCCAGCAACTAAAAAGTGACTGTTGACAAAATCTGCAGTTTTAACACATATTACTAAATAATTAATTAATGTTAATACATGGCTTTTCCTTTTAAGCACTCCCATAAAATATAAAGGTTTTGATAACAGCAAATATAATGGCTAATAATATTGAAATTACTCAAGTTAATAAAATTCCTCCTTAGTCTTAAGACAAAGTACAACTGAAGCTTTCCTGAAAGTCTGTTTTCACATCATATTTCATACAGGTTAATGCAAACATATTTTTATATATAAGTTTCTTACATGAAACGGAGCAAATCTGGAAAGAAGATAGATAAATCAGACTATTCTGATTGCTACTTTTAATTCCTGAATATAAATGCAGAATCTGTCTGAGGGTCAATATAATACACTCAGGGAAATCACACAAGCGGATTAGACATAATAGGAAAAGAAATTCATAATAGTGCATACATTTTTAGCACTGACTTTTGGGAAAAAGCCTACTATTTGTCAAGTACTAATAGCTACAGAATTGAAGAATGAGGCTTAGTTGCTTTAGTCTCTTTATTTTTGAAATCAAAGATACAGTTTTCATTTCCATTGAAGACATCTATTATGTCTTTCTGGGTTGGTGAAACTGCAAAAAACCAGTGGACATGGGGTTTATGTACCCAGTATTTGAGAATCCTGTGCTAGGAAAGGAGTGGCTTGATGCCATCCCAGTTTCCCAGGGTAGCTGCAGAGCACGCTAATGTTCTTGGTGCTGAATCAGTAACTCGAACACTGGAACAGCCATTGTATTACCGGAACAATTTTGATGTTCTAATAAATGCCAGAAGTCACACTCAAGAAGAAATGAAGGATTTTGATTTTTTTTTAAAGTTGTCTTCTAGCTTGGCAATAACAGAGGAGGTGATTCACAATGATTTGTATTGAAGGAGTTCTGTCAAAATGTTAGAATTCTTTAAAATACATACTAATGCCTTAAATACACTGGATAACGTTTCACACTGTCATCCCATTGAAGTCACCTGCATTCACAGTTATCAGAATTTTCCCTAAGTAAATATGTATCCAAGAAGCGAGGGTGTAATGCACTGTTTGCAGTGTGACATTAACTATTATAGTTTAATTAAATGAAGTGATAATGAAATTCTATATTTAAAAAAATCAGTTTTTCATGGAGGTCACACATTCATTGAGAAGATAGCACAGTTCAAACACGAATCTTGAACTTAATACAGGTTTTATCCTCATATACTTTCTATAAAATTTTAGTAATAATTATCTTCCGTCTTGCTTTGAAATCTAGTGCAGTACCTGTGTTCCAGAGAGCAGAAATGAAGTCAGTAGGAGAGGAAAAATTTGAAGAAAAATGAACAAATTATCCAGGGTGTATTCAACTGGGTGTAATTAGACAATATTTCTGATTAAAATCTTCTAATTGTGAGCCTTCCAAATCGTTTGACTTTTTACGGTGCTGAGTACCTGATGTGTTTTGTCACTGAGCATGAACTGTGCATCGTTTTTCTCATCTTCAGTTTATAATTAATCTCGTTAAAGCATAACTTGCCTTCAAGAAAGAAAACACTTGAATAGTATTTTAATATTTTCTTAACTCCTCTCTGCTCTCCCTTCCTCACAGCACCACCATATGAAGATATCCTCATACCTCTCAGTTTATCCTGTTATTCACTTTTTTTAATGTTTATTTAGTGAATCTATGAATCTCAGTGCTGTACTCATTAGATGGCATATATAAATTCTTTCCTTTGACTTTAACACTGCTAATCCTTCACACTTTACCCAATCTGTAGAAGATATTTTCACCAAAATATCTTTTCTTTTTTTTTTTTTAATTTTCATTCTCAGCTGCTTTCTCTGCTGCTTTTGATGCTGTAATGCTATCTTATAGTTTTGTCTCGTATGGTGCACTTTGCTGTGTTTTTCTGCTTCTCTCTGTATATTATATCACCAGCTGACACATGACTTATGGAACTCTGCTGGTTCCATCCCAATCTCTCTCTTAACTTGTGTCACTTCTGTGACAAAAAAGTAGACTTTTCAAAGGTACTCTTCCTAACCTTTAGTGTCAGTTTTAAAAACCGAATTCTTAAAAATGGGTAAAAAATATTTAAGCACCTAATACCCCATTCATTAAGCAGGGCTTTTTTCTTTTTTTTTTTTTTTTTTGTAGCACTTACTGGCTTTTAAATTTGAAAAAATGCTTTTGATATTTATATGACATAGTATATAAAAGATGCTGTAATATTTATTTCCACATTGTACGCAGCCTAGGTACTCCTCTGCCTGACAGAGTTGCATCCTGGAGGTTTTCCTTCCTCATGTTATACTGTCTCTTCCTTGCTTTTCCTTAAGAGTGGTATCTAGGGATTAGGGACCTAAATATCCTTGAAGATTGGGTCCCAGTAGTTCTCAGCCCTCATACTTGATTTGTAAATCTCATCTCTACCCCTGGACATATATGAGAAAAACTGGCCATCAATTTTACCATCAGGAAAAGGGAGAGGGAGACAAGGGAGACATGTTTGAAACACTCCTAGTCTAGGTCTGGATAGTCAAAAGTGTGACTACACTCTCAGGGCAACAGAAGGGGTACAATGAGTTCATTAGTCCCATTAAATGTTCTCAAATTGTCCTAATGTATATTGGAATTCTTGCTGTTAATTGCATAGTTGCTGTTTTAATACTCACAGAAGATAAACCCTATAAACTGCCAATTTGGAAACTGTAAGAACAAAGAGGAACAGGTCTCAAGACACTATTGGAATTTTTGAAAAGAAAATGAATGAAAGTTTAGTTTTCTGAGTCTGACAAAATCATGGCTGTAAAGGGCTACTATTGTCCTCTTCAAAGTAAATAAGAACAGAGAGATATACCATAGTATAGGTATCTATAGAGGGACTAATAGCTTAAAACAGAAGACAGAGTTGACCAAGAGGAAATTATCATCCCAAGATCATGAATATATTTAACTTGGGAGTTACAGAAACATCCCTAATCATGAAAGCAGTAAGGTATTGGAGAAAAAACAGAGGCAATAAACATAACAGGTTTCAAGGCAGAAACTGTTCACCTGGTAAATGATATGGTGGGAACACTTGGGCTATCAGATGACTGAATTTAGTGAAAATCCCTTTTTTACAAACTATTCATTTTAAAGTTTCCTCAGAGAAAATGTCATGGTGATTTGATATTTTTATTTTGAGTAAATTGGGGTTTCTAGCTGAGAAACACTATTCAATATTCACAAAATTCCAACCAGGTCCGCATTAATAGAACGGTGCACTGTAATCTCTAGATCTGCTGTAACAACGGCCCATTAACACAACAAATTTCATGCTTCAATTTCAGCAGCACTGGAAAACAACTCAAACTGCACTGGTAAATTCACAAAGTCTGTCAAGACCATTCTTTCTCAGTTTCATGTTTCTAAAGCTAATCTGGTGCTGTAAAGCTTCAACTAACACTTAAACTATTTTTATGTTCATATCTACTTTCTATTTACTGAGATAGAGACTCCATCTCCAAAGAGACAGATAAATAGAATTATATAGTGATGGTAGACAACTTTTGTAGGGAGAAATGTCCACGTTTCTTGACTGGTGAGAGGTTAGGAAGCTTCATCTGTATCCTCAAGTCACTAAGGAATCTGGTCAAAATCAGTGCTTGCATGACTGAGTTAGAGTGCTTGGTGGGTTTTAGCAGGCTGGGCAAAGATGAGCTGCAGAATCAAAAGCCCTAGTCATCCTTTCCCAATGTCAATTTAGAAGGCTTTTCTAAATTTCTTTATCTGAATATAAATTTAAATAAGACTTTATTTAAATTTAGAATAAGTGTTTTATTCTAAATATTTTGTTGCTGTCCAGCTTCTATGTGATCAAAATGATAGAAAAGCTTGAAAATATTACTCTGTGAACCACAACTCAATCCCTTGTTTGAGAACAAGCAAGGCTTATGGATTCTGAAAGAATATGAAATATCACAGAACTTACATTTGTGGTACTGCTTGAAGTATATGAGCTATTTTCCCCAGACTGCACAATTATGTATTCCAGTATATGTGATAAGACAACATAATTGATAGGTGCTAGTACAAGGAAAATTTGTTCTTTATCAAAATGTTGACCACAGTAACTATTCCAGCGTCAGAGAACTCTGTAATCTTACTTTCAGTCTAATGCAGATAGGACCAAGCAGTCTTCTGAGAATTAGTTCAAATGAGCTGAACAACATTGTGGCACTTTGAAAACAAACAAAAAGTGCAGAAGACAAAGTAAGATTTATATTTCAAAGAGAAAGCATATGCAATTCTTACACTACTCCCTATTGCATTAGGAATCGATCACAGTCCACTACTTTTTATATGGTAATTCTAATTTTTGAAACATTTATTAGTACAGTGAGTTTCATAAGTAGGCAGTTTTCCTCTTCAGTGATGTTTAGATTTTCCATTAAAAGCAATTAGTTCACTGCAAATAGGTAAACAAGTACCCTCCAGTGACTACCTGACAAACTGAAACTACTCTAAGATATTGCATTAGAAAAAAAACTTCTTGTATGGCAGGTACATTTGCAGCCAGATTTGAAATGGGGTTGGATCGGATGTATTAAAAAAAGAGAGCTTCAAGAATCCCTTGGTGAGTACTGATGCTCCTCCCACACTGAGGAATGCATACCTACCTCTTTTAAATAAGCATCTCCTTACACAAAGTGGGCCACCAGATGACACAACTGGTGGCTTCACCCTCCACAAGAACTTACTGAGATAAGCATCAGATAAGGATTCAAACAGTCATATCTTTGTGTCCTTTATATATGTGTTGCTTCAGAGAGAAATCATCTGCAAACTTCTTGAATGGTAAGTGTAATACAGTTTTCGCTCAGATTCTGTCGCTCAAATTTTTGTTGGGCCTATTTTTCTTTTGCTTTTAGGGAGATTTTTGTGTTAAAAATCAAGGTAGAATTTTTTAGAATTCATATTGAAGTGAAAATTTTGCATAGTTTCACTAACTGGAAAACTCTATGATACATATTTTTGTTGATTCTCATAAAATCCATATTTTACAGGCAGGAAAATGCAAGTAATATACAAATAATATTGCATCCTTTGATGTTCAGTATGACTTTACATTTCTTTTTATAGGTGAAAGTTTTTCACAATCTGTTTTCTCTTTTTGGCCACCAGACGTTTATTTACCCCAGTATATCCACATGAAAAAAAATTCCAAGTATTCTACCTACCTCACTGGTAGACATTAACTCTATTTCCAAGTGATGTTTGTAAAAATGTAATATTTAATTAAATATGCTTAGACTAAAATAGAGTATTTTTGATGAGAGTCTGGTCATAGTTTCATGTCTACTAAATATGAAATAGAAAATATATTTCAAACAAATACCCATATCTACTCCATCTAACAAGCCTACTTAATCTTAGTCAGTAAGACACAATGTCTGACTGATTTTGACATAGGAACCGTCCTTCAGTTAGGACAGGAATATCCAGGACTTGTGGAAATCAAGTCAGTAGTTAACAGGTCTTAAAGAAGAGCTAAAATATGCAGTACTGTACTTGCAGTAATTTCATTAAAATATTTTTGCCTTTTTCTTCTTTCCTGAATTATATTTGTTTAAACTGACTAATTTAAAACAAAATTGTATCTTTTCAATTTTTTTTTTAGATTCAGGTATGTAAGCATCATTTTTGATTAATTATATATGTAACCATTTTCAAGATGTTTTCTTTCATTATAAAATAATATATATATATAGCTTATTTGCACTATATAACATACCTTTAATAAATTTAGTTTTCAATGTCTTCCTTTTCTAAGTTGATAGAAATATAGCTTAATATACCAAAAGTTATTCTTCATGATTTCAATGCAATTGCATGGGCAATTTATAGAGAAGAAATAAAAGCGATACAGAAAACTTGCAGAATACATTATTGATATTTGAAAGAAGTGAAGACCTGAGGTATAATCTGACATAGAAAATAGAAATTGCATTCTATTTTGAAAAATAAACAAATAAATAAATATTTTGTTGCAGTTATACCAGTCTGTGATGACCCACAGAAAGCATTTACTGAAGATTTCCAGTGTTGCCTGTTTCTGCAAAATATATTAAATTCATTATTCCCAGTTACTTACACAAAAGGTTCAGGTTAACCACTGGAAAGGTAGGATCCACACCTCTCTTTAGATATCAGAAATTATGGAAATGCTTTCAGAAAATGTGTGTCCCTAAGAAAGTTAGAGAGTGAATCTTCTTTGTTTAAGAAAGAGAAACTATAGTCAGCAGAAGCTGAGAGGAAGACAGACTTTGGCTGGATAATGTGTACAGAAAGAAAGTAATGTCACGGGAGGAGAAGAGGATTAAGCAGACTTGAAATATAAAGAGAGAAACCAGGGGAGAAGAACAGAAAAGAGAAGAGATAGTAGAAAGGGTACAGACACAGTCATAAAAATGAGTTTGAAATGCCAACATGACGACATTGGAGATCACGTGCGCCGTTGCTTTACTAATGCTACTTTTCCATGTTTGGGGTTGCCACCCTTCATTTTCTATATTTGCAAACTGGTGGCAGGGGAAACATCCACAGCATTATCCAACACAGGTTCCCAACAACTATGAGCATGAAAAGGTTTGAGCACTCTGGTTTAGTGGTGAGATGTACACCACACTCTGAGGAATCATATGACAAAATGAGGGAATTCCAAGACAGTGAGCTTAAAATTTACTGCATGTTTTCATTAGGAAATAATGTATGCATGGAAACATTCAACAGAATCATAAATAATGCAGTTTATATAATTGAGATAAATTATTCCTACTTATTTTGTCTTTCTCTTACTGCATATGGGAAAGGCAAGTACAGCCCTATAGGAGAGCTGTGAATTACTAGGACACATTCTGGCCAGTTTTCCTTCATACAGTCATTTTCAAGAACTTCCACCTTTAAAGACATTTATCAATAACAGCTCATTATCAATAACCACCAAAGACTATATCTTTGGAAGAACAAATGTAATCAAAAGCTCTCTTCAGAGATGGAAAGACAGAGTAGAAATTGAGTGATTAAGACATCTTTGTAGAGGACAGATTTGGCCAGATAGGATGTCCATAGGAGAAGAGGATTTCTGAAAAGACAGACTAATGAATGAAAAGCACCATTGCAATGAGGGTGCTGTGTTCCCTGATAGGCAGCAAATACACTAAGTAGGAAAACTCTGTAGGTGCAGGTTAGGACAGCGGTGATGTAAAATACACAGCTGCTGAGGAAGGACCAAGTAGCACTAAGAAATAATGTTTCTGAATGTATTACTAGTCATCAAGAAAGTACCTGAATTAGATTGCAGGTGGGATTTAGGCTTCCGAAATCTAGGACTGTCTTGCCCCAAACAAACCCTTGTCTAACTCTTACATGCATAAATATCCTGAGGCACCTGTATCTTCAATCAGATCTAGCTGAAGATGTCTCTGCTCATTGCAGAAGGGTTGGACTAGATGCCTTTGAAGGTCCCTCCTGTTACGATCAGGTTTAAACCCAGAAAAGCAAAGCAAGCTAAGTCTCTGAGCATAAACCAGAAAGAACTTAGAAGGTTCAAAATATTCCCAGAAACGAGATTAAAACCAAACAAGATTAAATATTGTTGCCAAAAATGGATATATTTTATTTAATAGTAGAGAGGCAAAGAGAAGGAAAGAGAAAAGAAAGAAAGAAAGAAAGAAAGAAAGAAAGAAAGAAAGAAAGAAATAGAAGTATGCGTGTATGCGTGGGGGGTGGGGGAACAGGGAGAGGTGACAGGGGTTAGGTGGAACCATATCACCCATCCGAGGGTCCCAATGATGTCTCGTTGCTCCCCTCCATCTGCTCTGCTGGTGGTGAGGGTCCCCCATCGCCGCCGTGGCCACGCTGCCACACGGTGCCACACGCCAGAGGGTGCAGAATCCCGTGGATTAATGCACACTTTGGGCCAGGTGGGAACGCCCACGTGTCTCCCCTTGCAGGGGCCAGATTGACACTGTCCCCTGCAACACTGAGGGTCTGTTGCATCACCTCTGGTGCTCTGGGGCAGGGTCTGGGCACCCCTTTGAGGGGGGGCCCCTGTGATGGGCCATGTCACCCCCTTCTGCTGTGGATAAGCTTCTCCCCCCCGGTGAGGAGCCCTCAGCTGGGCTCCTCTGCACAGTGGAGGATGGGCAGTCTCTGCACCTCTGACCACAGGCTTTTCCAACACACACCCAAAACCTCTCTTCCCCCTGCCCTTTGGTGCAGGGGGTCTGTGCAAGCATGGCAGCTGATAGCCCTGGGGCTGTGGTCCTCATCTTGGAGGTGTTAAGCCTGTGCTCAGTGAATGTCCCCAGCACTGAGTTGTTACTTTTTCTTATCTTCATCAGGGAGCGGTGTAAGTAAGGCCTCAGTCAGGGTGTGGTAGTCTTCTCTGCAGCTTTTGTAATACAGTTTTAAAAGTCCTTTAAGAAAATGTTTAAGTCATAAAATACAATATTTCAGTCTCTGGCACCTCCCAACTCAAAATAATATTTAGTTCTAGATATTTTATTATCAAGAGTCTCCTTTTTTTTAGATATGGTACAACTGAAGGTGTATCTTCACAATCCCCAAAACCAAAATAAGTTCATTCAAAATAAGCAGTGTAAAGCATATGTTCCATGCCTCAGTCTCATTGGACTGAGGGATCAGAAAGTTTCAGAAGCCTGATAATTCAGCTTTTCCTAAATTTCATGGTTAGGAAAAGCCCCGGATGGAGTTCCCCAACTTCACTTCTGGGTCTGGTCAGCAGCAACTGAATGTGAAACCACAAAACCAGTGCAGAAGGCAGGAAAAGGAAGGTGAGATTTTGTTGGGGTCCCTCCCCTGCCATGGAGCCCTGGGAGAGGGGCCCTGAGGGGACACACGGGGTTTCCCTGCCCCTGCTCAGCCTCGTTCCCATTGGTTGGTTTGTGTTCCCTGCGCGGGCAGAAGGACCCTTGGTCCCGTGACGGGAACAGTTCCTCGGCAGAGCCCCGGCCATGCGGCTGGAGAAATAAACATCTCTCTGAAACAGCTATCAAGAATCAGTCTGTCCATATATATTTCCTTTCCACGGGACTCCTGGTTTGGTATATGCATGTTGCAGGATCCCCACTGCAACAAGATTTCTAGTGTGGTGGCGAATCAAACATCAGCACTTTGATCTCCTGTACATTGGCACAGCTTCAAGAGGGGGAGGAGAGAGCATCATGACCAGAAAGCAAGCTGCCATTTGGTGGCCATGATTGTTTTTATTATGAAGTAGAGAGAACGTTTTAATCTCTTTAGTTTGAGGGAGGCATATGATGCCTGTCATGTAAGAAGCTCTTCACTTGTTTAAAAGATAGTTTGCAAGAGATGGCTCAGCTCCCAGCCTCACAGGAGGATTACTGTCTGAAATGGGTACCTAAGTCACCCCTCACCTTACACACTCTACTCTGAAGCATCCAACCCTCCCAGGGACAAGGGGTTATATTCACTTTTGCTACCATACCCCTAAACTTCTAGATCCAGCACAATGTTTTTATCTAGGAGCTAATTTGAAGCCAATAGTTGCTTCAATTAATTGCTGGGCTGCACTGGACACCTTAGGAAGTATCCTTATCAAGAATGTTCTCATGGAGTGACACCTGCTTATTACAATAGATATTAACCATAAAATCAATTTCTACTTCCTTTCAAATCACAGATTTACTCTACAAGCTTCTATTTAAATTTCTTCTTGTCCAATATATTAAGAGTAGGACTCAAAATCTGTAAGATATTATTTCACATCATATTTTATCATTAGACAAGGAAAGACTCTGGAGTGTAATAGAAAGAATTATTGTTTTCTATAACCTCTTTTTTTAAAGAATTAGGCACATACCAAACCTGCCAATAACGTAAATCCTTCTGCTGAGCATAACAGCATGTTCCTTACTACAACAAAATCTCAAGAACAAAGAATGCAGTGAAAAATCCATTAGACATAAGTGTAAAGTATTATTCAAGTTGACCTTGCTCGTCTGAAAATGACAGTAGCATTTTTTTTCTCCATGGTAAGTACAAGTGTGTTTCTGAAAATTTCTAGGAGACAATGGATTCTTGCTTGTTTAGGCCGTAACTGAGATTAATTCCTGAATGCCTGTAATCAACATCTGAAGTAGCATCATGACTTCATTTGGCTTACTGAATTAAGCTGACTCATGAAATCCTAATGATCACTTTACACATCATAATTTATGTAATACTGGTGCCAAATAAATCACTTCCAAAGCAAAAAACCCATACAGTACATCCTTTTCATTACTGCCACTTGCTTGAATTTATGGTTCCTGTGTCTGAAAAATTAACAAAATTGCAGTACTGTGTTACTCAGGGTCCAGTATTGGAGTAATAATGGTGCATATTTACTGTATATACAATTTAATTATTAAACAATCATATTTTTAATGAAATGCTGTGGTATTATTACCCTCAGTGAATTTTGTTTGTACTAATGGATGCGCTTCCTCCATTAGCAAGATCATGTTTGAAATAAAATGGTATAAATGTATTTTAATCCACTCTAGGGAAAAACAGCTGTACGAAAGGTTACTCTTCGACTACTTCTGTGAATTAGTTCCTTATGTCAAATCATTACGCAGAAATAAAAGCTGTGGTCAGCCCACTTAAAATTCCATTTGAATCCTACTGGGAATGGAAAATCTTTGTACTCTTTTTCAATACTCTGAACATTCTTCTGAACATTTACTAGAAGACTAAAATATAGCAGTAATTTTAAAAGAAGGGAGCAGTATTATCAGATTCGGGAAAATTAGTAAAGCTCTGGTTGGTTGAGGTTCATGACTTCTATTGTTTCACAGCATTTCTCTGGCTGAAATTTAGGGGATTTTAAGAAGAAATTGATGATAATTTTACTAATGCTAACTGATATTTCAGTGACACTTATATTTCCAGATAATGATTCCTACAGAAAACTGCACTTATTCTCTTTATACAATACCCAGGTGTTGAGTTTAATTTCTCATAAAGAGGACTGTGGGCAACAGAAAAGTCAAGACCAGACAGGGAATTCAAAAGGATCTCACCACAGGAAGGTGAACATTCTCACTAACTGGGCCTGCTCCTAATCAAGGCATCATGAAGGTTTCTACCACAAGCACTTAAACCCACCCATTTAGTCTTAGAACTATTTAGCTTTATGGCCTTAAGACTCCTTAGTTAAGGATTTGTAACTTCAGAAACTTACGACAAACAATTCCAGAGTTGCAGGCTCAAAACAACAGGATCAAAATAACAAACGCCGAGTTTGTAGAGAGAAGTCTGGTGTTGCACACACCAGTGAAACTGAAGGAATCAGCAAACAAAAGAGGTACAAACGATGCCAGAGTCAAGTGGATTTGGGAATGTTCTTCAAAAAGGTCCCTCCTTATAGCCTTTTAATGAAACTAAACTGTCATAGGACAGGCAAGAAAGATTTCCTGAATTTGGTTAAGTGTTCAAAAATATGGAGTAGGAATACAACTTCATAAAGCAAGGAGGTTCATTGGGACCCCTTAAAGTCAGTGATGATATAATGGTGCAAAAACATTCTGGCGACTTGGAAAGCACTACTGAATTTTCAGAATGACCAAAAATACAGGTGATTGTGGCAGATCCCAAAAGATTAGTAATGATCTGATACAGTAATGAAATGTCAGATGAAATTCAATGTTGATAAACTCTAGGTGAGTACCCAAAAGAAACATAACCCTAACTAGCTTCATATGAGTGTGTACCTGAATGCTATTTATTGATACTATCACCAGTTAGAAGTGGGAATATGGTGGAGAAAATTTCTATGGAAACTTAGCTCAGTGGCATTCAAAAAACCTCGAACATATTTGTGAACATTTATGGGAGGAATGAAAGAAAAAATTGAGCAAACAATGAATACTATCACTTGAATATACTTTGAGCATGTAAGTCTTGCCATTCCACTTCTAAAGGAACATGGAAAAGATTCAGAGTAGCAGGATGTGGCTATTCAGAGATAAAAAGTGGTATCTGTAAGAAGGAAAACCGCATGTACAAAGCCCCATCAGTGAGCAAAGTGCTGGAAGAACTTTGTGAAATAATGAGCACTAACAGGGATGAAAAAAAATGGGGAAGAATGCTCAATTTTTTCAAAATAAAAACACTAGGGAGCACTAAGTGAAGCCAGTGGTAAAACTTTTTTTTTCACAAATATGTAATGAAATTATGGCACTTAGTGCCACAGGATGTTGTGGCACAGACAGTATAAAATGGCTTTAAAAAGGGAATGAGCGAAATAATGGAGAATTGCTTGTTGACAGCTATATGGGGTGTGACAACTGGTTTTGGCAGTCCTTAAGCTGCCGCTTGCCATAAACCATGAAAACACAGGCAAAATACCACCTCGTGTGACGACTCCTGCTTTTCCTAAGCCTCTGCCCCGTCCACTACCTGACCTTTGGCAGGGCTGCTCATCTCACCTTAAGGAAACTGTTACTTCCCCGAGTTACACGTTTCAGTAAAGACTGACTCAGTTCCAGGCGCTTTAGGATTAACCCTTTGAAACACCTCATGCTGCTTCTTTCTATACTCTTCTTACAGCTGTCCACGCCTCCCCAAGCTGTCTGGTCAAAAAAATTCTGCAAGAAAATTTTATGGCTCCAAAGAGAAACTAATAGGAGAAAACTCGAGCCCGTTTTTTAGAGGCGGGAGGGCAGGGCAAGGGTAGGTAGCACCACTTCGGGCGGTGGTCCCTGCCAGGCACAGGCGTTCCGCTCCCGCGGGGTCCGCCCGGGCCTGCCCACCCGCAGTGGGAGCCGCCGCCCGGAGGGATGCCCGCCCCGGCGGGATCGCCCCCGCCTGTTTTCCCTGCTTTCCCCGCTTTCCCCGCCTCCCCCGCGGCCGCCGGGTCCCGGCCGTCACTCGCTGTGTCGCCTCGCAGGTCGGCGGAGCGGGCGCTGCTCGGAGCCGGGCGGGCGGGCGGCATGAAGCGCTCTCTGCTGCGGCTGTGCCGGGCGCGGGAGAAGGCGGCCGTCTCCAGCTCCTACCAGGGCGTCGTGTGCGAGGCGGATGCCGCCTCCGTTGCCTCGCAGGATGTCTTCAAGGTGCGTGCGGAGGGGCGGCGGGCCCGGGGCTGGGAGAGAGGGCTGCAGGTGGAGGGTGAGGTGGGCGAGGGTGCGGACGGTCTCTGGAGCTGTGCGGGCTCGGCAGTGGTTATGTCCCAGGGATCCATTCCTCCAGGAGACCCTTTCCGCTCACTCAGCGGACCCGGGAGGGAGGATCTGTGCGGGATAGGAGACAGGCTGGGAGTAGCCCTGGCCGTCCGGTGCCAAGGCACAGGACACTGATGTTGTGTGGCCGAGGCTGAGCGGCAAGGTAGGGGAGCAGGCGAAGGAGGGTGTGGGTGGCAGGCTGCTGACACAGAACACACATTCCCCCTGGGCACAGAAAGAGACTCCGACTTAGAGGGAAGTCCAGAGGTCATGACAGAAATTAACAGATCAGCTAACAAGAATGACACAAAAGAAAAGTTTAGAAGCACTGGGACTGTTACGAAGGGAAAGGGAAGCAACAGTGCAACTACAAAAGTGAGATTGCAGCCAGGAAGGACGTAATATCTTCCCACTTTTAACAGAGAATAGGATGAGAAGTCATGCATTTGTATTGCTGTTAGGGAGACCTAGACCAAAATCTGGCAAGGTCTTTTTTAAGGGTAAGAATAATTAGGCAAAGGAAGAGTTTGCTTACAGGATGGAAGACTTGGATAACTTTGGAGAAGTTTAACAGCAGGCTAAACAAATTTGACAAAGTTTATAGATGGGTTTAAGTACCTCCTGAGGTCATTTCCATTCACATATGTTTTCTGTGTGCTAGCTATAGACCTGAGCAACACCTCTCCAGCATAATGTGGTTTGTCATTCTGGTGGGTGATCTGTTGCTACAGAACTGTTCAGACACAGGGCAAAGGAGCTGCTGTTGTTTACCATAGCTTGCTTTGCTGTTGTTAACCAACCCAAGTACTGAGAACACCTAACTGACTTCTTTCTTCCTTATTTTGTGAGTGAAACACTGCAGTATTGGCTGATAAATCTTACTTTTTTGATAGAAATTATCATCATGCCACATTTTGTCTTACATTGAGAAATAAATCCAGGGTTAAAAGTGGAAAAATGTGGTCTAAATCAATAGAAATACTAAAGGTAGAACATTAGAAGGAATAGAAAATACTGGGCTCTCTAACAAGGTTTTCTTAGACAGCTTTTTGGTGTGTTTAAAATGTATAGATATTTGTGTGTGTAATTGACCTGTTGTTTTTGTGACAGATGATTCATCTTAAATACCCTTTCCACGATTATATCACATGTTTTCAGTTAGCTTTTTCTGATTGCACCTTTGAGGCAGACACTAGCCCTGTATTTGGCCTCAGTCTTCTAAATGTTTAAACACATTTGTAACATTATTGACATGAGTAACCTCACTGAGGTCAGTGGGACTGTTAAAGTGAATGAAGCTAAACACGTGCTCAACCTCATGAATGGGCTGCCCTATAATGTATATTTGCTCAAGGACAGCAAAAATTGTTGAGTCTTTGTGACTCAGGGTATCCTGGAGGGCAAAGTTTTCCTTTTCTTTTACATGTGTAAAAAAAGAAGTGATTTTAGGAAATTACCTTTTTTTATTCTTTGCTTGCTTACACACCTTTTGAAAGTTTGCATTACATTAGATAAGCATTTTTCTCCTTTTTTTCCATCCAATGTAGTTGAATTCTTTTTCTTTTTTATTCTCTCTTAATTTTTCATATCTGTTTCTTAAATTACTGCCCATTCTACTGCAATCATTTTTTTCTATCACTTTTCTTCACATAGAAATATGGGGTTTGAATCACTGTAACAAAAATATTTGGAGAACATCATAAAATAAGAATCAGCAGAGTTTCCATAGTGGGCTTTGGTTGTAAAGCATAGTACCTGGAATATATCAAGCTGTCAGTGGGCTCACTGGGCAGATACTGGGTTGTTTCAGGCTGAGATAATAGTCTGATGTTCTAAGCATGCTGCTGAAATTAAAAAATATATTGGTTTCCCAGACATAAAGAACATCACAGAAGCCAAATGGCTGAACTTGAAACCAAAGTACACAGTATCAGTCTCTGTAGAAAGATCTAAAAAAAGGAATTTATCAAGATTATTAATTTTCCTCTCTGTTGCATTCATTTGACATGGCCACTACAGGAAAGAGTACAAAAACATAAGTGATGAATTTGCTTGTTTGATATTTTCCGTGGTGAGGGAAGGATCTTGAGCTGACTACAGAAGAGAAAACAATGTGTTGAAGATGATTACCAGTTTTGTTCATTTTGCGCTGTTTCTCATCTGGATCTTACATTGCAGTCAGTTAAACCAATCAGAGTTTCACTGTTGGCTCAATCTGATCATGATTTGTGAACTTCTGTATGAAACCAAACTGGGAGGGAGTTACTGAGTGGTAAGATGCCCACAAAAACCCATTATAGCATTGCTAACTTCCAGCCTTTTAGGAGAATGTTTTTCTCCAAAACAGGTTATTTCAGATGGAAGTGCCTGTAGGCTACGGAGCTTCATCAAGAAGAATCGTTCTGGGCTTACAAAAGTGGATGAATTAAATGCCACCCCACTGCATCACGCTGCCGAAGGAGGACAAATAGAACTAATGCAGTTGATCATAGACGATTCTTCCTGCGAAGGTAACGTGCACTTTATGAACTACTTTATTCAGCAGAATAGAAAAGTTCAATAACCAAGGTGTCTGTTACCCAACTGAAACAGGACTGATATGTGTTATCTCCATTTATATAATATATATAATCCAAACTGTCTTGCAAACAGTTTGCACTGTCTCGGGTGTGGTTTGGGTCGCCCTTGTTATGTAGGACTGTTTTCTCTCTAACGCAGTGAATCAATATGCCTTACTTTGTTTGACACTCAGAGAGATAGTCTTCACTATGAAAAAGAAAGCTACAGTGATGTACAGAAGACTTGACTTTGTCTTCCTTATTCATATTATGTGTCTGTTACATAATGAGCATT
This sequence comes from Corvus kubaryi, assembly GCF_017639235.1. Taxonomy (NCBI): domain Eukaryota; kingdom Metazoa; phylum Chordata; class Aves; order Passeriformes; family Corvidae; genus Corvus; species Corvus kubaryi. The sequence continues at coordinate 4,147,863 of NW_024581127.1, read as the reverse complement.
GTGAACTACATCGGACTCCAATGATAAGACTGTAGGCTACTGAGAAAACCTACAATGGCCCTGAAAAGCTTGTTTTTTTCACCTATTGATGGCCAATCTAATTTTAGATTATTTTAGCTGAAATATATATTTTTTTATTTTCAGTCTGTCATTTTGGTCATAATTTATTAGGGTATTTGTTGAAGTTTATCTTCAGTTTTCAAGCTCAAAATATATGTGTAGAACAGACCATTTTTATAACTGGTGTGAATTGATTTGTGTTCTGAAGTGAAACAGAGTATATATGGTCTTTAATTTTCTTACAGTTTGCAAGCACTTATTTGTTATCTCTTATTTCAGTTCTTTGCACTCATTTATTTTGTGCAGCCTCTAAAGAAATAGCTGCAAAGCCAAATAAAATAGGAAAAAGAGTCAAGGAGAGAGGGAAATCAAGTAACTTCTTACATGAGGAAAAAAAGATATATAGTAATGGGCAAGAAATAGACAGGTTTCCCATTTCTCTCACAAATACGCTATATTCAGCACAATATTTAATCAATTTAACACAATGCATTGCATCTCATGAAATCTTTTCCTTTCCTTTTTCAAAGAAATGCAGTAGCAGAGACCTACACCTTCATAGAGGATGCGCTTTTTTTCCAGTGCAATCAGAATGTTTGATGGTTTTGCTTTGGTTTTTGTTCTGTTTTCTCTCCTTTGACCTAGTATTAAATGTGATGGATTCTTCTGGAAATACCCCACTACATTGGGCCACAAAGAAAAACCAGATTGAAAGCGTTCGTTTGCTTCTCAGCAGAGGAGCGAATCCAAACATTCTCAACTCCAATATGATGGCACCTTTGCATATGGCTGTTCAGTCCCTGCACAATGAAATTGTCAAGGTAAGTCTAAAGTCCATGTAAATGTACACACTTGATAAGTAGCTCAGCAGCAGCTGCGTGCAGAGCACCAAGGCCTTGTTGATACATGCCATATCTCCTCATATGCTTTCTTCAGTGAGCAGGATGTGTAACGTGATGCCTGTAGAAATGTTTGCATCTTCTTAGCACTGCAAATAAAAAGTAACTTGCTGATTTATAGGAATACTGATGTTTGTGCTATGATAGTAGTCATTATGGTTCACAGAAAATGCTTTTCAATTTTGCAAACGCAAGGAACTTTCTTTAAAAGGGTTCCTTTTAACACTGAAACTTCATGTAGGCATGTGTTATTTCAAATTATAATGCTCTGATTTTTTTTTACAATTGTATGGGATGTTGTACAAGTATCAAGACTTCCTTGAAACTAGTGTATTTTTAAAGTAAAAACCAGATTAAAACTAGTCAGAAAGCACAGTTCTTACAACCAACATTCTAATAATCAATTGAGTAGTAGCAGAACTAAATCTGCAATTAAAAAATCACAAAAATATATTGTGAAGAAATTACTAAGGTGTCCATGTTGAACTTTGTAAAATACCAACAGCATTGAGATTTTAAGCAGCATAATTTTTTAACCATTTGTCTAAGTGCAAGAGAATGTTTTCATTTCATATGCAGCATAGGGATAGAATTTTAGAATTGGTAAAGTTTTAAAATTTTTTAGATGAATGCAACCTTAAAATTGCAATACTTGCTTTCCTCTTTTTCTCTTGTTCTAGTTCATCCACACAAAAGAAACACATGTTATCTGTATTCAAGGCTCAGACTTCTTTAGAAATGTTTCAGTGTCCTCAAATCTTTTACAAAATTTGTACTTATTATGAACTAAGAACAATGAAATCTGAAATCAATTACATTTTTTAAATGGGCTTTTTATCAGCTTCTGTGCTTCGGTTCTTGACTGAATCTGTGCTCTCATTTTTTTCCCCACTCTGTTGTTTGTTCAGACTAATTCTCCCTTGGTTTTTATTGCCAAATTGCCTGAGAGTGATTAAAATGCACCAGTTTCTCTAGTACAGAAAAAATAAATAACTGGAATTACTGAAAGACAATTAAATAAATATGTAGCTAGTGGAATAAATAAGCAGTGGGGTCATTACAGTTTCCAGATCCTTTGCTTCTCAAAAAGTGCTGGAAGCAGTCATAGAGATAATTGATGATGCTGATAGTTCAGTGTCAGCTGTTAACCTAGAGACTGGAGCAGGATTTCAGGACTGCACAGTCCCAGTTTTCATCAAGCCCCATCTCCCCTCATTCTACTGTCCAACTGAACAGATTCCTAATTGAGCAGATTCCACAACATTGCCACTTGCCAGGGAATTTTCTGTTGAAATCTTCAGTTGAAAATACTTATCTGCAATGTACTACAGAAAATACTTTCTCCCATTATTGAGATATTGTTAAACCAGGCTTTAAAATCCTTTGCAGCTATGTGCAGAGTTTAACTTAGTTACCTGGCTGTCAGCTGGAAAGAATTTTACTTCATATCTGTTCATATCTGCATTTTTCACCAGCATATTTTTGTATTCTCCTGCATTTTGTGTTTCCTCTGCCTATGCATTGTGAGCTTTTGGCATGCAAAACGAGTAAGTTGCACAGGTGCTATAGGTTGTAAACAACAAAAATAATGGAACAGTCTTTTATTGTTATGTTTGGCTTATGATTGACTGAATCTTTTCTTAAACATTTAGATTTTAGTCCAACATAGCAGTACAGATGTTAACTTGGAAGGTGAAGCAGGGAACACACCTATAATTGTAGCATGTTACAAGGACAATCCTGAAGCATTGACACTCCTGGTAGGTATATTTATCCATCATCTTTTGAGGTGATTCTCTCTGCCTCGATGCAGTGTTATTCTGTTCCTTGTGTACTGTCTTTGTTCAATGCAGGAAGGTCAATCATGGATCAAGTGTTCAAGTGGCTTTGCATGGGTTACTAAGAAACTTTTTAATCTTTTAGAGGGTATATTATATCTATATCTGAGTGGCAAACTTAAGGAAAAAAACTGATTTTGAAGGTCATAAGAAGACAGAATGAAGCACATGCATTGTATGGCCATAACATGCAAAAGATACATGTATATAAACTTCATAACACATATGCAACATTAAGAAAAAGGAGAGAGCTATCCAGGAGACTGTATCTGTAAGAGCATGTTCATTTGTCAGATTTTTCTGTATGCCATTAAGCTGTATTGAGACATTATTTTTCAGATTGAAAACGGAGGGAAAATATGTAAACCAAACAAAACGGGATGTATGCCTATCCATGCAGCGGCATTTTCAGGTGCAAAAACATGTCTGGAAATTCTTTTGAAAAAAGGTAAAATACAATGTTCCCAAGCAGTGAGTGCCAATTTGCTGCTTTAGTTCTCAAATAACTGTGAAAAAAAGCAATTGTAACTGTGTTTGAACTTACAAGAAGTTATTGCAGTTATTCCTAAGAGCAATTTTTACTGCCAACTTTTGTATGATTGCAGCAGCCAGCTAGCTCCTTTGCTAAATGTACGTTCATCTATTGTTTAATGATAGATGTGACAGGTTTCTGTTTTGAGAGGGGAGAATATTATTCCACACTTAATATGTTTGTTTTGAATGCCTTTTACTTTCTGTTATCTCATTCTCACTTAAAAAAATCCATTTATTTTCATCTCTTAGGTGAAGAATTGGGTCACTCTGCTAAAACCCACATCAATTTTACCAATAATGGAAAGTGCAGTCCACTTCATTTGGCAGTTCAGAGTGGTGACCTCGAAATGATTAAAATGTGCATTGAATTTGGAGCCCAAATTGATCTAAAACAGGTAAAATTCAGAGTGGAGCAAAATGTAATTGTGATAAAATCTAGGTACCTCTAAATCTCTGAGTGGTATGAAAAAAAGAAGAGCAGATAATCATTGCTCATTGTCTCTTCCAATGCAAAGCCAAGGGAGCAGCAAATGAAAACAAGTCACTGGTTCAAATCAGGCAAAATGTGACGTTTGTTTATAGAAGTGACATGGGGTCATCCCTTCCCAGAAGTGGGATCTTCAGTCTGACCCTTTATGATGCATTCTTGTTTATCCTCAGCCTTGCCTTGGCCTTTGCAGTATCTTCCTTATAAGCAAACACAAATTTGTGATACTACTGCCTCTACCATGGTGTAGCACTGCTGATGTAAGGGTCTGTGCCCAGCTTCATTCATAAATAAGCATTTTAAAAAATATATATCATTAATCAAAATGTTTGCAAGGATGAAATCAACTCATGAGAGCAAAACTAGAACATAGTTTTGCCTTCTCTTATGGGTTTGATTCTTTGAACACACAGCTTTTGCATGAGATGATTCATGCTGCTGGTTTTGTGATGGGTCAGACTGCTTATGGCATTGGGGAAAAGCTCATTCCAATGCATTCACCAAAATGTTCCTGCTCTAAAAATGAGAAAGTCAAAACGCTCAGGCATTTATCAAAGCTGGTTTGTCCCATCTAGCTAAACAGACTCCTGTTTTAGAAAATATTGTTCTAATCATGTATATATGGCTTAATTATTTTATGACTGTCTAGTTTATAATAGTTTTCCAGCATATTGGACAATGTTATTTTTTACCTGCAGAAAAGTTGATTTAAGAGTTACTTCTAAGGAAGACTCCATTTAAGGAAGTAAATGACATTTAAAAAAAATGCATTTTCTGTATTTTATAGACCCATTTGTTTGCTTATTCATTTTTACTGGCCTAGAAATGGTTTTCTGTGGCTTTCCTTTGCTTCATCTCTTGTACTAAAGGGTGCTGTATCTGTCTGGTTTTTAATTAAAGTATAAAAGATTGTTAAGGGTATAATTATCTCAAATTTTAAGGACTTTGTATAGAGTGATAAGAAGCTTCATAGTAATCTGTTAAAACTGTCTCTTTAGTCCTTTCTGGTTTTATCAATCTCTTTAGAATTCTACTACTTCAGTTAAAGACTAAAGCTTCATTACTTGCATAAAAAGATATTCATGAATTAAAAATCCTGGGCTGGTTCACTAGTGTGTTTAATAGATTGGAAGATAGGTTTCTGAGGTTTAAATATTTATATTTTGTCTCGTTTTCCCATTTATAGAATGAAAAATGCACAGCACTTCATTTTGCTGCCACTCAAGGAGCAACTGAGATTGTAAAGCTAATGATGTCATCCTATGCTGGTGAGGAATCCATTATTGATGCTGTAGATGGGAATAAGGAAACATTGCTTCACAGGTAGGAAGCTGCTGTGCCAGATTTCACTATAAATTGTGGGCCATGATATTCTTTGTTATTCCTTGCATTTGGAACACCCTTCCACATTATTTGAATCTTGGTATGGGAGGTGGTTTTACTGCAGTGTGAAACAGCCAAAAATTTGGTCAGAATGTTAAAAATCTTGGTGCTGATACCAAAATCAAAACAGTTCTAGTTACTTGGAGCCATGTCAAGGAATGGTCACTAACAGTTCACACTGAAAATTTACTCCAGTAAAGTAGTAGGGGAACAAGTTTATGGAATTGTTAACATCTTCTGATAATGTGGAAGAAGTGCCCTTATCTAACGTGTTGATGTTCTCCAGAAAATGAGTGAAAAATGATATAAATTGTTTAAAAGAATATTTCTTTTATTTTCCAAGAAGACTTACCTTATACCTGATCAAGTAAAAGGAAATGTTGGTACACTTCCCTGTGACTTCAAAGCTGCAAATGGTGTTTTTGTATGTAAAAATACTCAAGACTTCTAGTCTTTCACACTCCATTTAAAACGAGAGCACTGGACTGTGGAGAAGTTTCCTCAGTCTTTTGTAGTAGAAAGATACTTGGTTAAACATCCTGTCTCCCAACTCTATGGAATATAATATATTTTCCCATGTATATTTTCTGCAAGAAAGATATGTTTCACTGCATTTAACTATAATTATTTGACAGTGTTATTCTGCAAGAAGTTTTACAGTATGAAGTAAGTGGTAGAAGCAGTGGAGATGATCGTTCTTTGGACACAGTAGAAAGTCAAATGATTCAAAGATAATTGAAGACTTTAAAAGAGTTTGCTGTAAAGTTAAGATAATGTTTGGGTACACTTGGAAATGTTACCATGGAAGAACATGACTGAAGACAAAGTGATGACAGAAAGCCAAAGCAAATTGTGCAGACACTTGTACTACTGAACAGATAACTGGCTGCTATATCAGTGAAAATTACAGTCCTTGAAAAAAGCTTGGTAAAAAGGACAACACTATTTTAGTCTCGGTGTCTGTGAAACAGCAAAAACATTATCAAGAATCATCAGAAAGGTAGAAAGTCACCTAAATATCTCAGAACATAAAAAAACTGAGTAGGAACATTAACTTGTTGAGAAACAAAGCAGCAGTGAAGGATAGGTAGAACCTGATGCTTTTGCATTCCTACTGTCGTGTTTCCATCTAAATATTTCATAACTGACATTGCTTTCGCTCCAGTCACCTTGGAATTTGAGTGTTTGTGAAACATTCAGTATTAATGTGTGGCTGGAAGGGCCTACTATAGATAATGGAGGCATCTCTACATATTTGGAACCATGACTTGATTTTTAAGATGCATCTTTTGAGTAATGAGTTCTAACTATAGTACACCCAATGTTATTATTACCTCTTGTAATGCTAAGGCAACTCATTTGAGATACAGTACAACCTTGGAGTTATCCTTCTGTGTTGCTTATTGAGTCCAGATATTTCATAGAGGTCTGACTTGTGAAAACGTTTTGTCTGTGTGTATTTACTGTGCTATACTTTCATGCTTTGACCATTTTTTTCCCCTGTAATATATAATTCAGTGTCTTACTGTAGAATAAAACTGGAGAAGTTTCCAAGTGTATAGACAGCTTTAAAATATTTTTGGTAACCGACAACAACTTGTTATCAGTATATTTATCTAATGATACTGACTATGCTTCAAACGCCCAATTTATACCGATTAGTTTGTTCATATTTTTTCAAGTGGACTTGCCTGCCACACTCAGAATACATTTAGCCATTGCCATTTTAACCTCATACTAGCATTATTGCACAAAACACAACCAAATTATTTTTGAATAGTGAAATTAATTTCAAGCTCCAGACATGCTTGGAAGAAACTGCATTTGAAATTTATGGAATTCTGTATTGACCTTGTGTGGTATATTGAATGATTTGACATGCAAAATTACTGGTTCTCTTAAAAATTGGGGATAAAGTGCCTGTTTACCTACCAATGAGGTCTTTGTTTCCTGCAGTGAGTTTCAAATGTAGTAACTTAACTGAAATTAGTTGGGAAAGATAACTCCATGAGAAAAATTAAAACAATTCATTAAAATGAATTATGTAATAAGAGTAGCTCTCTGTCTCTTTGTTTTAAAATTGATTTATTTGAAAATATTAGAAAATTGAGAAAAGAAGAATGCTATCCTTTGGCTTGAAACTTCTTTGTCCTTTCTAATATTAATATATTTTTGCATTTTTCTCCACAGAACAGCGTTGTTTGATCATTATGAACTGGCGGAGTATTTGATTTCAATGGTAAATATTTAATCAAGCAACATGTTTAGAGATTATTGCTATCTATTGCTACAGGTCTGCATAGAGGAAATTCACAAAGCAGAATGTGTTCTCAGGTGTAAGCTATTTAGATAGATAGACATATACATTTCATAATGTACAATTGAGAGTTACAGTACAACTGTAGTTGTGGATCCATAATATCATCCCACAGCTGCAGAGGATGAAATCTTACATTTTTATTTCCATTTTACTTCCTCAGAATGTTTCATAAACATCTTTTACCAAATATGGTGAAGTGGTCTGGTCATACTACACTTTCCAGACATGAAATATAAAACAAATGCTAAACGTGCATTGAATTTCATCTGATTTTTTTTCAGAAATAAATCTGTTCTTTAAAGAATGTACATATGATTACTATGGGATCACATAGCTGTATATCAAAGTTTGTGCATGATCTAGAAATATTTTTTATTCTGTGTGCTTTGGTTGTATTTCTTCACTGAGTAATTAGGAAGGACAAAGAGAAGAAATGTTATCAGGGATGCTACTGGCTATGCTCCCAATGCCCATTTTTGCCAATTAAATTAAAGCTCATATAATCATTCTGCGCCCCACTTGGCTGAGAACATTTTCAGAAAACATCAGACTTCTTTTTTGTTTTATGTGTGTTTAGGATTTTTACTTAATTTCATAGCAATTATACTAAAAGAAATTCTCTTCTACGTACTGTTTTGCTTTTCTCAGAAATTCTGTTACAGGGATTTAGTTCAAATTAGATGTTGTGCTTATTTTTGATTCAAATGTGAAATGGTGAGGTTTGTCTACTTAAACTTCTCTGAAAAAACCACCTGTCAACTAACCTTATTACCTGAGAAGCGCAGTTACAAGTTTTTGCATGTGGAGGCTTGTGTGTACAAAATATTATATCATAAATACCTTTAACACTGCGTTTGCTAAGAACAAACTTTCATTCCTTGAGTGCCATTTGACTACTTTGGCCTCTTCCACAGAAGATTTGCTGAGGGTTTCTTTGGCTTTCCATATGAAGTATGTCAGTTCTGATGCTTTAGAACTGTTTTAGTTCATCCTGTCTGGGAATGGTTCTAAATATGACAGTTGGAGTTAGAGGAATGTTGCATGTACAGCCTGTGCTGCCTCCTCCCTTGGACTCCTGGCAAGATCACAAAGTTCTGCCTATGCTGTGGTGTACATGAGGGTGAAAAAGAAAAGGTGCAGCAATGTAACTGCTTGAAAGGACTAGCAAATTCCAGTTCAGAAAGGCTTTTGGGTTCTAATAAAGAAAAGCATCTGTTTATTTTATGCATTAAATATTCACATTTTATTCAAAATAAATAAGCAGTAATTTTACACATTTTCTTCTGTTTTTTTTTACTTTTTCCCCTTTTTCTTCCTGCGTCTTTGCTAAAAGGAAAATGAAAGATTAAATTGGTACAAATATTAATTGATATTTACAAAATTGACATGTTTGTTTTTATCTGTTATCTGTTTAACTCATTTATGTTAATACATTCAGGGTAGCAGAAATGGAAAAGTAAATGGAGTTCAGAAACTATTTTACAAACTCTTATTTCAGCTGTATCATAAATGAGGTAAATATATGTGACAATATATAAGTTACTTCTTACTGTGATAAGTAATTAGAATGCTGCCAAATTCACTTTACCAAAAGCTGAACAATTACGTTAGCTGGCGGAAAGGTGATTAAATATTACATAAGGAACTGGAAATTGCTGCCCTGTATTCACTGAAATAAATGAGACACTTGGATAAAAAAAGGTCTGTTTCTTGATGAAAAAAAAAATTTTTAAGTGGTTGTCTGACCTTGTAGAAAGGTAAATGGGGGAAGAGTCTTGCATGTATTACTCCCAAATATTTAATGAACATACATTGGAAGCTTCCTGTTCTCCGTGAAAAAGTAATCACTGTCCATTTATTAAGTGCTTCTTATTACTACATTACAGGTGTTACCATCCTAGAAAGTAAATATTGCTCAGGATTGTGATTAATTCTCTTAAATTAAGATTGGACCCAAAGATAATTCAAGTTAATGGAAAAGCTGCCATTGATTTTTTTTCTCATCAACTTTGAATATTATCTGAAATAAAATAGATTTTTTTTTGTGTACTTTGTTCAACTCATCAAGTTTGACTTGCAACTCAATATCTAGAAAAAAATTATGTCTAAACCATCATAAAATATACATACATCTCATTGGTTCATTTGCTTGTATCTTCCTGCTCCCTTGGTGGGATTTTTTAGATAGATATGTTTATGCTTACAGTAGTACTTTGCTGATATGACTATAGTGATACTGTGACTATAGTGACCATACTGTCCTGGCAATATGTGTCAGTGCAAAAGTAGACAAAACAGAATAAAATATGCCCACTGTTGATACAGATACTTTGGCATCAAAATTGACTTGGTTCATATTGCTTGTGCTGAAGAATGGAAAATTAATATAGATCAAGCTATGCAGATTGAACTCTACTGATTTCTGGATGCATTACTTCTTGAATCGTGTAGAGGTTCAGAAAGATCTTTTTCTGCTAATTGTTTGATACATAAGAACACACCATTTAAAGGGCTACAATTTTTGCATTTTTACATAGTGTCAATCCTGGTATCTTCGAGTTAAAATTTTATATTGAGAATTTAAGTACATGGAAAGGTTCTCTAAAAAAAGATCATAAGCTGTAAGTTCAGTATACCTAGAAGTAGGCCACTATTATTTTGGCATCTGAATTTTTATATATAGATGATTGGGCTGTGGCTGATGGATAGAAACCCTAGCAGTTTTATAGAGAGAGGTAATGTGTTTATTTGTGTATTTATGTAGTGTGAAATTACTTATCTGGAGCATCTGAAGTTACTAAGAATGCCTATATTTCTGCCATGATGATAAAGGGTAGCACCATTTTAAAGTTTCATTTACTCATTATTCACCATAAACTTGGAATTCTTTTTTTGCAGGGGGCTAATATTGATAGCGTCGACATAGAAGGTCGATCCCCACTTCTGCTGGCCACTTCCTGTGCATCATGGAAAATTGTCAATTTACTGCTCTCAAAAGGTAAAAAAGGAATATACACATACTATATATATATTTATATACTTCCTTTGAGCAGGGTTCATTCATGTTAAAACTCTGGGTCCAACTTTCCTCTCAATTTGAATTCACTACTTTGTCATCCATCCCAGGAGCAGCTGAGCTAAACAGCTGCACACTGCTGGTATCCCCTGAGATAAAGGAAGAAGTGGTGTGATGATTTCACCCCTTTAAATACAGCATGAACAGGCTATTAGAAGAATGTGTATGCCATGTGTCACGCTTCTCAAGGTGGAGGTGGCACTGGCACTCCATCCCTGCACTTCTCAGCAGCTCACGAAGTAAAGCGGAACTGCAGAATAAATGCACCAGTCATACAGAGTTGTGTTTCGTACCAGCAACCAATCTTTGAATGTTAAAGCCCACAGTTCAAGCCTCACCCATGGTTTTATGAAATCACAGTCACCTTGAAAATGTTGGAGCTATATCTCTTTCATTTGCTGTGTTTTGGTGCAAGTTAATGATTATTACTCTACTTCCTCTAGTTAATAGTACAACTGATTTTGTTAAAAAGCCTTATAGTAAGTTTTGAAAGTGTAATAAGGTTACAACTTCAAAGATTAGAAGAGGTGATTATCTGCATCTTTAAATTTCCTCCTGAATTGTGGGTGCTCAGCATCTTAGAATATAAGGGCCTCATATAAACCTTAGTACTGCAATGAAATACAAAATGCATACACACAAGAGAATGATGAAAGCTGTTGGTAGGAGTGATTTTTTTGGGAAGCAAAATTATACATTACAAGGCTGACTTGAATATTTTATAGATTTATAAAACATATTTGTTCAACATTTGTTCCTTTGTCTTAAACATCATTATGTAGTGCCAAGAACCAGCAGTTTTGAAGTTGCTGGTATTTATTTCCATATTTATTTAGGAGCAAATGTATCATTAAAAGATCATCTTGGTCGGAATTTCTTGCATTTGACCGTGTTGCAGCCTGGAGGATTACAGCATCTGAATGAGAAATATCTGCAGGTACAGTAAATATCAATTTATGTCTTTCTGTTACCCTTACTAAGAAAATGTAAAGAAAAAAGCAACAGGTACAGTAAATATCAATTTATGTCTTTCTGTTACCCTTACTAAGAAAATGTAAAGAAAAAAGCAACTACCATTTTATTTTAGTATGTTTATAGAAATTCTTGTTACTTGTTTAGTAGCCCAGTGTCACAAGAAATGGTTTGAAGAGGTGCATATCACATATCTCTCATGAAAACATTTCAAAGCCAATAATACAGTTTTCTTATTGCCAGGCAAAGGAATAACATAATCCCATAAATTATTTTGCTGTTGGGGGATTGAATAGCTCAAGAGGTAGGCAATAAAATATAGAACTTTTCACTTCTATTTTCCCAGCTTGCATGCAGTAAAGCTAGGAGACGTGCTCATAATCAGTCAACATCTAGAATTTGCAGCATATTCTGCAGGAGCTTTCTGTGGACTGGACCATAATGAAGTCTTAGATTTGGTTTTGTAAAAAGATTTCGAACATAAATTTGTATTTGGCTATGTTGAAATGAAGCACTCATATTGATAGAGCCCAAGCTTGCTTGAAGCAGTTAAATTTTCTGGCCTCCAGAGTTCCAGAAATAGCCTTGTAAATGTGAATCAAATATAACTCATCTTAAAACATGTGCTGAAATTTGTGAACACCTGTGATTGTGTTTCAGCATGGATTTAGCCTCCCTTTTCAGCAGATGTAGTGAATCAGTTTTAAAACAGAGTGATAGTTCTCTGCACTTTCTGATTATGGATCATATTAGTAATTCGGACAAATAAGTGGATCAGACTGTGGGAGGATTTTTTTTGTTGTTTTAAGAAAGGTTGTAGCATATTAGACAAGGTACAGAGGAAAACAGGGAAGTGAAGATGAAAAAAGAGAAACGGGAAATGAATTTACACTGTAAAGCAGTGAACTGCTGGGTTTTGACAATCAGAGGTTTTGCTCCTGAATCTAGACTATAAGACTGCCTTTATGTATGAAGGTACAAGCCTTCTGCTGCCAGCAGTGAGCATTATGTTGGAATGGCAGCAAAGAAGAATTTCCTGTATTGTGCTGTGGCTGGGCTGCAGTAAGGATGCAAATTAGCAGACTCCTATGTTCTTTGAAGAGTAGTTGCTTGAAAAAAATGGTGACGCCCAAATCAGCAGATAAAAAATGCTCTTTGTTCCTAAATTTACTTAAGTTTATTTCTTATTTTTAGATACTGCTTTAAAGTATTAATGCTATTGTTGCAAGCTATTAGAAGATATGGAGCATAAGAGATACACATGTAATTCTGCTTTTTTTGTTTTTGGGTATTTCTTGGGGGGATAACAGATGGAACATATTAAAAATCTCGTAGTGGATGAAGATAATGAAGGATGCACTCCATTGCATTATGCATGCAGACAAGGAGTGGCCCTCTCTGTAAATAATTTACTCAGCCTCAACGTTTCCATCTACTCTAAGAGCAGGGATAAGAAGTCGCCATTACACTTTGCTGCCAGGTTAGTGGCACAGTCTGGGCAATGGAATCCATGCCATGGTTTTAATTTCTGTATTTTTGACATTAATTTCTGTGTGTATCTTGCAAAGCTATGGGCGCATCAATACTTGTCAACGACTTATAAGAGATATGAAAGACACAAGACTTTTGAATGAAGGTGATAAGAAGGGAATGACTCCCCTTCATTTGGCAGCCCAGAATGGTCATGAGAAGGTAGTTCAGTTTCTTCTGAAGAGAGGGGCTCTTTTCCTCTGGTAAGTATACAGATTTTCATTCATTAAGCCAAAAAAGAAGTATCCCCCTATGTTTTATGTTCATCTGCTGGGAAGTTAATGCAATATAAATATGAGTATATTAGAATAATTACTATATTAATGTATGCAAATACAAACATGCAGCATAAGAGCATGTTTATAAAATACTTGTAAAACAGAGAGTCAGGGCTAGCTGTAAAGCCAAGGCCTCTAATGCTGGGGAAACTGAGGTTTCTCTGAATCCACCTGAGAGAAGAATATTGAACCTTTTCATGGAAAAAAATTTGGTTTGGAAATATTACAATCATTTCAGCTTCAGTTACAGGCTTGAGTAGGGTTTCTTAGGACTGGTGGTTCACAGGCATTCTGCCTTGCAGAGTAAGTCCTGCTTTCAGGTCAAAGATCCTCATGTCTCGGAAACAGAGATTAAAAGAGGGAGACCTGAGTACTGTTATTGAGTTGAACCTCGTATTTCTGAATGGTATATTGACCTTCACATAGTAGTTGACAGAAGGCATGGACATCTCTGCAGTACTCATGCCAAAGAAAAGAGGTCTGAGTCAAAGGAGCATACATTTACATTTACCTTAAATTTATAAAAGGTGTTTTATTTATAATAACTAATTTTATACCATTACATGTAAGTGATTATAAAGGCTGGACAGCCCTGCACCATGCTGCCTTTGGAGGATACACTCGCACAATGCAGATCATTTTGGATACTAATGTGAAGTGTACTGACAGAGTGGATGAAGAAGGGGTATGTGTTAACATTATTTGTTTCTTGTCTGCTATTGCTTCTAGACAAAATGTCAGGGCTAGGCTATTACTAGTTTTCCACTGTGTATTACATGTTTAATACTTTATTTTGTGTGGCAGACTCAGTGCTGTTACATTTCACCACTGTTAAATGTTCATTTCTTGAATAAATATATGATTGATGAAATTGTTATCCAATTCTTTTAAGTGGGAGACAAAAAATAGCAAATAGCCTAATAGAAAACATGAAATACTGAGTGTATTAGACATGTCTCCCTTGCTCCCTGTACAGTGCAAGAATATTTTAGCAATGTAGTACAAACATCGGTAAGGCAAATTTAAAGAACTTACACAGATTTTTGAAAATCTGGTATCAACTATAGCTCATTAACATATTGTTTAATATCCACTGCACAGTGTTGTCCAACAAAAACAGCACCTATCTTGCTCTGGAGTGTGGACAACTGCAGTGTGTATTAGATCAAGACAGAATCCCTTTCTTGGATTGAAGGCCTCTTGTATGAACCTGTCCCATCAGAAACATAGGGCGATCATTTTAAAGAACTGTTCAATTCCCAACACAGAAGCTGTTGCTAATTTCTCTGAGAACTGGTGTTGAAAACATTTAGAATTACTAGATTAGAAACAAATCTTGACTATAAATTTGTGATAAGCCAATTCTTTGTCCTTAATTTCAATCAGAAGAATCTGGGTGCATTCAGAAGACTCTCAAAAGTCAGTTTCAGTGTACTTGATTCCTAAACCACTCATTCCCTTACTTTTATGAAAATACCAAAGAAAAAAGAAATGTTCCATTTACAAAATTGTGCCCTCAGATTTTCTTGCAGATTTTTTTTTATGAGAACATCTGGATATAACTGGATGCTTCTCTTCTTGATTATCAAATGCAGGTGTTCTGTATCTGTAGGTACCATCATTTTTACCTATTGGTGACTTGCAGTTCGTTAATTATGAAACTAAAAGATATTAATTAATTGGCTTTTCTTACCTACAGTGAGTTTCGTCTTCAGATGTTGCCCTACTGTAGCTGTAGACATAAAGAGCATGTCTGTAATCTCTATGAGAATCTCTGACAATATTCTAATGTTCTATGTTGCTAGTAAAAGCATTTGAGATTTGAAACTGCAAAAAGCTTGTGGCTTTTCAATGTGGGAAAGCACTGAAACACTTTTTTTACTTGCTCACATACTGCTATACTGCTTGTCTGCTCAGAACACAGCTCTGCACTTGGCTGCACGAGAAGGTCATGCAAAAGCAGTGAGGTTACTTCTTGACTATGGTGCAAAAATTCTCTTCAACAAAGCAGTAGCTTCTTTTTTCCATGAAGCAATACACAATAGGAGAAAAGATGTAGTGTCTGCTGTCATTTTGCACAAAAGGTAAGGTATACAGAAAACACTTTTTGAATTTATTTTCCAGTGTGTTTTGTTTTGTTGGGGTTTTTTAGAATTAGATTAAATTCTGAAAATCTGTAGTTTAATAAGTAAAACTGAGTACTTAGTTTAAAATTCCAGAGGTTATGTTCTGTTCTAATGAGCACAAATCAAAAATGGCATAATTGTAATGGACGTCAGATACGTGGCAAGTTGTTTTTCATATTACATTGAGTATTTGGATTCTGTGTTAAAAAACATGTAGAAGCCATCAGAAATAATTTTGACCTATCACATAATGCTTAATGCCTACAGAATATTAATCAAAGTGTAAATACCACTGAAAAAATTCAAGAGATTTAATTTAAAATTGTGATTTTAAATATTGCACATATTTTAAAATGTGGCATTTCAACTGCAGTTTAGACTATTTTATGTTACAGTATAGTGAAACCCCACTTTAGGAATAAAGCATTACACTATTGCCTAATCATTGCATCTTTTGGTAAGAGTTACAGGAATACTCACAGGATTTTACTGTATTTATTATTACTTGCCTACTTTTGTAACCCAAGATTCCAGAATTCATTCCAGTTTCATATTTTTTAGGAGATCTTAACATAGTCAAAACATTTCTGTTTAATTGATAACAGAATTTAACATGAATCATTCTTACAGAAACATCCAGAATATTACTCAATTATTCCCGAAACAGCTTAGTTTCCATTTAATAGTGCATAAAATTGTTATATGTTATGATTTTCAATACCTTAAATAAAACTCAAATAATCTAAAAGTAGTTAATTTAAAACAGAAGCAATTAAATAATTTTGCATTATCTGAAATAATTTTTTGCAGATGGGAAGAAGCTGTTGTGACTTTCTCTCACTATTCCAGTGCCAATAAGTGTCCTTTGCTGGAAATGGTTGAGTATCTTCCTGATTCATTTAAAGTAAGTTTTCTGCACATGACTTCACAAAATAACCTTAGTTGTGTTGCATTGATTTTTCTGCTTGCTGTCCTCACTAATACATATTATTATAAAATAGAAATAATATAAGTTCACAGAATTATTTAATATTATTCTAGTGATAGTTTCTAATTGTCGAGTTTATGTTCTTCAGTATTAGAAAAGTTCTTAGCTTCCTGAGATCAATGGAGTTATAAAAGTAACATAAAAAGACGTATAAATGTAATGAAAGTCATAAGTGAATTGGGTTCAAAATCATCTGAGATATTTTCACTCTCTCAGCTAACTGCTAAATGTTACAGAAATGTTTTTTTATTAAAATAGCAAGTGACTTGGTATGTATGTATTTATAAACTATTCACCCTTCATATTTGTAAACTAGCATGTAGCCTTGTAAACTGAATAGTTTATATTTAACTCCTACATGTAAACTCTGGAATTTTATGCCTTCAAAACATACATCACAAAATCTGATTGAATCATCACTTCTGTTAGGTGATTGTTGTATTTGACGGTCATTTTCTTCTGGTCCAAACACATTCTTTCTGTTGAACATTGTCTATATCACCTTAATTCACTTTTCTGTTCATCTACAAAGCTGGTGTTGGACAACTGCATAATCGAGTCTTCAGAGGAAAAGACAAGTCGAGACTTCTACGTAAGTAGATGAAAAGGTCTGGGAGAGTGCACAGTACATATATTTTAATGTATATGTCAAGTTCAAATATGTAAGGTACACTTGCAGATGAATCTCAGATATTAACACAGAACACAGGTAACAGATCTTATTTTATCCTTTGGACTGTAAATGGTTTGAAGTTCAGTTTCTGTAATCTTCATGCTTACACATTTTAATAAGTGTGACATTAAACTTCTACAATCCATAAACGGTTTCTTTGCTATGTTAATTTTTGCAGTCAGGCTGGGTATCAGAGATTATGGGTATTTCAAAATAGCAGTGAGAGAAGACACCTAATATCTATTTATGCATATCAAAAGTATGCTTGTAATAAGTAGTGCAGTTGTCATCATTGATTCAGAGTTCAACATTTCTTTTTTTTGTACATGCTTCTCCAAAATCTTAAGCAGTAGATTGCTTTTAACAATGCTACGGAGGCATGAATGTTATATTACCTTTGAAACCATATTGAAAACCTCCTTATCAATGATTATATTGGATTGTGTCCACATCATTAACAGAAAACTTGCAAATTTTTTGCTACTGTGCATTTTCTTTATATTGTATTATCAAAGCCATATAACTTTTAAAGACAAGCTTTTCTTTAAAGTTGGCATTAAAACAAATTACAGTTGTGAAAATGATCATTGCTAATAGCAATGTGTTAGCAAGAAATGTGCACTTTTTGTTTTACATTTCAAAATGGCTGTTTGTTTAAACGTCTTTCAGTCACAGATGTGTATCTTGATAGCATGTGTTCAGCTAACAGTGAATATACATCTTGATTCTGACTACCTTGACACAATATGCTTTTTTTTCTCTAAAGGACAGCCTTTTTGTACTAAGAACATAATCTAAGACTGAGATAACAATTTGCATTATATTTAAATTCTGGTGTATGTGTGTTATATAGATTGAATATAACTTCCGATATCTTCAGTGTCCCTTGACACTTAACAGGAAAGTAAAGGATGGTGAAGATATTTTCTATGAACCACTTACCACTTTAAACGTAAGTTCTAGTTTTACTCTGACATCATTGCCTGCTGTCTTGGTTCAGATACAATCAAGAGGTTTTAATTTTTCATCATAATATTTCTTCTCCAAAGCCCATAACTCTGTATATTAAAAGTATATTGAAATTAAGTATGGGCCAAAGATCTAAGTAATAAAAAAAAATTCTTTTAGGTTTAGATAAAGCTATGATTGTTCAAGAGAATGTGCTGTATGTGCAGGTAGTACATCAAAGAAAACCACACTCCAGTCATTGTAGTGACCATGCACTGGAATGTAAGGCACTGAAAAACCTGACAAGCTGATTTGTTTCATATGCTAATTGCAAAATACTTATTGTGACCCAAACAAATTTGCTGGTTTTTTGCATTGTCAATCTGTTCTCTCATTCTTTGTCAGAAAATGTTTATACAACAAACTTTCTGGCTTAATATGCTTACATTTTGGGATAGCTGTTGGCAATTAGTTGTTGCACTGACTAATAATAAATAAATAAATATTTTCTTATTAAACTTAAAAGTGTGGTCTCACAGGTATAGTTGAAAATAGTCTGTATAATTTTTTTAAGCTTGAAATAGACTAACAGAGCCACAGCTGAGAAGCTGAATGCCTTAGCAGGCAGGGAGGGCAAGATAGTGATGGGTTTGCCCCAGAGTACTTAATCAAAAGAACTTTGCCATATCTTACACACATTTTATTTTCCATTAGGCTAATATTCAGGTAAAAAAGGTGGCCTATCCAGTTTTGTAATCACTTTGCTTACCTAGATGAATTAAATTGGATCCTTCTCTACTTGTGTTTTGTAGGCCATGGTGCGCCACAATCGCATGGAGCTACTCAGTCATCCTGTGTGTAAAGAATACTTGCTTATGAAATGGTTGGTCTATTTTAATGTACATAAAATATAACACTGCATGTCAAGATAAAGACTATTGTGCCCGAAAGTTGTTTAATAAAATGTGCATATTTATAGAGTAGACTGAGCAAATGTCTTTTCTGTAAAGAGTAACTTAGCATTTGGTAAAGATTTTTTGATACTTACAACAAAGAAAACTACTATCTTTGTTTCCTAATTATTGCAAAAATATAAATTAAGGTTGCCAAGTTAAAAATGGAAGGAACAAATGGCAAATACACTTTAGTCCACATAAATGATGAACACATTCATCACAAAGGGACATTTCAAGAAATGTTTATTTCCTCATCTTGAAGACATTGTTGGCTGTTAAATTTGAATGCATGCTCTTCTAAATTTGTAAAGTGTTGTAACTTTAACATTCTCACTTTCAAGGATGGCCTATGGGTTTCGAGCACATCTAATGAATTTAGGCATATATTCTCTTGGTCTCATCCCACTGACTCTTCTGGTCACTCACATACAACCAACAAGACCTCAGAATGGAACAGAGCTCTATGAAGCAAGACCATTAGAATATGAGGTACTTTTATTAGTAGTCACAATATGTTTAGGATTTTTATAGCAAAATGATAACATTATTTAAATAATTTTTAGATTAATTTATGATCTAGCAACTCTAAGGAATAGAATTAAAGTGTGTATTTCGAAGCATTCAGCAGCAACCTTTTTATATAATTTTCAGTTCTCATTTCTTGTTTTTACTTTTTTCTGAGAAATTTACACATGGTTACTTCAGCTTTTTCTCTGAAGTGAATAATATTTGTTTAATATTGAAGAAAAATGATTCACATGAGAGAAAAGGCATAGAACTGAAACAGGAACTCAAAAAGGATATGCTAGTAGAAATGCAAAATAAAATAAACTCAAGGGTTATAAAGGGTTCATGAAGATATCCTGATACATGAAAAAATCATGAGAATCACATATGCAGCCCAATCCAGTACGAGGATTTCACAATAAATATTAGTAAAACAGAATTTAGATAGTAATAAGTTTATATGGCACAAGCTGAGTTGCTTAACTTGGCAATATAATGTATATATAATAGGTAGAGCTGAAATGAACATTCCTTTAATAATTTCTAATTTCTTTTGTGCTCTGATTTTTGTTTCAGGACTCATACTTCACCAGGGTGTGCATGTGTTTAGTTTTAATTATGAGTTTACTGGGCATCTGCAAAGAAATATTTCAGCTAATTCAGCAGGTAAGTACATAGAGAAATAACATTAATCAGACAGTGTGCTTGCATGGAAGCTTGTATGATATTGAAATTAATCTGATTTTTTCCTGATTAGAAGGGAAATGCGAATTTACACCTTTTAATTTATATATATATGTAAAGATTAAAACTGAGGAGATAATTTAAGTAGCATATTGAATTCATTGCTTTAATGATGGATGACTTGTAAATATTAACCTGTTTCTCTTAAATCCTAGAAATTGAAATATTTGTTGGATTACTCCAATCTACTGGACTGGACCATATATACTACAAGCATAATTTTTGTGTCTTCTTTATTTATTAATACACCAGCTCATTTGCAGTGGGAATGTGGAGCAATTGCTGTATACTTGTCTTGGATGAACTTCTTGCTTTATCTTCAACGGTAAAAATTTTTTATGGGCTTTACCATAAAATATTTTAATATTTTCGGATATTTTACATATCCTAAACTGTGACTGATCAAGTTTGACAGTCCCATTTTGTATTTTTATTTTTTTCAAACTATACAAGTTTCCAGATTAGGACCATAGGAATTTTTTAATCTCTGATGAACTGTAAAGTCATTTTCAGTGTTTTTCATGTAGAGCATCACAGCATTTGTTACAGCAGCTATAGAAACAACAATACTTATTTTAATGTTAATTAAGCAAAACAATGCTTAATTGTATCTTTTAAAAATCATCTTTTGTTACACTGCATAGACTTTGACTAAAAAAACCCAGAAAAATATGAATTATGAGAGGCATAAGGAAGTTAGGTTTTTATGAGTAATACCTGGGAGAAGGAAAATTCTTTTGTCATTTTACTCATTAAGTGGCACATCTCGCTTCTCTATACCATAGTGTCCTGTAAAAGAATTACAGTGAATGATATTATTTCTTCAGTTGACATGACATCTGTTTATTGCCCTTAATTATCTTAAATGTTGTCACTGGCACAATAGTGTCCAAGAGTTATAAACTGCAGGAGAGCTGGGTGGAGGAAAAAAATAATGTGGGTGTAGTGCTTAAAACTAAAAAATTAAATGCATTTGTGCCTGAGCAGGACTGCATGTGATAACACTGCATAAATGTTCTTCCAAGCCTTATTGTATATATGCACTAATCACCCCCATGCAGTCTTGCAGACAGACAACACAACAGTTGGTGATTAATTTTGGGATTGTTTTAGTATAGTAGGGATGTTTAAGGACATGGTTTGTAAACAGAGTTAATGTCAAAGAGAGTGCCTTTATGGCATTGCCTCTGCTGCAAACCTTGTCCTGGCTGGGTCTGATCTTAGAGGAGTAATGAATGGGCGTGTCCTGTCTGCTCTGGGCAAAATGAGCATTGAACCTACACAGCGAAAAGTAAACAGATGATTGCGCAACGTTCCTTCTGCTGCTCAATGAAATGCCTGACTATTTTTTCAAGTGTGTAGCAATAGAACTCTACACATGATTTTTCTAACTCATTCAGGCTGTATTTTCCCAAGGCAACCTGTGATTCCATTGACTTCAATTGAATTTTGCCTGATAAATGCCTAACAAGTAAGAGAAGATCATGTTTGCTTTATTTCTAGCTTGACCTTTTCAGTCTTGCACATAATATTTCAGAGTGAAAATCATGTGGAGGGATTTTCACAGTTGCTACTGTACTAGCATAAAAAATCTCTTGGATCCTGGATTTCAGAGAGGACATAAATTCCCACGTTCAGGTTTGAAAGAAAAAGTAATTTAATCTGCTTTATGATAATTCCTGTTCTGAGATTTAGTTTTTGTGTTAGCTAAGAATAGGGGAGGCTTGCCCGGTGACAGACTGTTGTTGGAAACGCAGGTGTCTTAAAATTAAGCTATTCCCCTTCTCTTCCTGAGCAATGTGTTTCTTATTGTTTGTTTGTTTTTCATACTTTGTATTGCAATAAAACTACAGATATGTAGTTTATTTCACATCTTGTAAACAGTGAAATCTTTTAAATCAGGTGTGTGGCTGCTACATGGATTATGGTGCCAGTTGTCCTTTCTTCTGGTTGCTAATTTGCTTCGAGAAGCAGAAAAAAGTTGGATAATTTGCTAATGTTGTTATTCTGAATGCAAAAGTGGCACAATATTGTACTATCTATGCCTATGAAGAGAATAAATTTTATCCATGAAAAATACTATCTAAAAATTGTTCTTGTGCATTAAAAAATAAGCTTGCTGGAAGTAGAATCACGTGCACTCTTTTGGATGTGAAAGTAGAACAGGTTTGTTACCATCACAGAATTTCTCAGAGAGGCAGTCTCTTTCCACAGATGAAAATTGGCATTACTTACTGCCTTACATAAATCACTGCAAGGGATTCTAACTTCAGTATTTCATGGCTTAGGAGAAGACTTGGCAGTGCTAGATTAATGGCTGGAGATGGTTATCTTAAAAGTCTTTTCCGAATGAAGTGATTCTATGACTGATTCTATATCTTTATTTTTACTTATTACCTAGATTTGAGAACTATGGAATCTATGTTGTGATGTTCTGGGAAATTTTGAGGACTTTGATTCGGATTGCTGTGGTTTTCTTTTTCCTGATACTGGCCTTTGGGCTGAGTTTCTTTGTCCTTTTGGGTTCACAGGTTAGTTCAATAATATAGTTAAGTTTTTATCATTATAAATATTCTTGGACTAAAGCATCTCAAGACTTTATTTTAAAATTTCATCAGTTGGGTTTTTTCTTTATTTTGCTCTTTCTTTTTGCAGCAAACATACAGCACACCTCTGCTTTCCGTAATGAAGACATTCGCAATGATGCTGGGAGACATAAATTACCATGATGCATTCCTTGATCCTTTACTAAGCAATGAATTGCCATATCCATTCCTTAGTTACACGGTTCTCATTATATTTACCTTGCTTATTCCAATCCTTCTTATGAACTTGCTAGTAAGTAAGCTACTTATTAATATGCAAAAGTGGTTAAACACAAGTATATAGAGCGTTCTAGTATATAGAGTTACTTCAGTAAGTGACAGCCCTTCATTATTTAACCAATATTTTCAGTAACATATTAAAATGTTGCCATTCTCTGCACTTGTTTTCCATCCAGTTTGCAGTTCTAAGTACTTTCCCACGGCTCACTCCTGCAGGATTATTTTGTATATCTTTAGGTAGTAACTGTGGTGAAACTTGAATTGGAGCTGCAGTGTATTATTCTGAGGTCTTGATAAAGAAAATTGGGGAACAACGATTTTTGTTCAATCCCTTGTTATAGCATAACCTAGCACTAACCATAATAATTCAAAAAAGAAAAAATAAAGCCCAAACTCAAATCTTCATTGCACACAAAACAGCAAGTAGTGTTAGAACTGACTAACAAGTCTGATCTGAACATAATCAGAAAATGTGATAATGGTGAGAAAGGGGGAAAATATGTAATATATCCTCAGCCATGTTCCATTGAACATAATGTTTTTTAGGAAACAATGTATTCATATGAGCTGAGCAGTAAAAAATCAAACAGCTCATGTTTTTAAAAGTTGTTTATTGCTGCCATGATTTTACTTAATCAAGAGATCAGCAGTTTTCTTAAGATTACAGCAGTAATGAAGAATCAAAAAGAAGGGATGTTATTCTTGATAAAAGTAGCTCTTTAGTGCCTTACCAACAGACAGAGTGTTGTCAGTAAAAACACTCTCTGCATTTATTGATACAAATATTTCCAAATATGCAAAAAATGTTTCCAAATTCAAGTGACAAAATAATTTAACTCTATAATATCTTTTTTATTTAAATGTGAATGAGAAATACAATTGAAATCACAGACTATTAAAAAATAGATAGTGAAATCTTTCTTTTTTCTAGATCGGTTTGGCTGTTGGGGATATCGCTGAAGTGCAGAAATATGCTGCACTCAAAAGGATTGCAATGCAGGTGAGTAACATACTGTGGAAGCATCAAATATTGGAAGTACATATCACTGCTAGAACACTAACATTGCTAGAATTTAAATAGTTGATTTGTCATCACATTCCTAACTATCTTAGGATACCTGTAAAGCAAACTGGTGAACATGGCACCTTATTCTGAATCTCATTCTCACTCGTGAGTCATTGCCCCAGAAGTGTACAAGCAAATGCATTTTTAAGGAATTTTTCAACCATCAGTTAAAGCAATTCTGAGTTTTCCCAAAAGCAGAGTCACAAAATCAGTAACTACAATGCTTGAAATCGCAGAGTTGTCTTGATGCCTTGAGGTGGCCACCTAAAAAACAGAGGCTAGTCAAAAATAAGAGAATAAAAGTAGGTATTTATTTGAAGGGCCTTCAGAGATACACCCTGGGCAGTCAAGAGGCTACTCCCAAGATGGACCTTGGGTCACAGGTTCTTCACACTTTT
This sequence comes from Corvus kubaryi, assembly GCF_017639235.1. Taxonomy (NCBI): domain Eukaryota; kingdom Metazoa; phylum Chordata; class Aves; order Passeriformes; family Corvidae; genus Corvus; species Corvus kubaryi. Next base: position 4,123,255 of record NW_024581127.1, on the reverse strand, counting down.
ATAAGTTTGGTCGATTTGCATATCAGGGTTAATTCTCCAATTATAACTTCAGTTAATGATGTAATTACTCCAAGTTTGCCCCCCCTCTAGGTTTTGGTTTACCCGTTTTGGGGCCTGGTGTCCTTGAAGAGCAAACCTTGAGAGGCTTATATGTCTAACCAGCAGGAGAGAAGAGTAGTTAACAGGCCACATGAAACTTCAGAGTTACCCATTAAGCAGTGCAGGATTTGAAAAATATAAAAGTTAAAACTTAAGGCATCATTCCTCCCCTTTAGAGGCTTGGCAAGGCCTCTACCTTGTTGAGACTCTATTCTAAATATTCTAAATATCTACTCTAAAAGCAGTATACATCTAACAATAGTATATTATACACAAGAATTATAATTACAACTACTACGAACAACTCTTTAATCCAGGGCCAGTTTGGTAACCATGAAGTCAGGGTGTGGAAGATATAATCAGAGCTCAGTGTGTTATCTTTGAATGCTATCTAACATAAGATCTGAGTTGGTTCTCAAATTGTAAACAAATTTTGCTGATATTTCCGCTTTGGTTTCCATGTCATTTGTTAGCTCTGTATCCAAATGAATGTCTTTGGATACACTTTGGACTAGAATCATATGCAAATTTTGGTTCCAAACCTGAGTCAGGTTACCAACTGTGTAGATAACAAGCACAGGAAAATAATCATTTAAACTACATCATCTTTGTTTGTTTCAGTCTCTGTTTTCTTAGTTGTTTCAGGAGCAGAAGCCTTCTTTACTCTGGACTAGTGAATCCAGGGTCCTTTGCCAGTGACTTTGATTGCAGTGAGGGTGGTCAGCAAAATCTGGAATGGTCCTCTCCACTTGGCCTGTAGAGGATCACTGTCCTACCACTTAACACAGACCCAGTCTCCAGGCTGGAAGGGATGTGCAGGGGTGTCCAGTTCTATGGGTCTGGATAAGACGATGTAATTCTGGAGCTTCTGCAAAGTGGAACCTAAAGCCATCAGATATCTCTGTAAATCAAGTTTCTCCCTCATGTGAATTTCACCTGGAACATGTGGAATTTGATATGGCCTGCCATACAATATTTCATAGGGACTGATGTTATCCCTCCACCTTGGTTGTATGCAGATCCTCAGCAAAGCTATAGGCAAGGCCTGAACCCATGTCATGGATGTCTCTTGACAAATTTTGCTGATTTGTACTTTAAGGGTTCCATTCATGCGTTCGACTTTTATCACTTGCTTGGGGTCTGTAAGGTGTGTGCAGATCCCAAGCAATTCCCAAAATCTGACTAACCTCCTGAATCACATTTGCAACAAAATGTGGTTCCCTGTCTGGGGCCATACCCAAAGGAGCCCCAAACCTCGGTATTACATGATTAAGCAAAACTTTCACCACCTCCTTGGCTGTGTTAGTGCGACAGGGATAAGCTTCAGGCCATCCACTGAAGGTGTCAACCAATACCAGTATGTACCTGTATCCTTCTTTGCGTGGTAACTCAGCAAAATCTATTTGCCAGTAATCTCCAGGAAGATCCCCTGCCTTTGTTACTCCTAACACAACTCTTTTCCTTGTATCAAGATTGTTTTTACAGCAGATTTCACACTTGCTCGCTACTGATTGTACATCTGCCATTCCCTTTCCTATTACTACCTTTTTCAGATGTTTCAAAAGATTTTCAACCCTGAAATGTGTGCTTGCATGTTCTCTTCGAGCTAGCTCTCAAAGGATTAGAGGTGGGACTACAACCTGATTCACTGGTATAACAAGCCATCCATTTTCTATGATCTCAGCCTTAAGAGACTTGATTAACTTGTGGTCTGCCTGGTCATACTTTGGGGTGAACCCTGAAAAATCAATCTCTTTTTGTGGAATTACTGCAAGAATACCTTTTTTCTGCAACTCCTTTTGCTGTTTCATCAGCAAAGTGATTTCCCAGTTCTGGAGTGGTTTTCCCTTTATGGTGACCCCTACAATGCATGATAGCTACTTCTGTGGGTCTTTTGATGCTCTCTAAGAGGGCAAAGATTTGTTCAGCGTGTTTGATTTGATTACCTTGAGTGTTCAACAGTCCTCTCTCCTTCCAGATGGCTCCATGGGCATGGAAAACACGAAACGCATATTTAGAGTCAGTCCATATATTTACTTTCTTTCCTTCACTCAGGTCCAGGGCCCTTGTCAGCGCAGTCAGTTCAGCTTTCTGTGATGACACATCTGCTGGCAGGGCCTTTGCCTTGATCACCTTGTCCTGGGTTGTTAACTGCATAACCTGTCATTCGTTTACCATTTCTCATTAAGCTGCTCCTGTCTGTAAACAGCTCCCAGTCTGGCTTCTCTAGGGGCACATCCTTCAGGTCTGCTCTGCTGGAATAGACCTCCTCGATTGTCTGCAAACAGTCATGCTCAGGCACATTGTCAGTTAAAGCAGAGGACAGAAACATGGCAGGGTTACCAACAGAAGTTGTTTTCAAGGTAACATCATTCTGCTCCAACACCAGTGACTGATATTTAAGCATCTGGTTGCCAGACAGCCAACGTCCTCCTTTCTGTTCTAATACTAGTGCTAGTGCGTGTGGCACATACACTACAATGTTGTCCAAGGGTGAGTTTTCAGGCCTCTTGAATCAAGGTGACAGTAGCTACCACAGCCTTCAAACACTCAGGCCATCCTTGGCTAATATTGTCTAGCTGTTTGGAAAAGTAGGCCCCTCCGTTGGCTTCTGAGGCACTGTGCTAATACACCCAATGCCACATTGAGTCTCTCATGTGTAAAAAGTTCAAAAGCTTTAGTTAAGTCTGGTAAACCCAGTGCTGGAGCTGACATTAGAGAGTGTTTCAGCTGTTTAAATGCAGATTTTGTGCTCTCAGTCCATGTAATGATTCCCTTTTCTGCTGCTTTTAATGCTCCATACAGGGGCCTTACCAGTAATCCGTAGTTTGGTATCCACAGTCTGCACCACCCAACCATTCCCAGGAAAGCTTGCATCTCTGTCACGGTGTGGGGCTCTGGAAGTCAGCAGATGGCTTCTTTCCGTTCTTTGCTGAGCTGTCAGTGTCCACAAAAGATCTCAAGTCCCAAATAAACTACTGCTTCCTTGGCAATCTGTGCCTTGTCTTTAGAAACTCTGTACCCACTCAGTCCCAAAAAGCTTAACAAGCTTACAGTGAGCTGGATGCAGTCATCTTGCGTTTTAGCTGCAATTGAGATGTCATCAACATATTGAAGAATAACCCCTCCTGGCTCTTGTCTCCTCCAGTCTTCCAATTCCTTTGCTAGCTGGTTTCCAAATATTGTTGGGCTATTCTTGAAACCCTGGGGTAGGACTGTCCAAGTAAGATGACTTTTCCTCCCTGTTTCGGGATTTCCCCACTCAAAAGCAAAGAGCTCCTAGCTGTTTTTATGCCCAGGAATGCAGAAAAAGGCATCCTTCAGGTCTACAACAGTAAACCACCCTAATTCGTCTGTCAGTGTGGTCAAAAGAGTATAGGGGTTTGCTACAACTGAGTGTATGTACTCTGTAATTTTGTTAATTGCTCTTAAATCTTGCCCTAATAGATAACTCTTACCATCAGCTTTCTTTACTGAAAGGATGGGTGTTATACCTGGACTCACATTGCACTAATAGCCCATGTTGGAGGAATTTTTCAATTATAGGTGCCAATCCTCTACAACCTTCTGATTTCAAAGGGTATTGTTTTTGCCTTACCGGTGTAGCTCCTGGTTTGAGTGCAATGCTCATTGGTTCTGCCTGTTTGGATCTTCCTGGGACATCACTGGCCCACACAATTGGATTGACAGCATTTTCAGCTTCGATGAGGATTTCACCACATCTGTAAAAAGTGCGGCAACTTCGACAAATTTAGGTTCAGGAATTATAACTTGTACACCCTTTCCTTTTTGAATTTAATTTCAGCTTCCAATTTCTCCAGTAAATCCCTCCCCAGCAATGGTTTAGGGGAATTAGGCATATAAAGGAATTGGTGAGTTACCCAGTGCTTCCCCAGTTTAAATTTCAAAGGTTAGAAGAAAGGCCATGTTTCAGTTACCCCTGTTGCCCCAACAACATGAACAGTATCTTGACTTAGTTTCCCTTCTAAAGTATTTAATACAGAATATGCTGCTCTGGTATCTACCACAAATTCGATATCATCTTTTCCCAGTTTAGCTATAACCGAAGGCTCTGCTGGGGGAAGAGCCTTCAGTCCCCATCACTATGAGTACAAGTCTTGTCCCACTGTGAGTTGGGGAACTGGAGGTTTCTTCTTCAACATTGGACAGTCACTTTTCCAATGTCCATTTTTCTTGCAATAGGCACACTGATCTTTGTCCATAGGGGAAGTTCTCTTGTGTGGCTTCTCCTGAATAACCCTCTTGCTAGGATGGTGTCTAACTTTGTCACTTGGGTCTCTGTCCCAATACACTTTCCAGGCTACTTCTGACAATTTACTTATGTCTTGAACCCCATCTAATTTTTGCAGCTTTCTTCTTATATTGTTTGTATCTTGACCCATAAACAAGAGAACTAGGTGTGTTTTCCCCTCAGCTGAATCAGGATCTAGGTTTGTATATCTGATAGCAGCTTCTCTTAAACTATTTAAAAAATCAGTGGGAGAGTCATCATAAGTTTGCTTTACTTTGTAGCGTTTTGACCAATTAAGAGCTTTAGGGACACCATGTTTTAACCCATATACTATGAGATTTTGATATCGTTTTAATCTTGCCATCTGTTCTGGCATATTTGGGTCCCACCCTGGATTATCCATTGGAAAAATTTCAGTAACCATACCTTGTATTGCCCTGCTTGCTATATTTGCCTCTGAAGGATTTATAATAGCTTTATTAACCATCTCTCTCTCAGTGGGATCAAGAAATGTGTCCGTCATAGATTTCAAATCACTCCAGTCAGGGTTTTGTGTGTTAATTGCCCTACCTACCAAATTAGCTACTTTATCTGGGTTTTCTTTATATTTTCCAACGGTGGCCTTCCATTGTTCTAACTCTACAAGACAGTACGTAACTTTTATATAGATGGGTCCCTGATTGCCAACTGCTTGCCTCAAAGGGGCTTGCAGAACAGGTTCTTCCCTTTTTGACCTAGTACGTTTGGCTATTGGACTACATTCGCTTATGGTTCTTCTCGCTATCTTTCCCCTCTTTCGACTGCTTAAAGCAGCTATTATTTCATCTTCCCCTTTTGAAGAGCTACCTGAGCAAGAGCTCTCTGATTCCATTGAATCTGCTGTGTTAGATCTTCCTTGGCCAGTCCTGGCACTACAAATCACTGACCACAACTTGCTTCATCATAGGAGCTAGGCAGTCCCTGGCCCTGCTCGCTTCAATGACAACATCTCCTGAGCCAGTCCCCCCGCGTGCCATGAAGACTCAAGGACCTGAGAGCGGGAGGGACGCCACTCCCTCTGTGAGAGGTCCCCTCCCAGCCCTCTCCGTGGAAGGTTCTGCCCTCCGGCTCCACGCCCAGGGGCGGTGCTGTGGGCTGCACATGCTGGCTGTCTCCTCACCTTGGTCCCTCCCACCCAGGGGTGACCTGTGGAAAGCGAGAAACAGAGACAAGGGGGCATCCAACCAGAAGCCAACGGGGACGCCTGTGCCATCCATGGTCACCACGGCCACCCCGCCTCTTCTTTTATTGTCAGGGGCTTTGCCAAAGCTGCATCCCTCCCCTCCAGCTGCCCCTGCCCGTGGTGGCAGCAGCCCAGGTTGTGGGGGAGGGGCCATAGCGGCCCCTCATAAGTAGAGAATGTATGCAGTGGAAAGAAGGTACACAAAAATCAAAAGGACACAAAATTCATTCTGCTATACTAAATTGTCATTAGTTAAAAGAGTGCACATCTATGTGGAGTAATTAATTCTGCTAAGATACTCAATTCTGGTATGGCTATGTAGTTTTAATGTCTGGGCTGGACTGTTCAAATGTTATACCACTGTTTGCAGTGTGGAGAACTACTCCACAGTAGTGCAGTAGGGAATTGAATATAATGGCATGATGGTTATTTTCACATAAACATATCTCATTTTAAATGCAAAACTACGTTTAGGTTAATCTTCACACCAACTTAGAGAAGAAGCTGCCATTTTGGTTCTTAAGTCGGGTGGACCAGGAATCAATCACTGTATATCCCAACAGGCCGAGATACTGTGGATTTATGGTAAGATGGTGAATATTACATAGAAGAATTCTTACCAAAAAGGGATATGATTAACTTTGTACACACATTGCTGAGGACATTGTGTTAATAAGACTCAATCATTAACTGACATCAAGGGAATTGTGATTAGACCTTGACTAAGGTCAATGAAAATGATAAATCAGTTTGAGTGCAGCGGTATTCAGATATAATTAGTGTTTGAATACTCAGTGAACTGCAACTTTATTAAGTGAGACAAGCTACAAAAGATGTTCAGATAAAAAGTAGAATTACTCCCTTTTGGCTTTTCTTCTTTTATTTTTTTACTTGCATTTCAGCTGCTGTTGATAGACTGAATTTTCTTATAAAACAAATTTTGAAAAACAAATGTTTTAATATATAAAAAAATAACATCATAACAGAAATTCTTTTCAGTTTTAACACTGTGTGAAGACTTACCATTCACATATTTAATCTATTGTCAGACTATAGGATCTATTTAAGTTTGGTTCCGTGTTTTGTTTAGAGCGTGTTCCAATATTGCTTTGGGTGTGAGGACTCTACCACATATGCGCAGAGCCCTGATACAACACTAGAATTGGAAGTTCTGAAGCAGAAATACAGGTATTTTTTGTGATATTTTACTGATGTAAAAATAAGTAGAGCAAATATTACAAACATACTTCTATTTTAAAAAGCATTCTAAAGCTCCATACTGTACGTAAGAAAAAAGTAACATTCCATGTTCCCCAGCCCAAACCAACACAGCTTGTTGCTCATTAGTGTAATCTGAAGTAATGGGGAAGATGCATTTTCATTTTAGAGATTTGCGTATGGAGCTTTTCAAGAGTTATTTGGAACTCCCAAGTGATGTCATTCCAGTTGGTTTGCAAGTATATGCAATCTGTTACTGACTTTCCGCTGGTCTGATAGTAAATCAGATTCAGATTGCTTCCCCAGAAATGGATTGGTGTCTTGATTCTCCCTTGAACAAATCCTGTTTCCCAAAGGCTTGGAAGGCATTCTTTGTACTTTCTTGACTTACTTATCGTACCAACGTATCCATACGAATGGTTTCAAAAAAAGTTTTCTGTGAATGTACAGCTAGAAAAACGTATTCTTTCTCACTCAGTCTCACTTTCCTATGCACTTTTTTTCTCTCCATTTTTTTTCTTTCCCTTTTTTATTTAACCTACCAAATTTTTGTCTTCCTGCACAGATTCAGATTGAGTATTTTTTTTGCATGAAAAACTAAGCAAGAGTTGAAGGAGGGTGAGACTACACCCTACAGATATGGGCAAATCATGGACTTAGCAAGTCTTTCTTCAAATGCATACTACATCAATATATTATAAAACAGCATGAAACAGATTCTTTCTTGGTTGGGATTTTTTTGCTACAGAGAAGGAAGAAAACTATAATTTTATAAAATTCTTTGCAATAGAATAACTTGTGACAATATCATTATGGAAAGTTATTTTTACTACTCTGAAAATATTGACCGAAAACTCTTACTATGTTGCCAGTATGTTTTTATTATCAGAGTTCAAAACAGAGTTCAGTTGCTGCTGGAGCTAGTGTCAGTCAGTGCTGGGTGTATATATTTTTGGGGTTTGGTTTGGGGTGGGGTTTTCTTTTGTTTTGTATTTTTATTCTTGTGATTTTCATATATTTTAACATCTGTTACCATTTCTTGTTTAAAAAAAACCAAACCAAACAAATGAAGAAAAAAACCCTAACTATGTCTATAGCTGCCCAACTGTTCTTCACTAAGAGCCTTTTCAGTCATGAGATTTCATGTTGTAATTTAGTGAGTCTAGACTTTCAGAAAAGTAGATTTTCAAAATGCCTGTTTGGTAGTTTTATAAAGATAGTTTCTAGACACATTTCCTATTTCTTTCATTGTTTCTTTAAAGATAACAGATACTGTGTTATGTATGTGTGATTCTAACTTAGGTTAACTACTTAATTGCATCAATTGCACTTTGGATAGCACTTTGAGAGAGAACAGTTAGGGCCTCATCAGTATTTCTCATATGCTGTAAAAGTAGTTGTGAATTTCACTAAATGTTTTGGTTGCTTAATTGCTATTGCAACTCTGTCCTTTTCCTTGCCAGACCAGAAAATAGGTCAATAGGAAAAACCTGATAGAACAGTCAACAACCTTATTTTGAGAGTGAAGTTGCTTCTACCTTAACTATATATTGAGTTACTTTTCACAAGAACCATGGATTTGTTCTTTAATCCTGTTTCCTGTAACATGGATAAGTACTTCAGCTTGAAGAATTAAATGTATTCTAGATGATAGTCCTTGTTAGCAGAACAGTTTAGTTAAGTACTGTCAGAAGTGTGAAGTACTGTCAATTTTTGCATCTGTAATTTTAATGACTTAAATGTCCTTTGAAATCAAATGACAAAGCCTGATGCATATTTGTTTGTTTGTTTGCTTTTTAGGCTCAAAGATATATCAACATTGTTGGAAAAGCAGCATGACCTCATTAAACTGATTATCCAAAAAATGGAGATAGTGTCAGAGGCTGAAGATGAAGACAGCAATGATCTATTTCAGCACAAATTTAGGAAAAGGCAGTTAGAGCACAAGAATAGTAAATGGGATACAGTGTTAAAAGCTGTTAAAACAAGTGTGCCTAACCCAAGCACAGAAAAGAACAATAGCTTCTTCTAGACTTGACTATGATATCTTGTTGTATTATCATTTTGTTCTACCTTAGGGTCACTTCTCTTATCGTCTTTGCATAATGTTAATGTGATACATCATGTACTCAAGTATAAAAAAGGCCAGATCCAAAACCAGGATGCAGGTGCTCAAAACATTATTTAAGGAGACTGGAGATGTCTACATCCAAAACTGTGATCCTAAAAGTGAGTGGCTAATCAGGAAAGTGCCTAACTCAACAGAGGTCAACCTTGCTGTCCTGGCAGTTCCCAAGGCTTCTGTCTAGATCTGTTCCTGGATTTGTCCCTAGTACACTTAGGTCTGTATGTAATTACATAATTTTCTGTTACGAGTATTTTTACAATTTCTAAATTTTTAGAAATTAGATTCTAGTAATTTAGTATTCAGCTGTTTGGAGAGAGCCAATGGACTTTGTGTAGCTTAAGGAAAAGTACCAAACTGATCTGACAGAGTGTGTTGGAAGTTTTGCTGAGTAGGGACTGCAGGATCAGGCCTGAAAGGTAGGAAGTAAAGGGTCATGAAGTTGTAATGTAAGGGAAGAACTGCTTTCTTTTATAGATAAGTGGAAGCAATTCACAGAGGGATCATTTGTACTAGCATGCATATAGCTTTATTAGAACGACATGTTTAATATTAGTCATTTACAACTTGCTGTTCTTATACTGCTAATGTGATTTTGGCCTTTCCAATAACCTAAAACTGATCTTGCTACTTTAATCCGCGCTTTGGTTTTATTATTCATTTACTGAATATTCAGTGCATTATGTAATATATGGTAATATATTAAATTTAGAAATAAACATGAATTAAAATGTGTTTAAGTACCCAAATATATTTGTTTCAAAACCAGTGCTAATAAACTAATTATGACTATACATGGTGGTAAGGCTCTGTGGTCTGCTTTTGAATTCAGACATTTTCTTTAACAACTTAGTATACATTAATTCTTCTCATTAAAAATCAATTATCATTCCTCTTTATTTAAAAGGTAGTCACTAGAAGGTAACTCACACTGTACAGAACTTGTCCAGTCTTCAGAAAACACTGGAAGGTGCACTGTAAATTAGTGTGACTTGTGCCTTAAAATTGCTATGGATGTTCAGTAGGCAAAATTCTTTCTCACCCAACTGCTCTATCCCAGAGAGAGACTTTAAATCCTGGCCAGATAAAATAGAGAAAGGAGGAGACTGCTGGAGGAGCAGCTCTGCTCCAGGGCCAAGCTTGGTGTGACACTGTGAAACAGGGAGAGAACATGTAAGCAGAGTCAGAGCAGAAAAAGTAAAAATATAACCATAGTCTCTGAAATTGTTGTGGCCCCTAAAGTGAGATCTATTCCTGTGAATAAATTGTTGAGGTTTTCTGCACTGCTCCCTCTGTCAGTAGAAGGAATGCCCAGGTTCTCAGGATAGGGCCGAACTTGAAAAATGTAATAACAAAGGTAATTTTAAATTCCTGACAGTCTGTGCCATTAACACTAGATGGCAGTGAGTGATAGCACTTTTGGGTAAGAAAATTGGACCTAAATGCATTTTGAGTGAAGAGGAACAGTAGTATGGTTACAGCACAAGCAAAGGAGTCAGCACTCAAAAATTTTGAGCCTTTCGAGCCTCTTTAAACAGAACTTTGAGACCTTTTTATACAGCTGCCTCTCAGCTTTTCTGAATGTTCAGCTTACAATTTGAGAAAAGTTTTCCTTTCCAATTTTAAATAGAATGACAGAAATAAATTATTTTATAATTAGCTAACACGATAACATTGAATTAATTACTTATCTTTCTATGGAAATCATCAGACAGATTATTTATCATGTGATAGAGCTGTCTAATAGAACTTAAGTACAGGAGGTGTAGAGTTTAAGGAAAAGTACAAGTACAATTGGAATAAAAATCACTGTTAAAAAAATTGTGTAGACTGACCTGAAGATATTGGGCCATTTCAGCAATCTCTATGAGCAATCCTGTTAGAATCATTATGGTTGGAAAAGACCTCTAAGTAAGGTAAAATAAAAGACCATTGAGTACAATCATTAACTTAACACTGCCAGGTCCAGCACTAAACCATGTCTCTAAGCACCATATCTACATGGGTTTTTTAACTCTTCCACGACAGTAATTTCATTTTCCTGGGCAGCCTGTTGCAATGCTTGACCACCCTTTCAGTGAAGGAATTTTTCCTAATATCCAATGTAAACCTCTGCTGGCTCGACTTGAGCCAATTCCTCTTGTCCAATTGCTTGCTATGTGGGAGAAGAGACCAACCTTCACCTGTGTAGATATGTTACATGTTAGGTGCAGCCTATATATGTTAACCAAAAGTGTCATAATGTGAATTTTTAAATTCACACTTAGGAATTAAGATGGATAAATTCTACTGAAATGTGTCCTCTGGGTGTGAATATAGTATCTGCAAACTGTGATGGGTGTATATCTGTACCCAATACTCACTGACGTCCCTTTAGTCTGTATGGAAGTAACACCTTTTCAATTGGGTTACTTTTCAATTACTGACGTCTCTGTAGGCGTACGTAGTCACCTTTTGTCTCTTTCAGGATTGTATATCAAATATTGCAGATAGTGAGGGTAAATATTCCATTTCATTTCCTGCTGCTCAGCAGTGCTGTCACTGTTTTCTCCTCAAGATGAATGGCAATATGGTTCTGTCAATGGCACCATCTCCTCCCACCAAAACAAGGTCAATCCCACGAGTTCCTGTTGGGAAGACTGATTTGTGCCTCATCTGTGTGACACACAGGAGGGTCACAATTTGGGAGAAGAAATGAGATTTCTGCATGAGCTGGTAGTCTGAAACAAGATGGCAATCCCTTGCTGAAACCAAAGATCCATATGCCTGGCTTTCTAGCATCAGATTCTTGCTGATAAGGATGGACTAGCAAAATACTTTGCCCATGTAAATTAAAATTAGCTAGAGCAATAAAATATATCCTTAGTAGGAATCTGAAGTGCCCAAATTTGAAGTGGATTAGAGTGAGACTTTTCAGTAAGTAGGAAGTAACTTGTTTCAAGCTGTCTAGTGTGCATATTGGTGTTCTGGATATGCTGCTGGAACAAAGACAAAGCCACTCTATAAGTAAGTCTCCATCATTTCTTGACTCACATTTTTTCTTCAAAGAAATAGCCTTGTGTTCTTTTGTTCTGTTGTATAATACCATTTTGTTATCTGCAACATACTGAAAATGTGACTTTGTGAAACATTTCACAACAAAATGCTGTATGAAAAATTGTGTTATAAAGGATTGGTAGAGGAGAACTCACCCACACCCCCAAAATCAGCTGGGAATGATTTCAAACCCTTGAGGGCTAGACATATTAAGAAAGAAGAGGAATCTATATGAACAAAGTGGTGGTCCATCTCACTGGTTAGATTTTCGTTTTGTGAGATGAAATGCCCATAAGCAGAGCATGTAGCAAGAGACAGAAGAGATGAGACAATATCCTTAATCTGTAGAGGAGGACCCAAGAGAAGAAACCAGAGTCAGATTTTCCCTTAGGTTAATGCCCTTTTACTCTGCCCTGTAGGTGTAAGGAATCACTTAGGCTACAACATGGTATGCATCAGTTGTAAGCTGTCTTTACATTGACTGACAAGGGGTCTCACTTTGGGCAGGAATTCATGTAATGAACAGACGAAGTATAGGAGTGAGCAAACCTCACCCTGGAGTAACAGTCAGCATGAGAGTATTTTGAGCTTTCTCTTTTGAATGATTGAGCAGATACAAAGAATGACACAGGAGCTTAGAAAATCTCTTGATACCAAAACTAAGCACTGCTTAAAGGCAGCATCTGCTGAGCAGTAAAAAGATACTGGGTGGTGCCAGTAAAAAGATACTGGGTGGTGCCAAGGTGCAAATCTGTACCGACACAGGAATTGCAAGAGAGATTTGCATGAGCCAGGGCGCAGGTTGGTCCATGCACAGGCCACTCAAGCATACCTGAACCTCTTAGGTAAAGATTTTCGCATCCTTATAGAAATGCACCAAGACAATGTCACTGTAACTTCGAGAAGGTGCTTCAGATGCTTGAATGCATCAGTATTGTAGAGATTAACTCTATCACAGCTGAAACCAGGACACTCAGGCAGGGAAAAATCTCATCAATGGTAAGATTTAGTTTAGAAGTCAAGATGGGAAGTAATGCAAGTGATGAGAAGGATGCATTTTATGTTGTTTCATAGTTGGGAATCACAGCTTAAAAAGCAGGGCAAAGTTTAAGGCTATTAATTTCAGAAATTTTTAGTAGTGTTGTTAGTATTTATTTATCCAGAAATGTAACTGCAGTCTAAAAATTGACCAGCAGCAGGGAACTGAGGATTGCGAAAAACAGAAAGTTCAAACAGGCCAGTAACTCAGATAAAAAAACTGAGAGGAACTGGGACTAACATTGACATTAGTGTGATCACATTAAAAAGACAGAAAGCCCCAAGGTACCACTGGCCCTATCTGAGTACAACAGTGCTGCTCACAGCAATGTCAAATTCAGCTGCATTCAGCCACATGGGGTCAAGGATAGGGAGAGTTAAGATCATTAAAACTTTTAAAAGCAGGAAGTGTGCTTCTCAGCTCAGTCCTGATGATAATCCCTGGAGCTGGCAGTGTCCATGGGAATGATTCAACAAGGCAGCATGGAAGTGATGCTGTGAGAGATAGATAGCCATAATGTACCTCAGAGTCATTTCTCATCGCCTGAGCTGACTCACTTCCTGCAGATTCAGATTTTAACATTTATTGGCATATCTGCCTAGTCTGTGAGATAATTACAACTGCATTAAATGGCTGAAAGTAATCATGGCTAGAGGCTGCCACTGGCAATGTGACTCCCACCCCAGGCAGAGTAGCCCATGGGCAGAGGGGCACCTCTCCCCTGAATTGTGTGGAACAGGCTGGAGTCTGGCACTCCAAACACCACCTGAGAGAGACGTCTCCTCTTGTTGGATTTTAGTTGTGATGGTGTCAATACGCAGCAAAAGGAAAGGCAACAGCTTGAATCTCAGGTGGCTCTAGTGAGTCTGTAGGGTGATCTGAATGTGCTTACCTTGTATAGTTTTGAGGAGAGGTAGGATTAGTGTTTGTATCTGGTCCAAGTTTAGGCCCTGACCCTTTCTCCCTTAAGAAAGCTGGCTGATAGTCCTGTAAAATGTTTTGTGGACAAGCTTTACACACAAAGGAAAAGTTGGGGAGTCTGCATCACTTCAGCCTTTAACCTCAACCCAACAAACTTTGATTATAAATGGAGCTGGACTGATTTAATTTCATTAGATTTTATTCCCTTGTTAGTTACAGTAAAACTTTCTCTTTGCTTATGTAAAAAAGAAATGCCTGTTATTTCATGTTTCCTCATAAATAGATAAAACTAGCCAAAAGATTTCTCTATTTTCTTCGTTTCTTCATCTGACTCAAATAAATGATATTTTGCTTTGAAAAGATCTCTAATATTTTGTAACAAGAGGAAATAAGTACTAAGGATAAAAAAAATACATGCTACAATTATGTTAGATAAAGCAGAGGCAGATGACCACAATCAGAAGTATGCACATTTACCCTCCCACCCACCAGACAAGTGGAGTCTTGTGGAAGGAATGAGGGACAAAAATTAGGCTGGTACAACCACAGAAAAACATTTGGGGAAGTGAAAGAGAGTGTTTCCCACATAAACTTCTTACAGGAAGGTAAGGCAGAAGTATACATTTCTAAACAGCTTCTGTAAAAGGAGCCGAGAAAGTGAAGGTGGCTGTTGAAATCCACCTCTGCTGCCCCCAGGACACAGCATCAGCTGTGGCCTGAAGCTGGGAAGTCTCCCATGACCTAGGAGACTATCCTAATTTTGCTTCACAGCAGCTGAGGAGGATTTATGATGCCTTCTCTGCCTGAGATCAGTTGTGTGGTGGATGTTGTCACACAGAGAGGTCAAACAAAGGTGGCACAGAGGATGCCACCCCTGAGTTCCCCTTCCTGGCCATAGCACAGCTGAGGCACACCCTGAAGTGCGCAATCTCGCTTTCTCCAGAAAGCCTGAGACCATGAACATGCACTGTTAAAATAGCTATTTTCTTAATTGTGACATCTATAGATATGAACAGAGAGGCTAAGAAAAATCAGTGGGGAATAGTGAGTGTCGGATGAGGAGGAGGAGGTGCAAATATAAAGCATATCTGACCCAACCAGGGGGCTGCAGGCAATTATGGCAGATCTTAAAAGAGGGGAGAAAATGTGGAAGGCGCTCTATTGACACTAGCTCAGAGGTCACCTGTGACAACAGCAAAGTTATCAGTACTATAAAGCTTCTTAAATTTCACTGGTGAAAGAAAAGGCAAGGGGTGCTGGGGGAATTAAGGATGGAGCCAAGAGTCCTCAACAAGGGCTGTGAGTCATAAGGGAGTTTTGTTTATTTTTCCAGAAGAGATAAAAGCATCGTCCACTTATCTGAATAAATACAGCAATGCACCAATTATTCCTGAGGAACTCATAAAACATGTATTAATGACTCTAGAGTGAAAATGGAATCCTAGTTCCAGCATGCATATTTTCTGATGTAAAAGCCTGTTTTTAATGTCTAAAATCCTAACTTACAAAATAGCCTTTAAATAAAGACTGAATAACTGGGAAAGAGCTTACTGTTGAATTTTGAAACAAAGCAATTCTACACATCTAGGCTTGTGGACTTTTTCCTCCTAGACTTTAAGAAAAGTTAAAACCTCTAATAAGAGAGGCTGAAGAAAATAAAAATGAACATAAATGAATCACAGAATGGCTGGTGTTGGAAGGTACCTCTGGAGAGGATCCGGCCCAACCCCCCTGCTAAAATAGATTCACCTGGAACAGGTTGCACGCCAGCTTTTTAATATCTCCAGAGACGGAGACCCCACAACCACTAGATAGCTTGTTCCAGTACTCTGTCACTCTCAGAGGAACAAAGGTTTTCCTCATACTGAGGTAGAACTTCCTACTCTTTAGTTTGGGCCTGTTGCCCCTTGTCCTGGCCCTGGACACCACTGAAGAGTCTGGCCATTAAGAGAAATATTTGTATGCATTGATAAGATCCCCTCTCAGTCCTTTCTCCAGGCTAAACAGGACCAGCTCCCTCAGCCTGTCTTCATGAGAGAGATGTTCCAGCCCCCTAACAATCTTTGTAACTCTGTTGGACCCTCTCCAGTAGTTCCTTGTCTTTCTTGTGCTGGGGAGCCCAGAGCTTGACACAGTACTCCAGGTGCAGCCTGAATGCCACACCAATGTGATGCAACTTGAGCTCTCATCCATCACAGACAACCTGCTCTGAGCCCTGCCCCATGCCTTCCAGGTCCATCTGTTTACCTGCACCCCAAGGGAGTGGGATATGTTGTTGCTCTGCTGTGTTACTCAAATGGAACTGATAGCCTTAGAGTAGTTTACTTCAAATACTCCATTTTTTAGTTATAAGCAGTGTTTTTTGTGGTGAGTGTTCCCTACTTTCCTGCCACCTTTACCCTTCACATTGCCTAGGAATTCAGGAAATACTTGAAGGTCTTTCTGATTGCAGGTGGCAATCCTGGTCCCTGCCACGGGACACACACCAGTACGTGCACCTTAGTTAAGGTATGGCATTCCCAGACTGAAAAAACTTTAGCAGTACTGGAGAAATTCATGTAAACCTTCCACCAAATTATGCCAGATTTCAGAGCATGTGTGGGATGTCTGAATACACCCAGAAGAGAACTACCTCTGACATTTTGCCCTGTGCTACACAATCCCCCATCAAGACTATTCTAATATGAAGAAGCAGCAAACCTGTACTTCTATAAATGCATGAGTAGAGTATATGGTCCCTTGCTGCTCAAAATACATCAAGTTGCTGTTCACTGCCACTACCTCCATACTAGCACAGCACTTGCCTCTCGGCTTCTATCAGCAAGATCAGGTCATCCAGTGCAAGCAGAAGTCATGGGGAGGTGAAACACAAGCAGTGCTGCACCGGGCACCCCCCAGACCTCCCATCTCCATTTGCGGGGTGCACTTAACAACCAGCAGCCAGGAAAACCAAACAACAGGTGCTGCAGTGTGAGTTATATATTCCAGGACAAAAATAACCTCCCAAAGCAGAGGTGGCCCAGGTGACCATCCTAATCAATTAGAATCTTCTAATCTTCTGTAGAAACTGAGCTTCTGCTGTTTGGCTTTCGCTGGTTCAGTGGCCTGTGCTCTTCCTGTGATGCAGCCTCAGGATGTTTATAAGAATATGTATTACTGTGGTATTGTTATAAAAATAAGAAGATATTTTTCAAGATCACCTTCTATACCAGAACCAGCAAGGCAAGGCAGTGACTGGCAAGACATGTGTAGCAGGTGTCACAAGTACTGTAATGTGTGTGGTCTTTCCCAAATTGAAGCCATATGATGTTTCATGAGAGGCTTTCAGGGTTGCAGAGCCTTGTCGATGCCCTTTCTGTGATGTCACATGTTGCCAACACTTGTAGCACAGTTTGCAACCATGGAAGTGAAGGGATGGTGTAGCTGCCTCAAACCCACCAGTGATTCTTCGTTTCCCCACTCATATTTTGCTGTTAGGCTAACTAATAACTGCAGAGAAGTGGCAGCATAATAATGACCATGGCAACAAGTGCCACAGATCATTGAAAATGAAGTTCCATTTTTACTTCAGAGAGCTTGAAGCCAGCTTCCAGATGGGGCTCAATGTGGGCAGCAACCTGAAGATGATTCAAGCGCAGTCAATAAAATGGGTCCATTAAAGGAAAGCAAGTCCCAATGGAGAAGGAGACAAGAATAGAAAATACTAGCCTATTCCTCATCATTCCTAAATTAATTCAGTTGTCATTGCAGACTAAGTTTTGCCTTAATTTCTTTCTCTGTTATTCTGACCCTGGCCAAGGATCCAGGTTGTCCAAAGTTTCTCTTGTCCCTGAATAAGAGCAGTGACACCCATCACAGAGCCTTGCTCTGCTCACAGGGAGCTTCAGACACTAATGTTCACCCACAGAAGGTTAAGGCACGGAATCCAATTTACCCTTTGTGCAGGTGCAACAAGGCTGGGTAAAGTAATCAGCTGATCGTGGACTGAGCAGGTAACTGGGTTGTCAGGCCTCTTCCCACACTGCTGCATCAGCCTGTCACATCCTGGAGAGTCCTCACTAACTGTAGAAACTGACCCTTAATAAATGTGTAAATTTATTTTCCCTTTTGTAATTTATCCTGATCACAGATTTGCCTGCTGGGGTTGTGCCTGACCTAGCCAAACACAAGCTGTCTGTAGCCAGATCCCCCCACCCACAACAGCTTGGTGTGGTAATCTCTGGGAGAGGTTAAAACCAATTTAATTATTTCTCCATTGCTGTGGCTGACAACCGTAACCATTTTTTATTTCCTAGCAGTGACAGAATTTGTGTTTGTTATTTTTTTTCCTCTTTTCTATAAAAAAAACTTTGGTCTCTTTATATAAAGATTTCACCAAATGCAATAAAACCCACACATACCACTAACCCTGGGATGCTCTTCTCCCCATCTCAACGTTTGGTAGAAATGTAAATTGCGTATCTGATAGACAAGACGGTAGGATTAGACTCTTATTTCCTGTGTTTTGGTTAATCAGGATACATAGGTTGTATAGTTGGCTATAACAAGTGACAATTTAGCAGCCTGAACGATGCCTCTCTGTACAGCCTGAGGAAGGTGGCATTGCTCAGTTTGTGCTCCCCTCCTCAAAAAAAAGAGTGAAGATCTGAAGATAGGGCACAAGGCCAGCTCTCTGGAGTTCTGTCTTAAGCCTTTGCTGCTCCAGCCAATGTTTTAGCATGATTGTATCAGGAAACCAGATAGAGAAAACTCTTTTGTTCTTCCTGCCAGCTCTCAGTTAACCTCCGAGCCCTTTGGATTAGCAATATAGTGAGGATGTGTGCCTTGTGCATTTTTTGCTGACTTCCAAGTTGCTCTGTAATGCTTCTTTCTGGGAAAGTGAGCAGCAAGGACTGACTTTAGGGGAATCGTGGTTTGATGGATGTGGGAGGTTTACGTGTTTGCAAAGAAATGTCCTAATTTTTTTCTGATTACTTTTTGTATACATGCCCAGAGATGTGGCTATGGGCCTACTTAGAGCTAATGAAAAAAATACATTTGAGGCTTTGGGTGTTTTTAAGGCAAATTTAACCTACTCAAATATCCACTACAGAGTTGTAGCACCACGAGGTTTGCTAGACACACTTTTTATAGCAAAAGCAGCATGGAAGAGCTGGAGTTTTGCCCTCTTCATTACCAGCTCCAAGTCCTGTCCCTGACATTCATGTTAGATTCAGAGGAGAGTGTCAGCATTAGCAAACCAGCTGCCAGGAGCCCATCAGTGGCTCTGCCTGGCATTCCTCTGGGCAACGCTCAAGCGCCGCCGGACATCAGCCCTGCTCCCCCCTCTCCCCCTGCCCTGAAGGACACTGTCCTGAGGTGTGACACCCTGCCCTCTTCTGTCTTCATCAGAGAGCCCAGGGAGTGATTAAAATGTTGTTATAAATCATAGTTATTAGCCAAGTGACTCATCTTACAACACTGAGAAGGAATCTCCAATCTCATGAGTGCTGGGTGTTTGTTACAGAGAGCACTGGGGTGTTGATGAGCCTTTATGGTATCCTTATCTTGCATTTCCAACAGCAAAATCCAACCTGTGTTTTAGTCGTGCTGTTTATATATATATCTAATCAAAGTGCATCAGGAAACGTGGAAGACAGCACCAGGGCTGCCTGAGAAACATAATATTTGTCAGAGAGCATTAACTCAGCCTCCCTCTTTCAGGGAATGATAGATGAAGTGTGCCTGAAACTCTGTTTAGATTATGTGAAGTAATGCACTGGTGGTTACATTCATCCTAAGCAAATCATTTTCACTCACTTGAGCTGCCTCACAGAATTTTCCAATAACACTTTAAGCAGCCTTAAACAAAATGAAGTCCTCACGGGTCACTCACATGGGAGTTCCTCCTGGAGCCCACTTGCACACAGACAGGTTCAGAGGGCTCTATACCTAAAATAGAAGTGGGTCCCAGGCTAGAGCCTGCATTAGCATCGGAACCAAAGTTTCAGAGCTGCCAGGTCTGGCGTCCATGTCCACTGCCTAGTATTAATCTGGTTCAAACAACAGAAAGACTGACATAAAGAAACCACAGCAGCTCTTTATGAAAGGATAGGGTGACTTTCATGAAGGCTCTTAAAACTTTCTGAATCCCCATGGTCACCCATGTCAGGGCAGTCACCCTCTCTCTGCTGGGAGCTGTTCCTCCCCTGAGTGGCAACATCCTCAGGTAATGTTCAGTGTGGGGGCATTTCCTGGGCCCCTCTATTCAGTAACCATGCCTTCATGTGGCCCTGCCAGTCTTCCAGCTCCATGAGCTCTTGGGCAAGAGGAACAAGCCAACGTGATGGGCCTTTTCTTCCCCAGGCATGCTCAGCTCAGTAATAGCACAGGCAGCCCATGCCAGGTCACAGCCCAGCAAAACGGGCTCTGTAAGGACTAGAGCCAGCCTCGAGACCCATTCCTGCTGCTCCACTAGAGCAAGTGAAAGGGTTGCTCTAAAACTCAGAGCATCCCTTACTGAAGCCCAGGGAATCTTACTAGAGATAATTATGGCTTGCTCAATTTAATAATTACCCAGGGGTATATTTCATTTGCACTCAGTGCCAGTTCTAAGATGAAGTGAATATATTTGCTTAAGTTTAATATTTTTTAGGGAGGAGTGCTATAATTTTCAGGGAAGGAATGCAATTAGATGAAGCCTAACAATGTTTCTTCTAGCCTACATATTTTTAAAGTGTTTTGCTTTCATCTTTTTTTAAAAGCAGCCTTTGTCAATATCAGCTCCTGCTTTCATATGTGCTGTGGCCTCTGCAATTAAGAGTTCTGGGGATTAACTAAAAAGTCCCATTTAAGACTTTTCAGAAAATACTTTGAACGAGAGGGGGAAACCACTTAAGTCACCTGTTTCTGTGCATGTCTTTCTGTGCTATGAAATATGACTTCAAAGAACACCCTTCTGTTTCCATTTCAAGGTCTTTTTGTAAAGCAAGAAAGATAGGCAACCAGCTCTGGAATGCTGCCGCTGGGAGATTTATTGAAAGTCTTGAAGGGCTCAGTAGACTGCAAAGGTAATTTTTGTATCCTACTGCACTCAAGACTGATTTAATTTTGTGTCAGTTCTTGAACTGCAACCAGAATATGAGCTGCGAGTTTATAAATTGCTCCTCCGAGTGCCGGACCTTGCAGGGGAGGAGAATCTAGAAGGAGTTAGAAGATAAAGAGATCTTGCGCAGCCAATCAAACACATTTCACTGGGTTAGTGGACCTCTTGCTTGTTCCTCATTTCGCCCTCAAGCACTCTGGCTTTGACAAAATGCCAATCTCCTTGACAGCATCCATGCTGCAAGGGTTCCACTGTCCATTGGGGTACATCTGAAATATGGATCAGATTTTTTTGAACAGAGGGCACTTCTACTGCAGCAAACTATGCATATAACAATCATTAATAGGAGTATTTTTTTATCTTGTTACCCTAATATGTATAAATCTTGAGCTGAAGTGGAATTTCAAAGAAAATATTTAAGGGCAGCAAATTTCATTCAAATAGAAAAAAGATATTAATTGGCTGATTAGATTTGGGAATATTGTCTAAAGAAGAATGCCAGAAGTTCCATCATATGAGTACTTTAAAAATATATTAGACAATGATTTTGGGAATGCATTTCAAAAAGCAGTGTTCTTTTGGCCAAAATTAAAGAGAAAATTACCTAATAGTACTGTAGAATTTTTCACTGTTCAGTTCCAGCTCAAAAATCTATGATTCAAGTTCTGAAAAGTGTAAAATCTATGCAGTCCCATTGGAAGCTAAGTTTCATTTCCAAAGAAAATTTTATTAGAATAAATTGTGCTTTCTTGACATTAAATCATTGCTGTTCATAAGATATGAAGCACAGGGTGATTGCCTTTGAAAATAACTTAAATTACCTGGGATTAATATAAATTCTACACTGTAGTTGCCACAAGTCTTGATTTCTCTACAACTGATCTTCTCTGAAACAAGCAGAGCAGGGTTTAAATAGCACCACACATATCAAAATAACATAGTACTATTGTAGAGGGTGTTACCACCATAACATGGCAGATCCTGCATGTGGTGGATGTTCGACACAGGACAGGGACCATCAGCTGGCAGCCCCTGAGTTGTGGTGGGCAAACTGGCCACATGCTGCTGAATCCTGTTGTGGTTTCCATCTGATATTTTTGCCAAAAGAAAGCTAAATTGTACTTTAAGTGTTGCCTGAATATCAACTTACCATGTAAGCACTCACTGCTGCATCAGGAGTTCTGTGCAATCAGTAATGGAAAGCCAAGTGGTCCATAAACTATGTCAGTGAGATAGAAAAACCGAAATCCCCCTGCTACATATCAAATCAACAAAGCCTTTCTGTATTATATACAGTTCATTTGTAAATGTCAAGTGCGATTAGCAGTGGTGGAGCTGTTAGGGAAATACATTTTCTGCCTTTATATTTGCTACCTTGTCCATTTCAGGGGTCACTTTGCAGTTTTATCTTTTGAAGGAGTTATCTCAAGGCCAGGTGGGAGGCAGGCCATGTATTACCTTCTGATTCCCTCATATCTTGTTCATTCACCACTGTGAACCAGACTGGCACAAAGTTTTCCAGGGAGAAGTGTCTCCAGCATTGAAATATGTCACTGAAATGGGAAATTCCCTCAAGAAGTGACAGAAAATGCAGTACACTCCATATATTCTACATCTTTATGGGATCACCAGACATTTTACATCTGTGACTATAGAAACATCTTAGTCTGCCATCCTCTCCTTCCTCTTTCCATTCTCCATTATTTTGATTTTTACGATCTCTTATAGTTTCATCGCTTATTGGATTTTTGGGTGCAGGGAGGGATGGGTTATTCTTTGTAATGATCTATTGCAGCACTAGTGCAAGAGTCTGTCCAGAGCACTGCGAAAGATTCTCAGTGTGCAAGTCCCATGTGAGATAGCCTATCTGATATCATCTTGGAATGCTTTGAATTCATTTACTTTATTCCCACTGGCACTGGGGAGTCCAGGTCAAGCAACATGCTGTAGAAAATGTCTGACACAGTTGACTTCAGCTGTAAGGAGCAGTGGAAATATCAAATGGAAATTATGCATTTTTTTGCCTCAGATGCAGCTGAGTGCCATGCTTCTCACAGTCATGATGTGATCATACCCTCTGCACTTGATTGTGGTGACATTTTCTAGTTCATATTCAGAAGACTGTGAAAGACACTAGAACTCAAAAGACCACTATTTTTTCCCCTTTAAATTGGAAGCTGATGTTTCAAGTGCTCAGTAAGACTAATTGAACCCCTAACTGAAAAACACACAAAAAACCAAATAGTGCCAACAAGAATCCATAAATAAAGTTTTTGTTATGTGCATGCCTGTGTTTGCTAAACATACCTATTCTAGCTGAGAACGGCAAAGACAGAAGCCACTGAAAACTCTGTAGGGACTAAGTTAAAGGAGATGACACAAAGCCTCAAGCTTTACTGTTACAGTTGAGTTACTGATGCCATTTTGCTTGGCTGGAGACAAGCTGTCTTCCTGACCAAGCTAAACAGAATTAGTCACATCTCCACACAGGACTGAGATCCTGTCCCATCTAGGATCCAGACTTCTGTTTCCATGACAAGTACTTAATTCCAGCTGCTGACTTTGCAGGTGTCTTCTCATTTGAGAGGGTTACGTGCTCATGTTATAAACCAAGAAAATATAATTACAAAAGAAATATCAGAGAAAAAACCATGGCATCACCTGATGCACATTTAGCATTTCCCCCCATACTCCATCCCCTTTTACATCATCTGTAAGAGACCAAGAGATGCAAAGCACCTCTGAAAGTCCATGTCTGTCCAGGCATGTCCATTAGGACCCTTCAGAAGAGAGTTGTAAGACACCTTCAGAGGACACTAGAGGGCCAAACTGTAAGCACACATGATTCTGGTGAGATGGAGCTACTTCTCTAGGACTTAAAGTGTTGATTGTCCTCACTGACAAACGCCCCCAAAAGAACACTTCTCTATTCGTCTGAGAGAAAGGTGAGGGGCATAGAGGAAAAACAGTACTGTCAAGCTCCATCTCCCATTTAATAGGGTTTATCAAGATATGAGAAAACCAACAACAGGATTTTGAAACTAGCATTGCAACAGCTGCTTTAAGGATATTTTTGTAGATGCTCAGTGGTTGGATACTTCCTTTTGGTGAGATTATTAATGACATGTCCTAAATGAAAGTGTCAGGCATGAATTAAGCTTGGAAAAATGTTGTCTTTGCTAGGTGTGTAGAGCTCTGAACCATTGCAGAAAATTGTCTACAGTTGGCAGCCAAATTAAATCTCCAGGTTGTGTCTGCATTGGCTGTCTGTGCATGACACTGATGTCTCCTTTCTGCCTGCCCATACTCAGGCTTATTCCACAAAAGTGAAATATTTTTCCACTGTCTACCTACAGTGTCCGCTACTGGCACATTGTCAAAGTAGTAGCTGCTGCATACTCAGCTCTGCAAATATGTGTCTCTTTTCAAAAAGGCTGTTGCAATTGCAAAATTAGCTGGACTGTTGACATGAAAGCTGAATTAACACTTCCCGTTAACACTTAGACCTGTCACGCTCAAGAGAACATTCAGAGCTAACATGTTTTTGTGTGCAGCAAAATTAAAAATCATGACATTTAAACTGAGATATAGCTTGATGTTAAGTAAGCGTCATCTCCCATCAAGGTTTTTTGCCTGATTAGAAGCTCAGCAAACAGAAAACTTTCATAGAAGTGGTTCAGATGGGTATCATTAGACATTAGGCACTGATTTTACTCACCTCGCATATGTGCACTTTATTTTCAGATGTGTTTTTAGGAGAAATATGCGTCTTGGGATATTGTGTGTTTGTAATAGGTAGCAGCGTTGAGAAATGCTCTATGCACTTACAGCTCACTGAGGCTTATGCAGAGATAAACATATTGAAATAAAACTACTTCTGTAGCCACAGATTGGAAGATCTTTTCCATTTTTATTCTTTACTTTTCACAGTATGATTCATGTGTTGTGTCTCTTGCGTGAGCAATTTGCAATATGGAGTTATGCATGCAAAGAAGAAGAAACCTGTCTTACTGCATTTTATAAAACAACCAACCGTCATTTTGTTATTACAGGTATCCCAATTCACCAGCTACTTAATATTTCTCTTTTGTCCCCCCAGTCTAATTTCTCAGGTGTAACCTAGGATGTTTGACAAAAATTATGCTCTGGCAAAAAAAAGGGAAAAAAAAAAGACCCATGTTATTAAGTCCTTGAAAAATCTTTCTTTTGACTCTGTGGTATTACTATTTCAGTTTTCTCATATATTTTTTTTTTTTCCAATATGAGCAAAAATGTTACATGATATTCTGGTTGGTTTTCCCTCTTGGCAGTCACAAGGAACTTTCACAAGTGGTTCTGATAAGTATTAAGTATTTTTGTTAAAATGAATCATGTCAACTATCTAAAACACAAAAAAGCAAACTTAAATAAATATTTTGGGCAAAGGAGGGGAAAAATTTTGAAAATCCTGTTTGTATTTTCCTGGGATCTGATCTTTTATGATTTGTCAGTGAGCAAGCTGAAAATCTTTTAGATGTTCCTAGCTGAATCCTATTTTGCTTTACCACTCTTCCTGGCTGTTTATTCAAAACTATAAGTGATCCTTGGATATTTTGCTAAACTATTATTCAGTCAGAGGATGAAAAGTCTGAGGAATGCCATGGGATTATTATAACAGTATAATTAGCTGCAGACAGCTCTCTTCTCAACAGCTTTGAAAAGCTCTTTTATCCATCTCACTTACCCAAGTAATTAATTAAACACAGCTGCAGACTAGAACAACTGTTGCAAACAAAAAAGAAGTGTTTTCCATTTGCTTTTCCTGCTCACTTCGAGGCAGTAGTAGAAGAGGAAATCATGTAGGAACAGTTACAACAATTATGTACCGTCTGCTTTGCTCCATCGCCTAAAATCCTGTTAAGGAGCAGAGAGGGGAAAAAAGCATCTGTGGAGCACAGCTGTTGCTGTGGCCAATTCATGCCTGAAGCAGGGGCAAATCTTTTAAAATCATGTGACTATGTCCTGGAAATGACCCAAGGAGGAAAAGCCCTGAGGATCCTTGCCAAAACTCCCATGACATGTCTTTTTTACACAGTGTTAGAAATAAAGTACATAAGTGAGAAAAATGGAATAACTGAAGCAGTCTGAGTTTGGAAGGGAACTGGCAGAAAGCTGGAGCAGGTGATTTTAATACTTTCAAATGTTCCTGGAAGCCAGTGGTGTTAAAAAAAGTAATACTGGAAATGGTGCTGTCTTCTCAACTGCTATGTGTAGCAAGCGCGAAGGTGCAGGGGTCTTACAAGGAATGCTTTTGGCATAACTAAAATAATCCATAGAAGAAAGTGACTTTGGAAAGGTGTATTTTCTGTCCAAGGAGCCACCCATCAGGCCAAACAACTGAACATCGTATGTCGGAGTTATGCAATAGAGGTATCATGAAATGTGAACAGTTAGGCTGTGCTAACAGGCAAGCTGAGCAATACAGGGCAGCCCTATTTTTCTTTCCTTTTAATGGCATCTACCAGCCAAACATAGCAAAGACTGCAAAGAGAATTTAACTGTACCACCGACTGTAGCCAGTGTTACCTGGTTCCTGGAACATGAAGAAGCTATGGATGTAAAGACTTGAAGAGTGAATGACATTGCATCTTTGTGGTTTTTTCATGCATCAGGTGCTTTCCTAATAGAAAATGTAGAGAAGCATAAGAAGCAAGGCTTAGTTTTTCCAATGGCATCTGGGGATGCCCATGTGCTGTCACAGCCTTTGCTGTTTCACAATTACAAATGGCCTCCTACAGCGCAAAGTATTTTATGACCTGTTTGATTGCTTTTCCACAAAATGCCAACACTGTCAAGGACTAAGGAAGCCCTGTATCCAGGGTTTAGCTCTTTATTTTTATTTGCAGTGTATTCAGTGGCAGTGATTCTAGTTTAAAATGAAAAAGGGATTTGTCCTAGAAGAGGAAACCATTTATCCTGACAAGGCACAGGTTTTGCAATGTGTGGAATTTCATCATCCGTGTACCATCCAGCTTTCATCACACTCTCCATGATGATGGAGGTCCTGCCTGCTTGCTCTGAATGAGTCAGGGACAATAATGAGGTTTCCAGAGGCATGGCTAGAGCCTACAGCTATTTCCAGACACTTCTGAAGATATTTTAAGGACATTCCAGACACATCTATACTTGTCATGAGTTCCTGTGCAGACTTGAGGATGAGAGATACAATTTAAAAAATCAGTATTTAAAAGTAGATGTGTAGACTTTAAATAAGTACTTGAGAGACTTTTGCAAATTTTTATTTGTGAATCAAAAAATGGGTTGGGTTGGAAGGGACCTTAATGATCATCAGTTCCAACCTTCCTGCCATGGGCATGGGCACCTTTCATTAAACGAGGTTGCTCAAAGCCCCACACAGCCTGTCCTTGTCCACTTCCAGGAATGGAAGAACCACAACTTCTCTGTTTCCTGTGTGAGGTGGTATGCATTGGAGACTTGCCTCTTTTGTCCTAACTGGCAAACAGGACTTTGAGGAACCACAGTGTTTTTCACTGGTGATCTAAAGATAACTGTGTCACTGAGATATTTGAGAGGTAATGATGGAAACAAAGCATAGGACTGACTGCCCTACACTTGTATTGCATATTACTAGTGGTACTGAGTAGCATCGTCTTACAGGAGAGGCTCAGAAAACACAAAATTAACTAATAAAGAGGTCAAAATGCAAA
Organism: Corvus kubaryi; assembly: GCF_017639235.1. Classification (NCBI taxonomy): domain Eukaryota; kingdom Metazoa; phylum Chordata; class Aves; order Passeriformes; family Corvidae; genus Corvus; species Corvus kubaryi. Next base: position 4,095,552 of record NW_024581127.1, on the reverse strand, counting down.
ACCAGGCTAAAACCTGTCAGGGTCCCTTCCCCCCTGCCATGTGGTCCTGGGAGAGGGGCCCTGGCGGGGAGACACGGGGTTTCCCTGCCCCTGGTCAGCCTCGTTCCCCATTGGTTGTTTTGTGTTCCCCTGCACGGGCAAGGACCCTTGGTCCCGTGATTGCCTCAGTTCCTCGGCAGAGCCCCAGCCATGTGGCTGGAGAAATAAACATCTCTGAAACATCTATCAAGAATCGGTCCATATATATTTCTTTTCCATGGGCCTCGTTGTTTGATACGTGTGTTGCAGTATCCCCGCTGTAACAAATGGTAGAGAATTGCAAGCAGAATGATCTCCAATCCCTAAGGACAGCGACTGATTTGTGAGTAAACTCTGGATTTCTCTTCTTGTTTTTGTTTTGCTGTTCCATCTCTAAACTATGGAGGAACCGTGGAAAGACTCTTCGCTCTCCGAGCCGCATATGGACATTTATCTTAAACTTGAAAAGATTCTTGAACAATGATTTGTAAATTTTAGCTTAATTCAAGCTCAAAAGGAACTGAAACACTTGCTGGCATGGTTGTTTAAGAACTTTTTCTACGTTTCTTGGGATTTGATTCTTACCAAAGACTTTTGGAAGACCGTTTGGACACAGTTAATTTCTGAGTCAAAATATATGCCAATGGAAGAATATTTTCGTGACTATTATTTAATTACTGAGACTGTTGAGCAATGTCAGCTGTGTCCTTGCAAAGTTAGAACTGCTTCAGGGACCATGCAACCCAGGCCACATGGACCGAGCGCTCTGCGAGCAGCAGCGAGGCAGTTCCCGCGCGCGGGTGGAGCGGTGCGAGCTGCAGTGTCGGCAGCAGAGCGAGGCGCAGCGGGAGCCTGCCCGGCCCTGCACAGTGCGTGGTGGAGCGAGCCCCGTGAGAGGAGCGGCGTGTGGGTGGCGGCTGGCGGCGGAGTGGAGCCGTGCCTAGCCAAAATGCGCGCTGGAACAGGGCACGGGGGGGTCGTCGCTCGGGGCCCTGGCCGAGACGTGGGCACGGCCCCAGGCAGCAGCAGTGCAGCTGAGGGCAGAGGCGGCGGTGCGCAGGGAGCTGAGCGGCGCGGCCCGGCCCAGCCCGCACAGCCCCGAATGCAACCCCGGGAAGAGCGCGCAGGCACGAGCAGCCCCGATGGCCCCAGCAGCACTGGCAATTCCAACACGGGAGCGAGCGAAAACGAAAGAGAAAGCAAAAACACAGCGAGACAGAAAACAGCAGCCACTCGGCAAAAGGGAAAAGATCATCGTAGCTAAGGTTTTAGGAATAGTAAAATGGTATAATGTTAAACAAAATTATGGTTTTATAACAAGATGTGACAACCAAGAAGACATATTCATTCATAGAACTGCTATTAAAAAGAATAACCCTGAAAAATACATCCCAAGCTTAAGAGATGGAGAAGTAGTAGAGTTGAAAATTGTGCAAGGTAGAAAAGGGTTACAAGCAGCAGAGGTCACTGGGCCTGATGGTGTTTCTGTAAAAGGCAGTATATATGCTAAAAATCATAGTCATGTTAGACAATATCTCCATTATAAGCCCCCCTACAGTCTCCCTTTCCTAATCCCACCTTTCCCTTTTACCTTATATCCTATTACCCCCAGTGTATTCCCAATCTGTTTTTCCACCCATTTCCCTCACAAAACCATGCCTTTGCCAATTGTTTCTCCAAAAATCCCTTTCCAATGCCAAGTGGAGAATGAAGAGGGGGAGGGAAGAAATTAACTATTGTTGTTTAGAGTTCCAACAGGTACAAATGGAAGAAACCCTCTCCTGCCTCAGTTTCCCCACAAAGCATGCCCAGAGAGTCCTGTCTCCCTTCTGTCAGCCTTAAGATGTTCCGTGAATCTGTTTGGACATTTAAAGACTCAGGACGGTGGCTTGTTTTGTTTTGAAACTGTCCTTGTTGTCTCATGTTTATCCAGTTGTTTCCAATGTTCAGTTTTAAATCTCTTTTTGTTAAAAATAAACTGGTGAAATGTTGGGGCCCTCCCCCTGCCATGGAGCCCTGGGAGAAGAGCCCTGGGAGAGGGGCACGGGGTTTCCCTGCCCCTGCTCAGCCTCGTTCCCCATTGGTTGGTTTGTGTTCCCCTGTGCGGGCAAGGACCCTCGGGTCCCGTGATTGCCTCAGTTCCTCGGCAGAGCCCCGGCCATGTGGCTGGAGAAATAAACATCTCTGAAACATCTATCAAGAAATATATATTTCTTTTCCACGGGCCTTGTTGTCTGATACACGTGTTGCAGTATCCCCAGTGTAACAAAAACCCAAGTGGCAGCCCTTAGCATGCTTCTTCAGGGGAGGAGGCATTCTTCAAATGATATATTCTCAATAGGTAGCTGGTATTCAACTTACAAGGTCTGGATTTCACACAGGCAGCAGGAGGGAAGAATGTCCACTGCAGGAAACCATCACCCTTCCCAAGGTCCTGCAGTGGTGTAACTAGCGGGACCCCAAAGCTCTGCTCTTTCCAGCCCTGGAGCTCTGACAAAAATGGTGGTACAGGAGTTTCCATACTCCTCAGAGCACGCATCCTGCTTTTTTTTCAGACCTTTCTTTAGTCAGTGTTGATGGTTTATGCTATTCCTCCTTGCCCCAAGTTAAAAAGCAGCCTATATCTGATCTTCAGTGATTTCCACTGTTACAATGTCATTTATAGGCTCTCTATACATTTAATGTGCACAGAGACTTCCTTACAGGATGTGGTAATAGAGACTCAGCTATCTTCTTACAGTGTTTCTCTTCAGGCTAGTTAATAAAGTCATGCCCTGGAGGTTTAGGATAGGAACTCCGCTTCTCTTTGTCCACTTCTCTTTGTCCACCATCCCTCATGTTCCTCCTTCATTGGTATTTAACTGCACCATGTTTTAAATGAAGGGCACTATTCCATTTCTTTCCTCAAAATCTGTGAGTTTGGTTAGTAGCCAGTATTTATTTTCCAGAGTCTAACACATGCTGCTTGGTTGGCAGCGCCTCCGACAGGGACACTTACTGCACCTTTGCGATGCAGCAGCAGGTTGCTGACAGCATCCCTCATTATAATTCTCACCACATGGCAGGGAAAATTTCATTCCCACTGCAGGCTGGGCTACCTTGGTCTCCTGCCCCAATGTTTTGTCCTGGGTCAGGCTGAGTACGATGACAGGCAATTGTCAGTAGTCACAATGCACAGCCATAGTACAAATCCTCAGGAAAACTGCTTTGTCATCTCTTCCTGCTTCAGTCTCTGCTGCCAGGCAGAGAGCAAATGGAAGGTAAATAATCTGTGTGTCACACATTTACAGGTAAAGTGGTGATAAATGTGTCACTGCCAGTGCTCTTCCAGTTCCTTACATAGAAATCAGGTAATCTGATCTGAGAGTCTCTAAAGAGAGGAACCCCAAGGATCGAAATCCAAGTATTTACTTGGCAAATGGATATGCCAGCATCAGTGCAAGGTCTTGTTGGTTAAGATGTTGCTCTGTTTTCCTGAGTAGACCTTTGGAGATCTCTGATTCTGCAGCAGTGACAGTGGGCACAAGCTGGCCTTGAGCTGCCTGCTGAGGCTGGCAGGTAGAACAGAGGTTACAGCAGGTTTTCTAAGCTGAAGGGTGTCTCAGATCATCCACCTGGCCCACACGCGCTGAAAAAAGTGGGTTGCAAACAGCTCTCAATATAGTTTGATCCTAAAGTCAAAGAAGGGAAAGGGCTTCAAAGTGGAATGAGCATTGCAGGATGACTGTTTTCATTATAAGTACATTCAGAATAGAGTAGTGAATTCTAAAACATTATCCATGAATCAGCTGCAGGAGATTCAGCTCAAGTATACCTCTAAACAACTTTATCTGGCTTAACTCAAATATTTTGAAAAAATAAATAAAGCCAAATATAAATGTATCTCAGTTTCTAGCTATGTACTTTGTGCCACTTTTTACTTGCAATGAAGGGGAAGAGATAAAATCTTGGGGTGGATCCTCACTGTCTTAGTCACCACATGAATCCATTTTTTACTATATACCTGCTAAGTTGCAAATATTTCTTAGATTTTGACATTTGCTCTCTACCAGACTATGAAGAAGCATATTAAAAATGGGGAGCACATGCTGTTTTTAGAAAGTTTTGATACAAATTTAATACAAATCAGCCTGGGTTGCATTCTTTTAAACATTCCCTTAACAGGTTTTTCCTGTATTAATATACTTATGATTTTATTTGCTCTTCAAGAACACCTTGAGATCTCAAGAGTCTGCATTAACTATGATATAAACATTGTTTGCCAGATAGACCATGGCACAAAACTTTTTAAGTTAACAAGATAGAAAAAGGATAGGTAAGAAATGAAAAAAGATATACTATCCCAAAATGTAAAAATGTGGAACAGAAACAGAGGGAGGTCAGACACCTGTCCAAAACCACCCAGGAAGTGTGACAGAACCAGAAATTAAATCCAGGTCTTCCTGATTCAGATCCAGAAACATGTGAGCAGGCTGACTACCACAGCATATACCATAGAATGTAAGGTTTTATATGGGACAACCTCTGCCAATGCTGAACATTGCACATGTCCCAGCTAACACTTTCTGGGAGGTGTGCTCACATGAAAGTGAATTTTGCATCCTTTCTCCACATATTCTAAACTAATTAATTAAGCAGGCTGTATTTCAGTTGTGAGCTTGCTGCTGTTCACGAAACAGCTTAGGCCGTCCTCTCATAATTTATGATGTCAACAGGCCCCTTGATTGAAATACAGCCTTGAAATCCACCTCTTTCTTCCAGACTCCAGTATATATTATTCTTGTAGTTTTTAAAGACAGCTGTGTGAATTAATGAACTGATCTGAGAATCGAGGTTGGCCAAGAGAACCATTTAAAAGTCATGTAGATGACCTCATAAAAACTGCAAAGAATGCTTACAGCTTGCTTGTAAAACAAATCTATTCCTTAATAACTCAAAATGCTCACATAATTCAGTACACATTTTAACCCGAGTGAGTGCTTCATAAGAGAAGACGAAAATTTCCCATGAAAAAGACATTTAACCGGTACAGGCAACTATAAACTTTAATTGATATTTCACAGTATGTACAAGTTTGCTCTCCAGGGAGTGTAGAATATCATTTTTGCACCTGCACTCTAACTGCAGTCTTATAGTATTTCAGCCATTAAACATTTTTCATTAAAGCACTTCATATAGAATTAGTATAATCTGATTTTAACAAAAGCATTCTATATATAGGTTTTTCACACCATATTAATGCAGAACTGTTAGAACTGGAGTAGCAGTATTGTGCAGTCAAACCCCAGGTTTCTATACATGGCCATTAGTTAGGGTGGTCTGTATTCGGAGCACCATACTTGTAAAACATATTTATGGTAATGTGTTAGACTGTATCTGAGAAGTAAGGTATTTCTAATAAATTAGGGGTTTCTCCACTTTTTTTTTTTTTTTTTTTTTTTTTTTTTTGGCTAGATTTCCCCAAAGAAATTGCGGAATCTAGTGAAAAAGCAGTTTATAGTATAGCACAATGGTATCACATTCTTTACAACTTCCATCCTTGGCAGACATAAAACCTAACAGTAGAAAGGGTGTTTGCATATTGGGCAGCGGAGGGAATATTTTTGGATGGCTATAACTTAGCAAATCTGCAGAAATATTTGTCTTATGGCTTGCATTTTATAGCTGTTATCTAGCTGGCAATCAGAGGTGAACAGCTGTGCAGTTTTAGGATGTATGATTTTAAAACAATGAACTGGAGGCCTTGCTAAATGGTTCAAATTAGATGTGGGTAGTAGCTAACATCACAGGACTTTTCACCTTGTGTTCGAGACAGAGACTGAAGTTGAAGTTGTTCTACAAACTCAGTGAAGGCAGCACCTCCTTAGTCATTTTTAAGAGACTCTGGAGAATATCTGCAGGTTTGCACAAGAATACTTTCTGGGATTTTGTGAATCTTTTACATACTGCTTCCCTCAGATAGTTCTCACCCCAAAAACTCTTTCCCCTGCAGAAGAGCTAAACTTCATAGGCATAATTCACCATAGAGTTGACAAGGTTTTTAATGTTTGAGCCAATGTCTTAGCTGAAAAATGGAGAAAATAAGGTACAGGGATATACATCTTGGTTTCAAAAATGCCAGTAAATTCCAGAGTTTCCATAGTGCACAATGTATGATTTGCACAGGGCTGCAGGGAATCGTGGTTTGCCTACGCCTGTGATGAAAATATGAGACACAGTTTGCGTTTAATGGAGGTACAGGGAAATATAGTTGTTTTGTATAAAAATAAGTCTCTCCATACCCCAGAGACTTACAGAGGAGGTGTATGAAAGTGTGACTGATTGACTTGTGATAACCAGCTTCAGACCGCACACAGGATTTCTTTAGTCAAGGCTTTTTTGGCCTTAAGACAAACACAAAATATGGTTTAGGATTCACAACAGTCAGCAAACAGTAGGCAAACACTGCAACAAGAAGTTTTGGGAGGATGGTGTAGCACAATTTCCCACATGAACATTTCCACCATCACTTTCTTCAAAGAACACCACTTTGCTTGTAATGGGCAACTGGTCAGAACTGTGCTTACAGAACTAATTATACACAGATAATTTAGGTGTTCTTCCTTCCCTTGTCCTGAAGAAGAAGGTTTTAACTTTCACAGCCACAAAGACAATGGGCGAGATTGAATTCTGGTCTGGATTTGGCGTCAGATAAACTGCTTAAAATTTACAACTTTCAGGTGATCTCCCAAAACACTTTGAGACAAAGATCCGTACCACACATAAAAAAAGTACAGAAACAGCCCATGGGGTTGCACAACTGAACGTCAGTTGTGATCTTGTCAATATTTTGTCCCTGGCCTTGTCCTATGCATGGGAATACTGAGCAGCCTCCTGCTTTGCTGTGAGTCTCCTCCTTGTGCATGAGACAAGGTTTTATGGTATTTATACTTACTCTCACACGATATTTATCCTTCAGGAACATTTATACGGGGTGACTTTACACAGTAAATTTTTAATAATGACTGTCTTTTTTAGTTGAGTTTTTAACCAGTGTGTTAGAAACAGTGATCTTGCTAGGAACATTAATGGTGTCTTTGACATGAGAGACAGGTAGAGCTTAGGAGACTACTCAGCAACCACAGGGCAAGGCTATGCTTCAAAGCGATCCCAGTTCTGTACACCACCAGTACAATTCCGCACTGATCACTTCACTGTCCAGCAGTTGCTGGGTTCCTCTCCTTGTGTTTGGCAGGCTAAAAGAAATGTATCATGCTTGCGAGATTTTCTTCTCTTATCTTGGACAATTATTTCTCTCTGTGGGACAAGGTGAGGTTAAATATCCAAAGCTATTCTGAGGCTCACCCAAACAGTATCTCTGGGTCTGAAAGGTGATGCACATGCAGGTAATGGCTGGTGGGAGAGGAGAACACAATCTTGGGCGAACATGATCTTGGGCAAACATGGGAGCCTGCTGAGGGCTCAATGGAAAGCTGCTCATGGGCTGCAGCCTGAGCAAGGTGTGAGGGAGCAGCTCACCTCCCCGAGATCCACTTCTCAGCCTGAGCTGAAGTGGTGACATGATTGATTGCAGTTCAGAAGAGGGGATTGCTAAGTGCCTAAGACTGGTTGTTGGGTGACACTTATCCCATAATATAATTGAAGATAATGTACCTGTGAGAGAAGGGTGAGGGGAAAAGATGGGAACAGAACCAAGCTGGGGCAAAAAGCGCTTCTGACATTGGTTTGGTGAAAGTGTTTTTTTTTGTTTTAATGCAATAAATCTTACACAGTTAATTTTTTTTCTGGTTTAGGGTCTGATGCAGTGATAAAACAGGCTGGATGGAACTTGGGAAGAAGCACAGCCAGAGGCCCCCACTGCTCTCCGCCGTTTGGTGGTGAAAGTCCCACTCTTCAGATGTGTGATCAGACCTACTCACCCTGGAGTTTGTGGGTGGGGGTTTAAGATGGTTCTAGTACCTGGGAGCCCAGGCAAACAATCCTTTTATAAATATCACTTGTAAGGAGAGGAAATTACTTTCACTGCTCATAGAATTTTCTAACAACAAAAAATACAAATGTTATCTAGCAGACAAACCATGTGAATTTAAGTAGCAGTACAGCCTGCGGGAGTCTTTGGGAAATATTAAATTTGGCAAATTTTGTTTTGTTTTGTTTTGTCTTCTCTTTAAACCCAACAACTACAGATAAAATTAGTTCCCTAGAACATCACAGAGAAAATAAAATGCACAAGAAAAATTCTGAAGCTCACCACTATTTATTAGCTCTTTTTCAGACAGTATCTACTTCTGGGAATAGCTTAAAGAGTATGTTTTTGTGGAGAAACTCAAATACGGGACAAAACAACACAATAGCAGTGTCAGCAAAAAGGGATAGAGGATACTTGGCTGTATTGCATGATCTCCAGCAAATCCCAATGCTGCCTCTGTTACTACAATGACCTCGGTGTCCCTTGCCTAGGCACATGATAATAGAAATTATGGATTTCCAGGGCTGGATGGTCTCTCATAGCAGGTAGAGCACAGAGAGGTTCTGACTTCTGCTGGCACGTCTCGGCACTACTGCCATGTAAATGCTCATTATACATCAGTAAAATTTTATAGAGAGGCTGCTATAGAAAATCTTAATTCACAGAAGTTGAAGGATGATGACTAAACATGCTTGACTTCAATGGAGTCAGGATTTTAAATTTAAAATTTAATTTTTAATTGCATAAAACATTTAAACTCTCTTTTTAACATGGTTTATATCTTAAATCATGCTCCAAAACAGACATTAGTGTATGCAAGTCTCTTGCTGCTGGCATTTATGTCCCAAACCACTATATTATGCTTTTCATGCTTTTTTCAAGACAAGGACTAGCATAGTATTCTCTTACTGTGCTCACAGACTGTCATGAACTTCAGTTGCTGATATTCTTTGGAGCAGCAATGGTATACAGCTAATGTAAGGTGATCTGTTAATATTAGAAGGAAAACAAAAAGTTAAGGAGAAAATAAAGTGTTCATAACAAACTTTTTCTTTTTACTTGTGACACCTTTTTAATTGCATTTCTCATGCATCTAAAACAACTTTATTATTATGCTTGAAACGTAATTGATTATGTACTTATTCCCATATTTCAAACGTTAAGTTTTCTTAATTATGTGTGAAATGAGTTTATCTATGGAGTAATCAATCAGTTCTGTCCGTTTGTACAGTTCACATCTGTGATAGTAGCCACTTTTATAAATAAGATACAGTAAATTCCATAATCTGTGAAATAATTTTAGCCCAAATGAGCATTTTGTGCCCTTCTTTCATGGAGATTGTTTAAAACAAGGCACACATGTTTCAATAGTAACTGTACCCTTTCTGAGAGAGACAAGTTTTGCATACTCTCTTAAATCAATCGTTCTTGCATATTTGAATAGGGCTGGGTACAGCAAGCTGAGCAGCTAATTTAAGTCTAGCTCTTTCTTTTCTCAGGATCAGGAACTTACATTTTCTCCTTTACCTGACTTTTTTTTTTTCTTTTTTTTTTGCTTTAGTCACAAGTTCCTGTAACATTCCTTACAGAAACGCAGCTGCTATCTATTGAAATATGAGTCATTGTTCATGGATTGCATTTATAATCCACCCTACTGGTGAGATACATAATTGTATTTGCCGTATGTGAAAGCAATTCCAGTACTTTTTACTGAAGAGATGCCTCCAAGTGTCTGCTTGGCTAACCAAGCTTAGCCTGAGCTGTGTATTTGGGAGCAAAACTATATCTTCTTTGATACAGCTGTTGATTCCTACTAATGGGCCAATATTGGGAATTTTAAATGTGTATACAAACAAACAGGCTTTTTGCCACGCTCTTTTTTTTGCTACATCCATTTTTTTCCATACCAGGTTTTTGGCTTTCAGCTGACATAGTTCTACTGATTCCAGGAAAGATATATCAATCTATTTCAGCTACAGATCTGAACTTTAATTCTCTGATTATATTTTCCCTTTAAAAAATGAGATTTTTTTTTTCTGTTCTTGACTCAAGTCTTATTTCATTCTAAAAAGGTGAGCTTCCTATTGGTATGATTTTGGTGTAGGCTGCTTGTCAAGCTCTGATCTCATTTTCTCATGGCATTTCTTCTCCTGAAGATTTATTCATAGGCTTTCCTATAAGTAGCTACAGATTTTTAAAATGTCAGGAGAAAACCTTCAAGAAGATCTCTTCCTCTATTAACAGAAATTCTTTGCTCAAGTCCTATGTCAAATTGACAGGGATTGTAGTACTTGTCGTATCTAGTGTAAGTAAGGGTGAGAGTTTTGGTCCTCTACCCTTCCCTGCTTTTTTGGAAACAAATATTCCTTAATAACAGTTCTAGGGGTCTTTTGCTCAATGCTGTGTAAATCACCTCAATCTTTTTAATAGGATTTTGATCACATAACTTAATACCAGAGGACAGCTCTCCTATGTTGAATATGATTAGGTCAAGGCTTTACATTTTAATGAATCCTTTATGCTTATTCTGCTCCTCTGCTGTAATGATTCAGGGCATTAATATATCATGTTGCCACCTAACCAAGTATACAAGAACAGCTTTGTAGGGTTGATGTTTTGTATTATTCCATGAATCAACTTAGAAGAGGTTGCCACAGACTCTGCCAAAATCCTTTAGGGTGACTTGGAGTTAGATTCTCCAGGGCTTTAATCTGCAGAGTGTTGAGGAGCTTAAACATTCAATTGGAACCCACTGTCCACCAGAAGTTAGCAAAATGACACTTCTAGTTTATTCCTGTGACAGTGATGTATTAGATGTAGTCCTGTGGGGCTTCAGGTTTCTATCTAGTATCTCTTCAGTTTTATATTCAGATTAAACAGTAATGATGTAAACCCCTTCCCTACTGACTACAAAGTATTGCAAGAAAGAAATATTACTTACTTACAATATTAATATATATATATTAGGTATACTCTTGTATGTGAAAGAGGATTAAAGGTACATCAGAAATTTATTGAGTATATTTTTAAGACTTACCCCTAATAAAACTGGGCATTCTTACTTCCTAGCAATCTGTAAGAGAAGCATGCATGGTGCTATAGAGAAACTTTGTGTCAGCATACTAAAGAAATCTGTGTTTTCTGAGAGACAAGAAATTCTCTGTTGTTCTTTTCAAAAAACTGTATTTTTTAAAGCAAGCAAATTGCATAACCCTAGATGTGCCCTACAAGGTTACTTAAGGAGGATGAAAATGAGGAGAATGAAAGACAAAATCACAGGACCACAGAATGGGAAAGATTGGAAGGGACCACTGGAAGTCATCTAGGCCAACCCCCCTGCTCAAGCAGTGTCCCCTAGAGCAGGTTACTCAGGACTGTGTCCAGACAGCTTTTGAATATCTCCAGAGATAGAGGCTCCTCGCCCTCTCTGGGCTACCTCTTCCAGTACCCAGTCACCCTTACAGTAAATTTCTTCCTCATGTTCAGGTGAAACTTCCTGTGTTTCAGAAGATGAGTTTTCCATATTGTAAAAGATACTTTGTTAAGTAAAATAACATTGAGTCATCATTTCATCAGAAACATTCTTGTCTTTTTCGTGACAAACTATTAGATGTGCACCTGCAAAGGCAGTCACATTTCTCCCTAGTTAGTGATGCAGTTTTCCATTTTTTTACCAAAGACTAACATCTATCAGAGATCACCAAAGGCATCAGTGTATTACAGATCTCACTGTTCTGAGGCACAGCACTTAATTTTCCTTTGGATAAACAAAGCAAATAATGGATAAATACTGTAGGATCAAATGTCTTCAAGCTATCAGAATTGTGACTGCGGGCTTTAATTCACATCAGAAGTGGAAAAGAAACGAGAACTAAAAATTGCAGCAAAAGAATTTTATTTGCTGATGAGTTGGCAATGAGAGATTAATAATGCCACTGACAGTGTAGCATCTTAGAAGGGTTTTTTGAGAAGAAACACTGCCACTCAAGAGCTTGGTTTAAAACACTCAGAGTTATTCAAATAAATTATTTAATGAGTGCTTGTGTCATAACTAAATTAGAAGTATTTTCTTACCTACGTTGAGGTGAGGTGAGCATAGTACTGCCTTACCCTGACTATAACAATACACTGGATTATTGCTGGACAACAGCTTGCTGCTGTGTTGCAGTTCCAGACAAAGTCTGGCATGCAAATGAACTTGTGACATTGCCTCCATTTTAGTGCACAGTTGCTGCTGTATCTGCAGAGCAGATTCCTTAGGGAAACAAACAGCCTCATTTTATCCTTAAATTTAGGGTCCTGGATTCTTTGGGGATAAATATTCTAAATTAACTCTGAGGAAGCCACATGACTGTTTGCATAACAGTAAATAATTTTTAAGCAGGCAGTACTTTCAAGGCTAGTCAGCCAATTACTGTATAAAAAGGAGGCTTAAAAAAAAAGGAAAGCATAATGTTCAGGAATCTATTCTTCTCATCCATTGCAGTCTTGTTTATTCTTTTTAGATGTTGATACAGTAAGAGTGGGAAAAATATGAGGACCTACAGAACAGTTCTTTCAATGTCTGGAGTCTCTAGCAACTTCTTTTAAAAAGACAGAGAATAATAAAAAAACCCCCAAATTAATAGACAAATTAAATATTTATTGTATATTTGGAAAATGCAACTTTTTTCAAGTTTTAAAGAAAGTGATTCATATCTTTCCTTAAGAAAAAAATGTTATTTTAAAGTGAATGCCTTTCTTCAAAATTGTTTTTGTACTGGAACGATTTGCAGTGGTTTGAAAATTAAAAGTTCAGTCTTGGCTGTAGATAGTCCTGTGTGTGTGAGATCTGGGCCGGGTAGAGACAGTTTCTATCCTGATCTTGCCCATTTTTCTGCAGGTAGGCAGTGTCCGGTCTGGCATGTTGGAAAGGGAATTGCCAACAGCCTGGCTGGGACACCCTCACTCTTCTCTTTAGACAGCGAGGACCTTGGAGTACTCTCATTTGCAGCCTCACATCCTCACAGTCTGAGACAAAACCTGCTCTGGTAGAGCTTCTGTTTTCAGAAAAAAACCCAAATTTTTCCACTAACTTCAGTGAGAGCCTGAATACTTTTTAAAATGTGTCCTTTTTGTGGACTCATTTGCTCCATCTAAAACTGTAAAAGGGCTCAGCTGTATGGAGTTCTTCGCATTAAGCAGTCTTTTCCTCCGTGCCTATTAAATGAATAAAGATGTTTTCTTTGGCCAAGAAATTCTTGTTTTTACTTGTGTGCTTTCATATACTTTCAAGGTCAGTTGGGGCTGGCTTGTCTGAGCTCACAAGAAGTTTTTGATTAATTAGCAGAATTCCATTTAAAGAGGTTGCTAATAATTGGTAAGGACAAATTAAATCTTTTTAAAGGAAAAATCACTGCTCAGCTAAAAACAGAGAAACATTTACCTTACTTCACTCAAAGATAAACTATATGCTTCAAAAACGCAAAGGGAAGAACAGTGTTATTTATGTTAACTTACAAATCTAAAAGATCAAAGAATTTACAAATAATTTTAAAAAATCTCTTTAGCAATTTGGTTTTATCTCATATTTATGTTATTTTAGTGTTTTAGACTCTGTAAAATATTACAATAACCATAATTATAGTGAAAATTGAATTTTTAACTGGTTCTGATTAAAAGCAGGTAAACTTCTTCCTGTATCATGGAGGAATTTTGGTTTGATTGTCCAGGTCTATTGATTTCCCACTTCAGTATAAATCCTTAAACTGATGCAGCCATAACTTCTCAAGATCAATTCTTTATGCTTAGTCAAATTTAAACAGCTCTAAACATTTGTTTGTGAAGCTAAAAGATATTTAAGCCATTTAGAAGGAAAAAAAAAAATCATAGAAACTAACTCAGCTAAGACCTTTGGTCCCAGCTCTCTTAAGATCCTTTAAAATACCATATTTTTAAGAGATTTATGTTCTGAGACTCTCTAAAACATAACAGCAGTTTTGAAAACTTGATGGATTTGGTATGTAAAGACAAATAAAAATCACATTGAAAATGTTGATTTTTACCATCTTAGGGAAGCCTGCTTTCCCATTTCTTCCTCTGCCTAATACATCAATAGCAGCAACTCTGTGCTAAATATGAATATGCATGATTATTGATAGAGATACATTTTAATTTATACAAAATCTTCAGACTGCTTCTCAGCATTGCAGTGTGGAGACAGCTTGAAAACATAGTATCTGTGACTCCCTGGGTCTAATGAGATAGTGTACTCAACAGCATTCCTGGAAATATTGCCATCCAAACAGGATGCTTTTGGCATTTCCATGCCAGCCAGGGAGATGAGGATTGGAAGGAATAAGTCCCCAGAAGCATCTTCACTTGCAGCAGTAGGAAACTAATCTGTGGGATCAACACAGAAACTGTGTGAGTCTCAGAGGCTCTCTTCCTGCCCCTTGGAGAGGGTGAGCAGTCTTCCCAACCTTACTTTTTGCCACCATTACCACGCTCTTGCTGGCCCAAACCAAACTGGACATGCTTACCCATGCTAAGCAGCAATTTACTTCGAGTGGGGTCCTATTTACCCCCATGAGCAATGGTTTTAGGAACCTTGTATCCGTCCTTTAAAAATTATGACCCTAGAGCACCAATAAATCAACACGTCCCATCCTACAGTTTATTTCTAGACATTCTTTTGCAACTGAGGAGGAAAACAGAGATGTCCAAGATAAGCACTTTATGGGAAAACAGCAATTTTATCAATATCTCAAAATATTCCTTACATGTAGATAGACTCAATGATCTAAAGGTATTTTCTAATCTAAATGGTTCTACAATTCTATGAATGCAAGTAAGATTTCTGAAACCCAATTTAGTCTACCCTCACAAAGTTTATACCCAAAATTTCATTTAAATCAGATTTCACCTGCTTGCACATGTGTTTTTAAGGACAGAAATCTTCATTCTCCTAAGGTCTTTGTCCCACTTCACAGAAATTGCTGCAGAAATTTACTCTAGAAGAAAGCCATTCCCCCACCCTGCTGCTTTAGTGCCTTATAGGGTTTGATTCAGCTTATAGGGACAGGATGAATTTAGCCCAGATGAACAGGATTATTTATGAAACAATTCATATGCTATTGCACATATTTTTTGGTTGTATCTATAGCATGTGAGGCATTTCTCTTTTACAAGTAGTGCCAATAGCACTCTCAAAGTGGGCTGCCCCCCATTTTCTACTATCAAAGACCAGAGAGAATATACAACATATTGAGAGCACTAAGGAGGTAAGATTATTGCTCTTTTACTATCTTTCACATTATTTGTTCACTCCTTTGGGTGTCATGATTTCCTGGGCAAATACTCTGAAAGTCTCCTTCCCGGAAGCACCGTATTAATCTTGCCAGTGCTGCACTTCTCGCATCTGCCAAAACCAGCTTAATTTCTGGTTAGTATTCCCTTTTTTGCAGCATTCTTTCACTGCTCCAAGCCACACTTGTGTGGGGAGTGAATAAAACTGGCACAGGTTTTGCACATCTTCCCCAGAACTGCTGGCAAGAACACAGCAGTGTTGTTTCCTCTGCCCCTGGTTGATGTTTTATGATAACTGTGACCTATTGCTTCAGTAACTATGGTATAAGCACAGGGTTGCTTGACACATTCCAGGGTTACTTCACTTTTCACATTATCTTCTTCTGTTATCTTGGGACAGCTTTCTCTTTCACTTGCACTGCTGTAAATTGAGAGTTATTTCTACTTTCTAGTAGTGTAACTGAGTAAAGATTGACGTTTCTCATGCCTGGCTTGACTCCTTCACCAACCTAGTTTAGTCATGCACCTTCTGATTTTGAGGAATCTTTTGGGCCCACATTGGGTCATCCAATTATGGGTTGCATGAGCATGCTTGCAACTTGGCTACCACTGCAAATCTTACCTGTCAGTGGGCAACCTCTGGCCTTTACAGGGGGGAGGGCAGACTCACTTCTGTTCTGGATGCTGTCTTCATCATGCCAGAGCAGGAACAGCTGGGATGGCCTCCAAGTTGGGCAGAGTCGAGGGATCCAGCCCAGCCTCCTGTTCCTGTGCAGCACTGTGTACACAGCAAAGGGACCTTTCCTACTTCACCACTTACATTCCATATTCAGTACCAGTTATAGCCAGTTTCAGCAGTACTTCCAGTGGAGGGCTCTTGTGTGTTGACACTCCATATCAAGAGGCAACCAAGTTCACCTGCTTTGTGTCATTCAGAACTCCCCTGGAAAGATCACAGGATTACACAGAGTCACAGAATATTCTGAGCTGGAAGGGATCCATGAGGATCAGTGAGTTACCCTCTTAAGTGAATGGCTTGTCCAGGGACCAGCAACCTCGGCATCATTAGCACCAACCATGCCCTGACCAACTGAAAAGCATAACAGCTACTCAGCTTCTTCCCACCGATCCCAGGGGCCTCTAATCTCCCTGTGTTTGACTTTTTGTTGTCTGCAGGTACCAGATCCATCTTTACTCAGTCAGTCCCACTGATTGAAAGGGACTAGTGCTAGCTCTGCTCAGCACAGAATAAAGACTCCGGCCATGCACAGCTGTCCAATTTAGGTCCTTCTCAGTACTTTCCTTACTTATTAAACTTTAACAGCCTTGGTGTGGCAGGAGTTCAAGTCTACTAGCTTTCAGTATCTTTCTGAATATTAATGTCCATTTTCAGCCTTGCTACACAGGAAAATGTCCAGTAAAAAATGCGAACAATTTGCAGTTGTGATTTCTAACGTACCAGCTTTTCTCGGCAGCTTTTTAGTTTGCTCATTCATTCCCATTTCATTAAGAAAATCTTCAAAATAAATTTCATTGTGTTTTTTATGACAGTCACCTGAGACAAAATTTTGAAAACTTACAAACATCAATTCTGAAGTGTACCCAGGGGTCTCATTTGCCTGCACATAAATGCTACAAATATTCTGTAAAAGCACAGAAATGTTTGGAGTTGCACGTGTGTCATTTATTGTGAGCCAGCAAATAGGCAGTCTGAGAGAGGGTCACACACAGGCATGGAATCTGTCCCTGCTGCGATTTTGCCCCTAAATAAAACACATGCTGGATTCCATAAATCACTTGCAGGATCTTTGCATAACAAGTGGTGTATGTTATGACTGAGGCCTGACAGGCAACATGAAGACAAAATAAACAACACCATGATGAAATTAACAATTAATTATAGAGCAATCTTTTCAGAAGTGTTTCTTGTGCACTTAGTCCTAGTCAGATTAGTAGGTAAAGAAACTCATTAATATGTTTGCTTTTGTGAAAGAACAGGAAGTATGTGATTCAACTGGAATCCACAAAAGCTAAGGAAAATAAAGTTAAATGAGGAGCTCTCTCTGTAAAGCTGGAATCCAGATCTGAGTTTGAACTGCCCTAAACTGAAAGGATTTTGGCCCTCAGGTGATTTTGATGTGATGCATATCCTGAAGGGAAATTTTCTGCCCCATTTACGTACACAGCTGGATTTAAATCTACACTCAGATAAGTAATTCATGGCCATTTTTACTATTAAACCTAATACTCTGTGATCACTTTTCATTTATAGATTACTGTCAGTATCTCTTATGCTGCCTCTACCAGATTCTTTGTTGGGATTGGATCATAGAAATATAGCTGCATACATTATTTATGCATTCTTCTATAGGCACCCAAAATCCAATGTAAAACTAGAGATACGTTAAGCAGTCTTTCTTTTTTTTTTTAGGGATCCATGATAATGTTTTGGATTTCATATTTCAACAGTTATGATAACTTGTATACCAGGTAGATCCAATACAGAAGATATGGCAGTGTAGAGGCCTGCCAAGCATGGTTACCAAGCCAAAAATCTGAATTTTCTACTGAGAATAGCAGATCTAAGTTTGATGATTGTCTATGATGATGAAAGAAAGTCTCTTTCTTTCTGAAAATTGATTGATAATCTCAAATTAAACATTATTTTTATGTCCTTCTGGGTAAAAATTTAACACTGTTCTCATTAAATATTTCATTACAGTTCACTGGACTTTTATTTGATGAATTTAAAAATAATATTAGGAAAAAAAAGACAACAGTAAAAAAAAGTTAGCTTATTCCTAATAGGGTGCAAGCTGAAAGATGACTGTATTTTAATCATGATCCTGATTCTTAATTGCTAAATAAGAAAGCTCTGTTGTGATTTTTTTCATGCAATTCCAGGTGAATACAGGAGTATAAATATAAATTATTGTCTACATTGTACTTCAGAAAAGAATAGCTAGAAGAGAATCTTTTCCTAATAACATATCCCCCATTGAATTCTGTTCAAAGCATCCTATTATTTCATGGAATCTATATGTAGATATTTTAAACATGTGCATGGAAACCAGCAGAGCCAATGAGAAGGTAAGATATGGGATCAGCCTATGTTAGTGTTTGACAGTGTTTTCTCTCTTAATCTAATTTCCTGCCCATTTTAGATCTTCAAATAAATGCTATGGCTCATACACTAGTAGACTGCCCAACTATTTCTCTGCCTATTTGTGCAGCTCCCAATGATAAATTAACCATGAGCTTTTTTTCTCTAAATTCTAAGCAGTTTGGAGCGCCTTCATGCACTGGTGAGAAGTGAAACACGAAGGAGCATCTGGAACTAAACGTGTAGCTGTGATGTTGATGTACGGCACCATTTTAGCAACAGTGTCACTTTATGATACAATACACTAGTGGAAACTGCAAGAAAGAATGGCTACTGGAGCTCATAGTCTGGGAAATGATCTGGGAGTCCCTTCTGAAATAACCATTCCCTGCCTTTAGTGGTCCCTCTGAGTATTTCTACTGTGAGTGAAGGCAGAACCAGGAAGCCTCCATAAAATTCATTTCTTATTTGATTGTCATTCAGAAATCAAAAGTCAAAAGGTAATGGACTAAAAAACTAGGATTTTGGTTTTTAATGATGCCGTGCTATTTGAAATTATATGTATAAATTAATAAATCGAGCAAAATGCTCAGATTCAGGGCATCAGAGTCCCTGATGGTTACAACAATAGTCCTCTATTACCGGGCATGTTTAGTTAATTGGTTTAAAACCCATAGGGTTATTTGTAGTTTCAGTCAAATAGCACTAATCCAGATTCAGGTTCATGGGCTAAAGGATGGGAATTGGTCAACTTTCATTTCCAAATCATGTAAATGGTGTTTTGTTTGTTTGTTTGTTTAAATAAATCCAGTCTACCACTGGAAAAAAAAAAAAAAAGAAATTAAATAATTATTAATTTTTTAACATGCCCTTTAGAAATCCATAAACCTGCTGATGTGACCAGTTTCAACAAACCAAAACAAAGCATATGCCCTCTCAAAATGTTTCTGAGTCACCCAAGTATTGCTGACTTGCTACTTGTTAATGGTTCCAATTGCTAGTGTGGAGTTGGAGGGTGCTCTAATTTAATGGGGCAGAGCCAAAGGTTACATTAGCCTGGTGTGGGCAGACATGGAGTTCTCAGATAGAGTTGCTGGGAGCAGACAGAGCTGAAAGGAGCACCTGGTCTGGACTCCCAGCAGTGCATTAGTTAGAAACAGGAGAGAGAAATAATTGCAACACTAATGAGCCCCAGGTGAAAAGACCATTCAGCTAGACATGGGCCTTTTTTTTTTTTTTTTTGAAAATGAGAATGTTTTGATTGATGAGCCAAATTGTTTGGAATTCCTAATTGTTAATTGCAGTAAAACACAGCTTTAGTGTTCATTGCCTTTAAAACTTAGATTGCTCACTATTAAAAACCCATATAATGATTGAGAAGGAAAAAAATTCCAGACACATACTGGAAGTCACTTGGTGAGATAAAGCTCTATATCATATCCCGTGTTTGCTGAGTGTTTATGAGTCAGAGTAGTGCAGTGGGATTCCCTGAGACTTAAAAATGGCTTATTAAGCACTTGCAATACAAATTTTCATATAATTGCTTCTTCTGAGAGTTTGGATTCCTCTTTTTTTTTCAACCAAATTATTTTTTAGTGTGTCATTAAAAAGTGCTTTTGATAGCCACAAATATGTGTATTAAATTACTTATGTGTCAATGTAGACAGCTTTACTCAATCAAACTATCAGTCTACTCCACATGTTTATGTATGGTGAGTCTCTGACTAAAACCAATGGTTGCTACTCTTTGACACCTTTTTATTCTTTTGGTTAATTTTATGTACAATTATTTTAGAATTGCTGGCAATAAAGAAAGGTGGAAAATAAATATTCCAGCAGAGGAGACTATAAGAATGGATTTTCATTCATGAAATAAGAAAATGTCGTATTTGTGTATCCTTATTTTTCACCGGAAACACTGTCATGTAGCTTTTGGCTGCTGAAAGGATCCATATTTGCTTAGATATGGGAGAGATTTCAATTTTAATCACTGTGGTGGAGAATTGTGCAAATCTCTATTAATGCCTCAGCAGAGTCACAACACGTCACTTCACAGTACGGGAGCTATCCAGGTACATCTCTGGAGCAGAGATCAGGACCTGGCCATGGGTTTGTTTTCCAGTTTCCCCAGGTGAACGATCAAGCCAGGGCTAAAATGGACACTTGCTTTCTGCTTTTGCAAGGGCCTAGCTCTGAATCAATGAAATATTTTCCTGATATTGAAATACGCAGTATTTCCCATTGTCTGCTCTTGCTGACTTAAGGCTAACCATTTGCACCATGTTAAACTATGTTAAGAAAAGTCTCCTTGAAATACAGTGAAAGCATTAAACATGAAAAAAAGATTTCTCATTAACTTTGGTTCTGAGCCAAATTATGTTTCTTCTAATTCATAGAATAATTTCACTGTCTGTACTTTAGTACAGAGAAAGAGCTTATTTTGATGGTGCAATGAACTAGAACTTATTCAATATGGGGCTCATGTCGTCATTGCACAGTTCCTTAGTGCCATTGAGGTAGGGAGATTTATAAGGGCTGCCTCAAAGCTGGTAGGTGTCACAGTTCTACAATTCTGTTTCTATGATTCAGTTCTTGGCCAATGTTTTTTCAAAGCAGTTGTGAGTGGCAGTGGAATAACCATGGCAGAATTCACACCTGGGCAGTGACACTTCAGTGTCTGCTGGCACGAGGTGTCCCGGTGATAAATCAGTGGAGCCCATCGTTGCTGTTGCAAATGAGGAAATGGAAACTAAAATCCTTAAAATCAGAAATTAAACCTGCGTGGGACTGGGCAGATAGGAATTAAATATTAAAGAATGCCCACAATGAAATGTCTCCAGTGTGAAATTTAGGTCTTTTGCTAACACCAGATCTAATCAATGGGAATAAACTCGGGGAAATTCACTTTGTATTCAGCGAGGACAATCCATCATGATTCTTATAATAGACTGCATTCATTATGAGTGGTTTGAAAACAGACTGTACCATTTTTAGATAGAAATATTAGGAAATGCACCTGCTGATAAGGCACTTCAATTTAAATATGTCAGGGAGCTTAAACAGGCAAAATCAGAACTATGAACCATCTCTATAATACAAAACAACTTTCTGGTCTTCGCCACAGGAGAATAGTGACCATACCAAGCTTTACTAACTTATCTAGACTATTCAACCAAAAACTCAGCTGCCCGACAGCTGTGAAAGATCAAGCTCATTTTTTTTTTCTTGACATTGAATTTGAAGGATGAATCCAAAGGCCTAACAGATCCATTCTGTTGCCAAGGGTTTGGGAGGGTTTTTTTCCAGTTGATATAAGTACACATTGGATCTTCAGAAATTTCTCATTACCATGATGTCAGTCAGCCAAAATATAATCTGCTCGGCAGCAGAACTGTCACACACTTTCTCCATTTCTGCACCAGATGGATGGGTTCACAATAAATTCTCATCTTGGTCCCTGGACTGGAAATCTCACATAAAAAATGACTTTTTAAAGGTTTTTGTTTTTACGAGGTAGTTCATCCCAGTGAGTTTCTAGTTATCTTCCATCCGGAACAGAATTGCTTGTATTCACAGTGTTCTTCCCCTCCCTACCCATGCAAAACAGCAGCTTGCTCCCCACTGCGAGCACTAAGCTATTTTGTAGGCTCTCTACATTCATCTGGCCATTTCAGGAAAAATTTGCTTTTCCCAAGAATATTTGTCTTTACTTACATCCAGGCTCGTTCCCAACTTTTATTGTTTAAATTTTCAGCTTTGACTACATTACAGCTGATGATTTTGTCTTTCTCATGACAACTTTGGATGAAAATCCCAAAAATGAGTCATCTGAACCAGATTTGCCCTTGCTAATTCACTGGCTGCTGCACAGAGCTGGTTGATGAAATCTGACTGATTCAGATGTTAACTAGAGGCAAAGTACAAAGCTAAGGATTTCTGGAAACAGGGATTTTATTTTTACATTGAAGAATCTTCAGACAGATGACCAAAATGTTAGTTAAATTAAATCAGTTTGTCTTATACTACCAGTTAAAAATTCACACTGATAACTGTATCCTGTTAGAAGACTAGTGCTCACATTTAGCTCACAATGATACTCCAGGGAGCCAGCAGCAAACTGCATGCACGCTGCTGTGTCAGGGAATGTGGCACTTGAGCAATGAGATAGGAGATAATGTAAGACTAATATAATTTAATATAAAAAATGATCCTATTAGAAGCATGATGAGATCTCAGCACCCCTGGAAATGAGGATATATATTTACATAGAGTAATGATATGGTCCTGGCTGCTATGTTATACATCTTAATTAGATTACCTATTGCAAGAAGAATATTGAAAATGTTTCACTGAAGGATGACAAAGTGGCTAGCAGCTGGGTAAGTAAGTCCAGGCGCTGATTTACATCAGAGGTGGATTTGAAGTTTTTTTAATCTTTAGCTGCATGCATGAAAGTATGTTGAGCATTTGTAAGATAATTTCAAAATTTCCAGGTTTAGAAATTTGAAGTAAAATTCAGGATAATGTTTTTTTATAAAAAACTGCTTTTACTTTGTTTTCATTTGTCTGTTTATGTATTTTGTGCTTCTGTAGATAGACTATTTTACTTGAAATTCATGAAAGTGTTCTAAGATATAAAATTCATGTGAATGGTTATGCAAGTATTGCTGTATCTGGAGTAAAAGTTGTTTGGTTTGTTTTTTTTTTTTGGTCAGAACAAAAGAAAGTTGATTTCAATTTCAGCAATGATGAAACTTATTTTAACTTTAAATAAATATGCATAAATATGTGTCTAAGTGTATATATATGTGTGTGTGTGTGTATGTGTGTGCCTCTGTTTGTACATCCAGGACAAATTTTCCAAATGTAGGAACCCAAGTGAGTGCTGTGTAGGGGTGTCAGAGTGATGTAACTGTTTTTATCAATCCATCTTTCCCCAGGGGAAGTGCTGTACTTGTCACTGGGCTAATGAACACTGTGGATGTGTATCCCTAACACCACCCACTTCCCCATCAAGCTCCTCAGTGTTCTGCTGTGGAGACATATCTCACACAACTAAAGGATACTATTTTCTCTTAAAATCCTGAAGGAAAAGTAGTCCTAGACAAAACATCTGAGCTTTTTATAACTGTGGAATTTCTATATGGGGGGGAAAGAGCTTTGGCTGTGTACACAGATTAAGTTCACTTATGTCTAAAAGTGTGTTTTCCCCATAATGAAGATAATTAGGCCTCTATCTTTTGTTTAATGCCTACATGAACATTTCAAATATAAATATTTTCAGCAAAACTCTATTATTTAAAATCCAAAATGCAACTGATAGTTAGAAAACAAACTTGAACTAATATAAATTAAGATCATAAAATCAGAAAGGAAGGAGAAAAACGTCATTTTAAAATATAATTTCTCAAATGAAAAAGCCTCACCTTACTCATACTTATTTTAACTGAGCAGTTAAAAACACTGTGATACAACCTTATTAATAAAGGAAAAACAAAGTCATGGGGACTTCATAGATGGGTATTTAACAGTCCTTGTCTCAGACATGTACATGGGAAACCTTCAATATCTGCCATGGACACAACTGTCATTATTTTTCTACTTAACAAGAGTTCGCCTAATCAGGAGCAAGCTGAAAAATGTTTTTTTCCAAGTTGCTGTAAATAGAGGGGTCAGGGAGAAGGGCATAATTTTCCCTAAGCGCCTCCTTCCCTCCTTAACCTTGCCCCAGACTGTTGGGCGGTTTACAGGAGTTCTGGTTCTCCTCACGCTCGACACAAGGAACTGGATGCTCCCACTGCACTTCCTATTATTACTCAGACTCTATTTGGCTGCAGGCACACAGTTATAACCAGGGAGATAAGATGGGAAATTATTGAGAGTGCAACAGCTGCAGCCTCTGCCAGGGTACTCGAATTTCTGGTAACTAAGTCCTAGGGAAGACATTTTTCAGTCACTTAAAGATAACAGCTACGAATGTGATCCTCCCAATTTGTCCATTTGGAAGTCAATTTTTAACCTTTTGCTTGTAAAAGTTCTCTAAAATTAGTGTCTAGGTCTGCTGAAGGGGACAGGAAAGGTGGACCAGTCCGTGAGAGTTAACTCTGGGAGTTAACTAAATGAAGGGCAGGTTTTCCAGGGGATGGATTTAGCTAGGGCCCCAGCCCAAACAGAGAAACCATTAGTGCGTGGGGAAGGAGAATACTTTCAAAGCTCTTAACTGTAATTGTTATACCTAAAGATGAGTTCACTTTTTTGCCATGGGTTTGGTTATGCTGACTCTTGTTAATCTAGATGCAACAGATCTTGTTTGAGGGACTTCTGACTGAAGTCATCTGCCTTTGCTGGGAGAAAGTGAGAGGAACTGGCAAAGGAGGGAAGTCTTGTATTTTCTGAACTCTGCACCTTCAAGTTTGGCCTTTATGAATGGAGTCACAATAAACTTCTCCTTACACTACTTTTACTCCCATTCCTTTAGCACTAGTAAGAGAATTAATAGTTCTAAACTCCAAAGTGAATATTTGGCTCCCATAAACACTCTTTTTAAAGGACGTGATGTTCGTCATTCTGTGTTGCACCCCAGTGATTTCACAGTAAATATCCTTGGAGGCAAGTCTGAAAAACATTTGCTCATTGTATAAGTCAGGAATTTAACAACATGTCTTTTGCTTCCACAGGGTTATTCTGTGACAGGAAAAAATATAGAGATGTATTAGGAGAAAGTAATATGCTAGTCGGGTCAAAATGTAAAAATCTGTATTTGAAAGGGTTTTTGTACTGATTCTCTGCTCTAAAACCTTGTTCTACTGAGATAATTCCCATCCCAATACATCTAGTAAAGCACATCCTGAAGCGCTGAGCATTTTTAAATACGGACATAAAAATTAATTCAATGTGGAAATCCTGATGTCTGTCTATTTATTTTAACCAGATTGATATAAAAAATTATCAAACAGCACTGTGACAGAGAAGGTAATCTTACTATGAAAAAACACCATGAAATATTTAGAAGATGTTTAGACTTCATTTCAACCAAGTATGAACTAATCTTATGAAAATACCCTGACCCTGCTCATACCTTATATCTCAGAAGAAAAACTATTAACCTATTCACACTCCTTTACAGTGCTGGTCATCATTCAAAGTGGTAATTTAATTTTGGATTTATTGGTTAATATTATTATTACTTTTAGGAAAAATAAAGTGAGCTTGGTTCGGCTCGCCCTGAAATTTTATCTAGTTCTAATTTCAACTGTTAAATATTGCAAAGTAAATATATTTTTATCACTGCATTTGGCAGTGCAAAGAATTCCCAGTTAAAGTTGGAAGGAATCAGGATAAAGAGATCTGTTAGGAATGCAACAGTTTAATCTTAAGAGTATTTATATGGACTGGATGTTTAATATTACATTTTATAGTTAGTTGGTCATATGTGCAGCGCAGTGAAAACCTTTTATGATAGCCCATAGTAGACTATGCACAGGGTGACTCAACAAACATATTCAAATGGTTTTGTTCTTTGTGTTTTGGGGTTTTTTTATGAGCCTGCAAAGTGCTGAACCCTCTTTATTCCAACAAATGCAAACCCTTAACACCCAAGACCTGGGTATTGCTAGAACATTACTTAAATAAATGCACATTGCTAAAAGTCAAATGTCTAATAAAATGATAACTTCTCAGCCACATAAAGGATGTCCAGCTCTAAAGTGAAATGCCAAGACAAAGCTTATAATTTCTTGGCTTTAGTTTGTCAATCGCATACCAACTACCTATTCAACAGCTGTCCTAGCTCTCTAGGATATATGTAGGATACTTGCATGAACAGCTGGATAGATCAGAAATGTTAGGTATTTTTTTCCAGTTTTTCACAGTAAGGTTTTTTGATCAATACACTAGGAATATGAAGCACATGAAGCAACAGTTTACCTTGATGGTCAGCCACAGACTGCAGAATCTTCTGGAGGACAGTGAGGCAGTGCTAAAGATCAGCCTGCCTTGACAGCAAATCAGTGCATTTTTGCAAAATGACTGAAGACACCTGAAACCTTGTTCAGCACTTGTGTTCCTTCCCCCACTCTGAAATGATATCATTTCATTCTTTGCACCTAACAGACAGGGCATGGAATTTAAAAGATCAGTGGAAAAAATATCCTACTACTTAGAATGACCACAAAACAAATCTAAGCTACCTTATACACAAGAAGTTGTAAGGAACATAGGTGTGTGACCTCTGGAGCGCTCTTTTGAGAAGGCCTGCTGTGTTCACTGAGCTTTTGTCTGACTGTGTCCAGGATCTGCTCAAATGAAGCAGGTTACAGCAGAGAGGCTTCACTAGCCCTGTTTGTTCATCAACTGTTAGCACAAAATTTCTGTACCTGGGCTTTTTATTAAATTTAGCACTCACATAGTCTTGTTCTGCTAATACCAGCCTTTCCATGGCATGAGATTACAATGCAGTGCACCAGGGAAGAATAGCTAAGAACAAAATTTCTCAAT
Source organism: Corvus kubaryi (assembly GCF_017639235.1). Lineage (NCBI taxonomy): Eukaryota > Metazoa > Chordata > Aves > Passeriformes > Corvidae > Corvus > Corvus kubaryi. The sequence continues at coordinate 4,068,679 of NW_024581127.1, read as the reverse complement.
TTACCTTAATACCTTAACACATATTTTGTCATTCATAAATGACCAGTGCCCTTCTGAACCTGTCATTCCCCAAAACCAAGAACCAGAGGTGTGCATGCAAGTCTCCTCTGCAAAAAGGAGAAGGAAAGCATCTACAGAAGGAAAGAAAAGAAGAACAAACCACATCACTTTGCTTACAGTTCTTCAAAGTGTTCAGACTGTATGACTGACCTGCAGGTGTGTAGCATTCTACCTTCTGGGATATTGGTTCCTTGATTGTTCAGACTGGGACTTTGCTGAAATGCCCTATAATGCCCACACAGTTTGCAGACCACCTCACCTTGAGTCTCATTCCAGTGCACGGATCAGCCCATGGCTTGTATGAAACCAGATTCCCCTGAGACTAAAAGTACTCCCTGATTCTCCACTCCAGGGGCACATATCTGAATGCCTACCTGCCCATCACTCTCCCAGTTATCTGTGGGCAAATTGGAGTGTAACAATAGAGAAGAGATGTCGGCTTCAAACTTGTAGTGCTATCTACAGTAAATCACAGTGCATTTGCAAATATCTGTGTTTATGCATTTATTAGCTCTCATTAGTGCTTATGTGGTAGGGAAGGAAGTACAGTTCCTCAGAAATTCCTAACCATAAACCAAAGGCAGTATTTCCCAGTCTCCTGTCTAGGAACCATTAATCCCCCATGCAGTATTAGATGTAGTGTCAAGCTATAAAAAGCACAGACTATTTGTGTTTATATGCTCTAATATTTAAATCTATGTGCATTTCATGCGGCAGATTGAGGAGCAAGGTATGAATAAACTCTCTTCTGTCAGAAATAGAAAGCAATGTATGTGGTGTCATAAAAAGAGAACAAGTAAGTATGATGGCTGGGAAACAGAAATCAAAGTTAGATTAAATATTAACTGAGTCATTTTATTCATTCCTCTAAAATTATACTGTCAGTCCTGTGTAAGGCTGAGAAGACTTGATTTCTGTCCTAAGGACCTTACCTTGTAACCAACTGGACCAAGGTCAGCATAAAGGCATATATATCAGAGAAAAACTAATCTTAGCAGCTTTTAAACTCCTTTGAGGGTTTTTTTTTTTTTTTTTGCATTTTCCCAGAACAATGGTCTGGTGTTTTGGGGCTACAAGCAACTTTCTGTAGAGGAAATTCAAGGAAGATAGACCCCCTTCTTAGAGAAGAGAAGAGAAGAGAAGAGAAGAGAAGAGAAGAGAAGAGAAGAGAAGAGAAGAGAAGAGGAGAAGAAGAGAAGAAGAAGAGAAGAAGAAAAGAAGAAGAAGAGGAGGAGAAGAAGAAGAGAAGAAGAGAAGAAGAGGAGAGAAAAGAGAGAAGAGATCTATTATGTTTGGGCATTAGCCCAGGAATATGTGGAGGAGGACACTCATCCCAGAATACACTTCAGGCACAGCCCCTAAATCTCAGTAAATTGTATCTGGGTTCTTACTTTTCTCTGTTGTAAAATAGGCTTAATTTTAAAGCATGACAAAAGGTCATTCATCATCTGCCAAAAAGCACTTAGTTATTGCATGGCAATAAGAGAGTATGTGCAGAGTTATTGGGATGGATGATTTTATTGGTGTGCATTTTTTGCATTTTGTACAGACATAAACCTTCAGCAGAATCTGGAGCAAGCAAATTTTTCCAATTTAGTCAAGGGAATGGCTATGGTTCATTTCACAGGAGCTTGAGGATCACACAACTGTAAAGGATACTACCATTCTCCAGACTCTTCTCAGTACAGTCTTTCAGTTTAACTTCTCTTCAACACCTGCTGTAACAGCACTCAGAACAAGCCTTGAGGCAGAATATGTGTGTAAGACAATGATTTCCCATATATATAAATGTGGGAGCAATTCTGATTCATATATTGCTTTCTGTTTACACTTATTAGGCAGAAAGAAATCCTTTGAATTGCTAATTTTATTTCAACAAAGTTCCTCACAAGGGAAGACTTTAATGTAACACTTTACATGCAAATTCTTTTCAGACCATCTCATGTGGTCCATAGGGCCGCAAATATCACAATGATCCCTTCAGCTTCAAGACTGATGAATCTCATCTAGCACTCCTAAAACCCATCAGCTGTTTTGAGACTATTTTATTAGTCTTTTAGTAATTACTTATCTCTCGGAAACACACAGGACTTCTTGATTACTCTGAACAAATCCAGAGACATTGGTATGTCAGAAGTAAAATCTTCAGTGAAAGCATAAACCAAGCACTTTTACTTCAGGGTGGAATTTTAATTTATTATTCCCTCTTCCTGATAGCTTGGCATTCTCTTTGCTCAGAGGCTGTGGAAAAATAGTCAGAAATCCTTCCAAAAATTATCACTTACTAATATCTCACATCAAAATATTACCACAGTACATTCTGGGAATTAGGCCAGCTAACAAAGTCTTTACTTAATTCATCATTTTATTACTCTGCCACTTAAATGCCACTTAAGACTTTAAAATAGTTGTTGAGACTGGTAAGTTTATTGTACATATGCATATCTATTACTCTTAGCTATCAGTACTGGGAGTTTGTCACCTACGGTGAACCTGACTGTTGTGGGTGTCACCAATGAGCCAGTTCAGGTTTTCATGCTTTATCTGCCTTCCTCTGTGGCCAGTAGGTAAAAGAAGAAAATTATTCTGATCCCTAGTGATTCAGCTACTTCAGGACTAATTTTTTGGCTCTCATAAAAGGCAACCCTTTTGCAATCTCACCCTCTGCAAGAGATTTTATTTTGCCCATCTGAGTGATATTGTCTGTATGCAAGGGAGTCACACAGATTTGTCTGAGTGAACTTTCCAAAGCAGCCATCAGATAAGAGGCATGAGCAGTGACCATTTTCACTTTCAAAAGGATGTGTGGTCTAGCCCAAGGGGTTTTGCTTTGAATGCCGGGCTGTGAATGCCCTCTTTAGGAGTCCAACCTTACTACAGCTATGTATTGAGATGGACTGTAAGGACAGGATTATTCTTTCCCAGTGGAGATGTCTACAGATCAGATGCCTTCATCTAAGTTGTGTTCAAGACTCCCATTGTATTCAACATTGAGACACCAGTTAAAAGAAGTGATTGTTGCCCTGTAGTCAGCATTGGTGCAGCCTCAGTATGAGTACTGTCTGCAGCTTTGGACTTGACAACACAAGAAGGATATAAAAATACTATAATGTTTCCAAAGCAGAGCAAAAGGGTGAAAGAACTAGAGGGCTCGAGTTATGAGGAGCATCTGAGGATATTGGGTTTGTTCAGCTTAGAGGAGACTGAGGAGTGGCCTCATTGTTCCTACAAGTTCCTCATGATGGGGAGCAGAGAGGTGTCAGGTGATGGGACTAAAGGGAATTTCTTAAAGCTGCTCCAGGGAAAGTTCAGATTGGATGTTTTTCACTGAGAGGGTGTTTACTTGAAGAGGCTCCCCAGGAAAGTGGTCATGGCCCCAAGTTTGTTAGTGTTTGAACAGCACTCTTTTACCTAAGCTTTAACTTTTAGGTTGCCCTTGTGGAGTCAGGAGCTAGACTGGACAATCCTTTTGAGTCCCTTCCAACTCAGGATGATTTTATAATTCTATGCCTGGCACTTTTAATGTATGGTGAACTTCAGCCTAAAGTAAATGGTTAAAACGGATTGTGCTTCTGCCCAAGAATTGCCTGTTTCTCTGCAATATAGAGCAAAAGGAGAGTACAGTACATGTCTGCATTGCAGAGTTTTCAACTGCAATTAGAAATATATTCATAGAGAGTTATAGCTAGTGCAAGAGATTTGACTTCTTCCTTCAGTTCTCAGACTTTTTTCTTTTTTTTCTGGAAGTCCTCTTCTGCCTACTCCATGGATGTTCACTGCTGCTTGACAGGATTTTCCATTTTTTGTAAAGTACGCTTCAGCAGAATTCCAAGGAGAAGGTTTGTGATCAACTCAAAGTTGGTTCAAATTAGGGACTCACAGGTTAATCTGGACAATGATATATGTATTATAATTAATTTATTATCTTGTGTCTGAATTATCATGAATAAAGACTATCTAGTTTAGAGGAGGGAAATCAAGACTCAAGAACTTAGAGGAGTGTATTTGGAAAAGAGAATATAACCAGTATTGTCTAAAATATATGTAAAGTTACATCTAAAATGAAATTCTAACTTCTTGTTCACCTCTACTCCTGTTCATGTCTGGACTGCTATCTGAAAGACTGGGTTTTGGGTATTCTTAGATTAAAAGACATAAGTTTAGTTTGATTTCTTGTTTGTTTCTTCTTTAAATTCATAGGCTGTAGCATTGATTGTTGTGTGAACAAGTTTATATTTTAGAAAAAGGAATTCTTCCCATATACTTTTAAACATGCTCAGCCTCTTTCAGAAAATATTTTGTATTTTATGGCAAATACCTATGAGGGTGACAGAGCACAGGTTTCACAGACAGGTTGTGCAGTCTTTTTCTCTGGAGATATTCAAAACCACCTGGACACAATCCTGAGTGACATGTCTAGGCTACTCTGCTTGATGACCTTCAGTGGTCCCTTTCAAATTTTGTGTTTCTATGATGGAATACAATTCCAAACACAATTTTGGCAGCTCCCATTTTAAGTCACAGCGTAACACCTGCCTGATAGATTATGTTCAATGTTTAGGCATCTTCAATGATTTTGCACTATGTCAATTTTTTAATCAATCTTTTTAATTGTAAGTATTTGACAGAAACTTTTTCATCATGTGTAGTGACTTAAGAAGACAATCTCTTCCTGGCTTAACACATCTTTTTGTTTTCCTTGACAGAGTTTTAGACTTATTTACTCTAAAGACCATTTTGGAAAATGAAGATTGTTAAAGGCAAATATGAAAGCTTGAGGGAACTTGTGGAAAATGTTTATGCTCTCGAAATCTTCCAAGTGCAATATATTTCTATCAGAAGGTGTGGTTATGTCTCTGTGTCACTCCTGTATTCTGCAGTCACAGCACAGATTGTACAGCATCGTGCTCTGGACAGGGAGATACAATTTCCTTCTTACACCTTTTGCCTCTTTCATTGTTTGATTGTAATTAAATTAGAGTTCCCACTTTCAAAATGTACAATTCACCCTTAAAAGATTATTTGGCCTGAAATTTGATAAGTAACATGTTGTCCAGGGAAGAGACATGCTTTGCTCTCTATGAGATATTGGTTTGTGCAAAAGCAAACTAGGTATTTTCATGTTCATATTTTCTGGTTCTCTCTACTAAAAAAACCCAACTGTTTTTTTTTCAGCAGCAGAGTACATGAATGAAAGGGAAATCCTTGTTTAAATGCTGAGGGGTTTGTGCTGGGGACAGAAGTTTAAAAAAATCAGTAAGTTACATGCAAGCTTGATACCCTAGAACTGGTATAAAGAACAGAATTTTAGTGTATATATAGTCTTAATTATGACCCTTTAACAACTGACTGATGCAGTGACTCTGCAATAACTATTTTGCTGCTTATGGAGATTTGAAATGGACACAGCACAACAAGAATTTATGCACTGTTGGATAGTTTCCCTCTTACCCTTTAATGTCTGTTTCAGTATTTAATTGAGAAAACACTGTTATTTTTAAGGCTGTTGCATGATAAAGAAAAATTTAAGAGGGAACCAGTTAAATGAGATACTCAGATATCTGCTCCTCCTTATTTCAGAGATGATTGATCATGTTCACCTCCTTGGGACAATGGTCCTGTTACATGCTTTCAGTTACTTTTCCTACAAAGTCCTCAAGAATTTTCTTATTCCTTTGCTGAATTGGGCCCCTAGTCTGTCCTTATCCCATCATATTCCCAGGCTTGGGAGCATTTAATTCATGCATCAAATATAACATTTTTGCATACAAAACCAGATCTTTGTAGGTACTTTTTTACCTCTGTGAATTTTCTTTGAAACAGGAAAATTATTTCCAGGAGGTTTTTTCCTTGAGATAATTCTTTCTAATAGCTAGTGGCCTAAAGAATATGTAAGTCATCAATATCATCCACCCTGTTCCCTTACAGTTTCTTTCTGTTACTTGATACCTCTAGCTCTTGCTGAAGGAATCCTTCCTCTGAGTTCCTCTCTTACTGATTCTTCTCCTCTTTGTCTGTGATTCCTTGTTCTGCAACTTCTTTCTTGGGTCTTGGCCAGCTTGTTCCCCTATGATCTTCTACTTTCTCTTTCATCCTCATCCCAGACTGACTCTGACTCTGTGACTGCAGATCCACTGACAGCTATTAAATATACAGCAATGCAAATCAAACCCCATCAGGAAAGCCAGCTAATTATGTACTGACTCCCTTGCTGGTACCAAGACTCAGTTTCTCTCATCAATCATCCCCAGGGCTCTCCTGATTATTAACTCCTGTTGTGTGTAGTGACTCTCCTCCACGCCCTCTTCGCACACTCTTCCTTTAACCTCCTATTAATTTGCTGACATCTTCCTTTTGAACATTGGCAGATTCATGGATCCTCTATTATTTTGAGCCAAGATGCAGAAGTTCAGCTTGATTTACCATCAACCTTCTTTTGCCTGTTTTAAATCGACTGCTGCACTCTGCATTCTCTGTAGTTTCTCACTTTGCTGTTAAATCTTCCAGTCATTTGGAGACTTTCCCTTGTATTCCAGTGTTGTGAACTTTCTTCTGCTTTTCAGGGCACTTGGTAAGCTTGTTGTTTTGCCACATTTCTTCTGGTTATGGCTAAAATGCTGTTTCATTCTGTTGCTTTGTCTATTTATTTCCATCAGTCCAGGTTCCCCAGGACAGAAGTTGGTTTCTCTTGTCCAACAAGGGGTCAGACTCACCCACAGCACAAATGTGAACCAAAAGGACTCAGTCTGTATTAGGCCAAGTCAAAGGCAGCTGCTGATGGGAGCTCTTGGCAATTTTCCCCAAACACAGCAATATCCTAAAGCCGGGATCTGCAGCTCTGTGGCTGTGAGGAGCCTGTCAGTTCTCACCTCGGGCAGATGTGCAGCCCTGGTGACCCACGAAGGCTGTCCCAGGGCTAGTGACACCGGGGTTTCAGAGCCTGTAGATCCAGGGTGGGCACACCCTACTATGTGCAGGTGCTCCACTGCAGAGCTGCTGCAGGAGCACCAAAGAATCCCACCGCCTCATGGCTGAGCTGCTCACCAAAGTGTAACACATGGGCCCTGCATGTGATTTCCCTCAGACCCAATTTTGCCTGCTCAGCAGTAAAAATAAAATGGACAGTTTCAGTAACGGCATGGCCTGGAATGAATTACCAGGGAATCAAACACCATATTCATTTATTTAAGAATGGCATAGTCTAATTTTTAACTCCCTGGGAAACTGAGAACTTGGGGTTTTTTCCATCATAAGCAAAATAGTATTATGCAAAACTTGTACAGACAAGAGATAACTCGCTTTTGCATGACTTTTGATTGTCACTCCAGGTGTCAGTCACTGCATTTCTACTGTGCTTATTACAGTATTGCAGAGTTATTACATTTTCATTCCAAGAGTTACTGAAGAACATTTGGTTTTTTATCTTTTCTTCAATCTTCTTTTTTTATCTTTGTTCAATGCAAGAAGCAGATATTGTGACTTTGATGGACATTTATTGATGGCTGATGAATTCTGCTTGATATTATTATATGGTTGCTAATATACAAATTGTGTTAATGCTGGCACCAGTGTACAGCTTTTGGCAAATTCTTTGTAATACCAAGGGATAAGAATTAGGTAATTAAATCTTGAAAGATAACAACAAAAAAAATTGAAGAAAACAACTCTCCTGCTGAATTTTCTCTCATTAGTCATTAGATACGGCAGGAGTTTGTATAAATGCAGTTGCTACCTTTAAGCTCAGTATTATCAAAGACAACCTCAAAGAAGTTCAGATCTGGGCAGGGAATGGTTTGAGGGTAATTCACACAGCAATGGATGAGCACTTCTGTGGCAGGGACTTCTGTTTAGTTGCACTCAAATTTAGCAGATTTCCAAGAAAACGAACTGCATGCTAGTTCCTAGATCCTAGACAATACAAAAGGCTTCTCGTTCACCTATTTAATGTTATGGAAAAATGAGGGACCTGAGACAGGAAAATTAGGTTCAGAATCTATTATTTTTGCTTAAATCTGTATAAATTGAATGTGTCTGCAGCTGCCAAGCTTGGATTGCAGTGTATCAGCAAGACATATTCAAAGAGTAGAATGAGTATATAAAAATCCAGAACAGGATACAAGAAACACTGAAACGGAATTTGTTAAAAAGGCTTGCCTTTATTTCAACATCACTTTTTCTTATTTTCTGCTTTAGGGTGGAAATAAGAACCATCCAGTGTTGAAAAAGAATTTGACAGCTAGTTTTAGTACAGCATATGAAATGTGTATTTTCTTAATACCTAAGTGTATTTCCTGCAAAAAAAACAGTTGTTTTTTCCCACTCATCAAATTCTACTTCTGTATTATATGAGGCCAAGTTACACAATGAGCTTAGTTACACTAACCTTAATCAGTAAAACACAAATAAAACCACTCTTAAGATTTGCTGCTTACATCACTAAAGTAAGCAAAAAGCACAGAGGAAAAGAAAATGGTGTAATAAGACAAAGGAAAAAGAAGACAAGCATGCAACACACAAGTATCATGCAAAAGCAGAACTAAGAGGAAAATTGAATAGCCCGTGATTTCTCACTCTCTCTTCCCATCCCTTCATCTCCTTTTAAAAGCCAGGAACAAAATAACATGTGTCTTTTCTCCTACCTGGTAGAAAGTCAGTTCTCTTTCTTCTTTTTCCTTGAAAAAATTGAAGAACTAAGGAGAGAAATAAAGGAAAACAACATTTACATCTTTTGTCAAAAGAACAGAAGAAAGCAACAGCATAATTATGTGTATCTAAGAGAAGTATTAAACTTTCTTCATTTACTACACTTCTCAAGCTCTGCAGGAAGTTCTTGGGCCCAATGCTCAGGCTCTTGGGGAACTGAAAACCCAGAGCCATTCTGATTGATAAAAGCCTGCAAACTCCAGCCTTATATGGCTCTGTGTGCTGTTTGAACATTCCCTTCTGAGATTTCTTCTTCATTCTCGTTTCACATATATACATCACAAAAAATAGAAAAAGAGGGTATCATTAGTTTTGGCATCACTGGAAAGAGTTTTATTCGGGCTGCATGGCTTGCAGAAAGCAGCCAAAAACCACAGGGAAGCTTACTAGAGAAACTAACTCATGTTAGATAATTAGCATGGGCCCATGGAAGCCTACAGAGAGACTGCTACTGACTTCAGCTTCAAAAAAATCCAGTTTGGATCAGAGTGGAAATGAATTAATCTGTGTTTTTCTTGGTTCATTTCTCATGCTCAGGCGTAGCCTCCCATTGGTTTAAAAGTTAGCTCTGGAAACTTCCCATCCTACCGTTGTTTTGGAAAGTTTTGGGTTTGCTGTGGAGTATTTAAGAACTTTGTGTCCTTGGCAGTATCTTTTTCAAGTGACAGAGGCATATCACAGAGTTGTGCCTCCTCAAAAGTCACTTGTACACAAAGTGAATCAGAATCATACTTATAATCACACATCTGATCTCCATGAGCTTGGCTCATAGCAATGTACTAGATGAGTGCTTTGAATGTGACCTAGGCTTTTTTTAACTAAAGATTAAAAACCTTATACCAAAATATCTACCAAATAGTTTCTACAATTCCTATATTTATCAGCTTTGATGCAGAATTATTTTTCATTATAACATGAACACATCAGCTGGGTCTTTAAATAGAAAAAAGAAAAGAAGAAAACCCTACATCAAGGTTATCAAAACAATCCTTTTCAGGCAGTTTGCACACTTTCACTTAGGAAGTGAATAGCCTTTATAGTTTAAAACCATGATCTTCCTAGTACCTTACAAACAGCTAATCTAGGAAGAAAAACCTATCTATGAAAATTCTTGTAGAATTTAGAAAACCATTAATAAAATGGTTTTTAAAAAATTTTTCATATGAACGAATTAAGCTTATACATCATAGTAAAGACAAACTGGGAATATACATTTCTGTCAGGAATTATTGAAGCATTCAGTATTCCCCAAAAGAAATCCACTACACTGTTACAGAGACTAAATAACATTTCAAAGTGGTTTTAATTAGATTTTGTACTTAACCTCTTCTGTGACCAGTTCTTTGTAAATCCCTTTTATTTCCTGCTACCATGCTGTGATACTGCTTTCTTATGAATGAGGAACTAAGTAAACAAGCTGTGCTGAATATGTGAGTGATTAGGGAATAGTTTACTATGAATTATGGATTTGTTAAAGGAAAGTGGTCTATACCTGTTCCAGTGTTTGAAACAAGTATTTAAAACCTTTCCTTTAAAGAGGTTCTGCAACTTCACGAATTTTCAGCCTATGGAAAATACATGGTTGATACTAGGATGGGGTACTTTCAAAAACATTCACTTACATAATCTTTGTTCCTGGATTAATGTGTTATTCTAGAAGGCTTATTTAACAGAGATTTGTGCTTATATCTGAATTCTGCCATGTATCTGTTTCATCAAGAAGTTCCTAAATAACTCTGCAGAAATGCAGACATTAATACAGATACAAAGTACTGTATTAGAGAGTTCTGCTTATCTTCTTGCTTAGTTCCATGGTGAAACCTAGATGCACAAAATTTCCTATTTTCTTCACTACTTTCATTTCCATTCAAAGCATGCCCAGCATTCACCCCCCACAACCCACAGCTTTCCCTGTGCTCTGCCAGTTTGGGCAATCAGAAAAACACAATCCTGGATACACCCAGGTAAAGTACTGTTGGAAAAATATATATGTACTATCTACTGCGAAACTTTCAGCAATGTTATTGCTCATGTTTAATCCCCTAAAATTTGCTTCTTCTAGACAAACTTATTGATTCCTACAAGTTTGAGGGCTTTTCTTTTTCATTTATTTATTTATTAGAAGAATTTTTGAATTTAGTCTTTCATATTGGATGCCAGCTCAAAACTCTAGTTCTGAAATTTGGTACAAGCTCAGCATTAAGTTTTTTTTTTAAATTGCCTTAGTCCATGCTCACCTCATCATCTTTCATCTGTGATGGTAACAGAAGGATTCACAATGCATTCAAAGGCTAGCAGAGAAGAATTACTAAAATGGAAGATGCCTCACAGCAAACTCTCCACCAGCAGTTCCCTCCTAAAGACCTTCAGCTTCATGAGCCTACATCATCAGGAGACAAGTGTTTCACTGTCAAGGGAAGAGACTTCAAGATTTCTAAATTAAAATCTGAGTTCCACCAAGATGCTAGAGAGAAGCCAAAGCTGTCAATAGCAGGCAGAGTCTAACAGAGACACAACATCCCTGTTTACCAAATGGACTGCGATATTCCAAACTATTCTGAATACAATGCTGAATTGAGAGTGCCTGGCACCAGCCCAAGCCTGCAGTGAAAACTGAGTGGAGAATCGTGTTAGGGAGAGCAGCAGTCACTTTGGAGCAGGAGCTTGCCAACATTGGATGGAGTTGTGCCATGGCTGCAGTTCATACCTGGGCTTTCTGCAGTACCCTGCCCCAGGCTGTGTTCCTGTGGTGACTACAGTCACTCTGGAGTAGTGCTGACCTACCTTCCTCTCCTGATAATGCTACCTCTGCATTATTTAGATTTTAGTTCTGATTCAGCTTAGCTGACTCTTGCTTAATTCGTCCAAGAAGGAGTAGTTTGCTCTGATACAGTAGGCCCAGTCAGTCAAGCAAGTAAATTCTTTACTGTGGGGATGGTGAGGCACTGGAACACATTGTCCAGAGAAATTGTACATGCCCAACTCCTGGAAGTGTTCAAGGCCAGGCTGGACAGGACTTTGAGCAACCTGGTCTAGCAGGTGTCCCTGCCCATGGCAAGGGGCTTGGAACTAAATGATCTTTAAGGTCCCTTCCAACCCAAATCGTTCTGTGATTGTATGGTGATGGAGATAGAGAGGCAGATGATACAACCAAAATTAATCCACTGCAAACTGACTCTTCTCCAGCCCTCTGGCAGGACCGTGACAAAACCAATTAAAGCAATGGACAAAACGGGTCATTACATAAAAGAGATCCATGAGTCTATATAGCTTGAAATATCTGAAATTATTTTTATTCAGTTGAACATATCAAGACAAAACCTCAACATTCCCTTTTGTCATTACTGACATTGGAAAAGAAGAAAATAACCTGTATATACTTTTGAAAATATACTCACTGGTACAAATCTGTTATGGCTGAAATGGGTGTAAATTCGGTTATTGAACAAGTATCCTCAATCCCAAACTATTTCTTAAGACACAATGTGGCTGAACCATTCAGATTTGTTCAGCTTGGTTGGAAAGAGCCCTTAGGCTATGTCTGTTTTAGTAAATTAAACATTCTAGTGAATTAATAGCTTTAGAAAATCTTCCCAAGAAGTCAAACTCAACAGATGATGTAGTAGAGGGTTACAGGAATGGTTCTGGTCTGGACCAAAGATTATTCCCTCAGACAACTCACTGTCATCACTTGGGAAAATTTGTAGGTCATGGGCACTTGCTGGTAGGCAGCTGCATAAGACTGGCCAGTTTTGAAGGATGAGAGGGTTTAACAGCATGGACACAGGCTACTCTGTGCTAGTTGGCTTCAAAGGAATAACATTTTTGTGTAATTCTCTATGACAAGTAATGTCTTAGAATGTTTTGGTCTCGAAAACATCTGAGTTATTGAAATGCAGATGATCTGATGCAGGGGTCTGGTCTCCAACAGGTCCATACCAAGTCACAGCCCAGATCTCTCCTGTTATCTCTCTCCACCTGTGACAGCAGGAGGGCCAAGCAGAGACTTTTGCACTTCCCCACAGAATATCCAAGCTGTTCCTGGCCTCCTCATTTTATACCCAGGAGTGGATTCCAATTTGAGACAATTCAGAAGCCCATTTTTCCCCTCACAAGCCCATAACTGAAAAGCCTGGTGTGTTAATTTCACATCTTGTTTAGTGAAAAGATGTTTTCTGCTAGTGCTTGGCAAAGGTTTCAAGGTGTCTGGGTGCCTGAGCTGCCTTCTACCTGCAGTGGGAAGATCCCCAGGAGTCCTTCCTGCAGTTGCTCAGCTGTTCCTGGCTTAGCTCCTGTAGGTCCCGTTTCAAGTCAGCCTTTTCCCAGCTACTGTTTCCTGGGATCCCTGCGGCTGCAGCAGCTGTTCACTTCTCTTGGTCTCCCTTTTCTGGGAGAGGTTTGTCCTTCTCACCAGCTGCCCTCTCCCATTCCCCAAGCTATTCAAGTCCCAGCCCTGCATCCTTATCCCTTCCCAGTTCCTTCTGCAACCACTTCCCAAGCCCTGCCACTCTCCCTCCACAGCCAGTCAGGAGGGAGCTGGCTCTGCCTTTGTAGCTCACTCCCCACCCTTGGAACACCACCATCTCCCTGCCTGTGCCGAGAAGGATCCCAGTCATAGTCCTAGGTGGTCTTGTCCAATATTACACACTTGTCCAGAGCATTTTGTTTCAGCAGAAAGTCCAACTGAGACAAAGGACAGCTATGAGAGAAATGTTGAAAAATAATTTATCTCTTTTGCATAAAAAATTAAAAATGCAGATTTGCTGGTCTGAAACGTCTTGGGTGAAATATAACTGCTCTAATAAGCAATACACCCTCTATGGCTAGCAGTATTCTGCATACAATCAGAGAGCAGAATTGTGCAATTCAGTTAATTTTTATAATTTTTATAATTGTAGCATAATTAATGCACATTCTGTGAAACTGTTATGTTGCAATAAGATACCTCCTGCAAACTCAGTCAGAAAAATCCAGTGAACTTAGTTTTTGAGTACAGCTACAGAAGCAAAGACATGAAGAACATCTCATAAAGTTGTTTTTAGAAAAACAAAAATATGTTATCCAAGAAGGAATTTATTGCATACAGCTATTTCAGGACAGAGTTATGGTTTTATCTGAAACAACTCTTTTTAATATAACATGCTTAATTCTATTTTACTAACTTTTTTTTTCATTTGAAGAGTTTGTTTATTTCAGACTTTGCTCCATATTAGAATACTTTTTGCTGTAATGATTTGTAGCTTCAATAAATGGATCACATTAATGACCAGTTAACCTTTCTGCAAAGGCACTGTACCAGGTTTCATAATACTGACTTCCAATGTGAGAAAAACCAACTGCATACAGATCTGAAATAAATATTAATTTGTTAAATCATGTTTGCTAAACTCTGGGTTAAGAAAAAAAAGGATCTTTAGTCTTTGCAGAATGTATACAATAAGGAACACTTACATTCCTTTCATAGGTAAATTTTTAGAAGATGTACAACTTCCTGCTAAAGGCCATTTATAATTGAAGGATTCCTGAAATTAAACAGTTAGATGCAACAACATTTGTTCAAAGTTGAGAAAGAAATGGCAATTTGCCACATTCTTAAGATCATGTAATTGAGTGAAATCTGGAATTTAATACCTCAGCAGATGACAAGTTCAAGGATGACCCTGTTTTACAAAAGCCCAGTTGGAACGCATAAAGCCATCTGATTTTGAGTTTTCATGTGAAACATTTTAGAGCAGCAGGATTAATGAATGTATGAGAATGTGTCCTTGGATTAGAATGCATTCCTTTAGAATGAGAATAAGAAATATGAGAAATATTAAAAAGAAAACAAATGCGGCATTGTTAATTTCTTGCTATGTGACTGAAACACTTGTAACTAAGTGTCTACAATATGACTTCAGTAGTGGCTCATTTTCTCACAATGCACCTGCATGTCTTGGAAACAGTTGTAAACAGTACATGATTCTGCTAAGAGACAGAGCCCATAAACTGCCATTAAACTCTGCTTAGTCTTCTGTAAGTGCTGGTAGATTCCTCCTCTGGAACTAACAAGATAATAAATATAAATCTTCTCACATTTCTAGTTTAGACCACAGCATTTTCTATCTGAGAACAGACCTTTGTAAGGAGATGAAAAATGTCATTTAAAGGCATGTGGGATAGTCATGAAACCCTACATTTAGGGAACACAATAAATTGGAACTTTGGGTTAAATGAACACTAGCATCACATCTGCCACACAGATCTTTATCTCCACCTTACATTCCTTAGTTAAGTTAATATAAGAATACCTGATAAGAATAGGGGTCAGTGAAAAATATTTTAGATCACTGCTACATTTGTTAAAAAAAAAGAAAGAAAGAAAGGAAAAGAAAAATCTAAGACAAGGCAAAATTTTCTGAATTGTGAACTTAATTTAAGTTCACAGTTTGCTTCAAAGTGTCCCAGCTGTTCTATTAGATAATTCCTTGGCTAAGGATCACTCTGTTAATAAGAATGAAAATGTTCACACTCTCTAATAACAAAGCATAACTACTGAAGAAAGTGAATTATCGCAAGCATTCAAGATGCCCACGATGCTAACTTTTTCCCATTACTCTATCTGTATCCTGAGCCAGAAAACAAACCCTAACATGCTGTTGGGTTCAGTATTTTAGCAGTTTATGTAAAAAAGAGAGCAGTGACCAAAGTAACAGCAAAAAAACTTCCGCTGATTGCAGAAAATAGATGTTCTTTAAAGAGTGGAGGGCTGGACACTACATTCCTCTTAAACTTGCAGGATGTATTTACTGCCTCTTGTAATTGCCATAGGTCTGACCCTTCTGGAGTTTTTTCACTAAAGCAAAGTTCACTTTACTAAAATACTCTAAAACATCCCGGCTCTCAAAATTCACTTCTTTGGAAAGACACTACAAACACCTACATAGTGGAAAGCACGGGAAGAGTTATGGCATCATTGGCGGTCCATGACAAAAACACAGGTGGGTGTGTTGATAAACATGTTCAAGCCGCAGCTGCTGCTGGTTCTGATGGGAAAAATGCTCTTCTGGGGATTAGGAATATACTGTAATCATGCCAGCCAAAACATGCATGACAGTTGAAAAGGAAAAGAGAGCAGCTATATAAACGGCCATGGTAACCTAAGTGCTTTCTTTTAAATTTGCAAAAGAAATACCTTCTGTAAGCTTTTGTCTCTTTTTCCTACTGCCAAGGTCTTCATAAGAACATGAAGAATAATTATAGTAAATTGCAAATGCTTTTTAGTAACTTGCTGGAAAATTATTTTAGCCCTGCTGGGATTTAATTCATAAAGTAGCCTGAACTCCTGCAGAGCAGAAAACATGTACCCCTTTTTCCATTAGACTACTCAGGGAGTAAGGGGTACTCATCCTGAGAAAGGACACCAGAATCTATTCTGGGGCACTTCGAGATGAAGCATGCACTCGTTATTCTTTTACCACAGAAGACATTTCATACCACATATGATATGCATGGCTGACATAGAGTAATACTGTATCTACATTTTTCAAGCAGACAGAGTAGCTGATGTGTCCTTTTCCAGGGCAGATGTTTTCCAGATATGCTATTGTCACTCATTAGGATAGTAAGTAAGACTTGTATGAGTTATGGTATGGTAAATACTATATATGCCAGCTCATCCGTAAAATACTATGGATTTCTTAGATAATTCTCCTTCTGGTCATCTTTAATCATTTCAATATGACTAGTTTCCTTATGAACCCAGCACAACTTTTATATATACCAGTAGCAGTATAAGCACTACATGAGAAACAAACTGACTGGAATTTTTATGGAGTTTTTGAGTAAATGTATTTATTCTGTCCTGCGCCTGATCATACCCCTTCACTTATGTCAGAGGAAATGGAGAAAGCTGCAATATTTTAATACCCTAATTGCATTAGCAGAAGGGATGAAATGGTACAATTACATCCAAGTACATTGTACAGTCTAACACAGTATGCTTTCTTTTGCTGTCTTTGCCACAATAATGACTGCAGAACCATCTTAGTGGCTTCTTTTGTATTATTTGATTTTATTTTGGGAATGTTGATTCTGTTTCTGGATAGATTCTCCAGTTTGTTAAGCTGGTGCAAATATGTTTCTGTTTCATAGAAATGTAAAATTGCTGTTCATTATGATGGCTCTGTTGTCCCAAATGAGTCAAAACTCGAATTCCCAAACCACATCATTGAATTTACAACGTCTGTGCTGCATCTACAGTGCAAAGAGATGAAAGTTGTTATCCCCCCTGGGCCTAAGGGAGTCTTGGGGAGCTCGAACACACAAGCCTTCAGCATAGTTCTGTAGCCTCAGCTCTGAGACTGCACAACAGGATAATGTGCGCATGCTGCTGGTATGAATTTAAACTCTTTTTTGTTTTTTTCCAGCGGGAGGCTAAAGGATTCAGACTGTATCAGGACTGGATAGAATATTAAAGCTGGAAGTGCATAACAACCTCTCACAGATAAAGAAACATGGAATTACGTCCTGTGCCCCAGGTTGAATGCATTTGCCTCCATCAAACCTGGGGAGTTGGTACTTGGGACAATTTCAAGGAGTGACTCAAGCCATTCTGCTCCAAATGCCGCCCCTTCTGCAGGACTGTGACTCAGAAGCTGAATTGCCAGCATTCTCCTGCAAAGCTGTGAGGTGTGGCTACAGAATGTCTCCCTCCCTCTTTCCTCCCTCCCTTTCATCCTGTAGGAGGTAACCAGTGGCTCAGGAGACTGCCTGGCTTGGCTTCCCTGTCTTGGTCTTTCCCTCTTGTCAGAGCCAGTCAGTCTTTTTCTGAAATGGCTGTCCCCCTATTGAAGGGAAGGGTGATCCTTTGTCTGGCAAGTTTTGTAGCTCTTTCTAGCTTAGATCACATTCAGACAGAGCTTAGTGCACAAAACATGGAGTTATCTCTATCTCTTCTGAAAATGAAATGTCTCTAGTGCAGTTACCTCTGCAGTCACCCACTATATTCACGAAGTCACCACCAGATCTTTCTAGAGTCAATGAAGACAAGTACAGCCATTAATGTGTCAGTCAGTTTAACTACTTTAGCTGCATGTTTTAGGAGGAAATTATTAATCTAAATGCAAGGCAAGGTTTATTATGCCCCAGAAAAAGCTGAAAGCACCATAAACTATCTTCTAATTCATTGTTCCTCCCTCAAATTACTTCTGTTCTTCAGAAGTCTTCATTTTGTTCCTTCTTCCAATGGTTTTTGCTCTTCCTTTTCTTCTTCCTGAGCTTCTGCCCACACCTGATATTATCAGTCTTCCTAAAAACTGTCCTTGAGCCCTCCTACTTTAGAGCAACTGCTCCCAACCACCCACCTATTCACTATTTCTCTCTCCTCTCCCCATGTCCCAGAGCTCTGTTTCTTCACCAGCTGCATTTGAACACACTTTCAGATGGTCCTGGTACCCCTGCAGTGTCAGTGGTTAAAAAAATAAAATCTCCTCCTCAGCATTTGTGAGATTGGGCTCTTTATAATGACATTAAGTATACCAAAGTCTTCAAATAGTTTCTGGAAATCCTCCTCCACTGAAGACTGGGTTTCTTGATTCAGGTTTAGGCACACTTTTTTGAACTTTTTCATGCTAAAATGAGTATTCCTGACATGATCATGAACTGTCCACACACCTAAAACACCTCTGCTAATCCAGTTTGAAACACGTCTTGCTTTTCCAGTTTTGTCTTGCCCTTGCTGGATACCTTTTCTTTGACAAACAGAAAGAAAAAATTGTCAAAGTAGTCAAGAACCATTTATTAAGCATTACTAATTATTAGATTCATGTTCCCTTGCTAGCCATGTCTTTAAGCTAATTAGGCAACTTAGGCTTCATTTCATATTTAGTGTATTGCTCACTCCATTAGAGGGAACAGCATCTTGCCCCAGAGCTTCCAGGCAGCAGAGGCTCACCCTCCCTAAATCCTGACAGGGAATGAAATATGTTAGTGCCTTTTTGTGGGTGTTTTGTTGTTGCTTTTGTTGTTGTTGGTTGGTTGATTGTTTTTGTCAGAAGAAATTAGCCGTTTTTCTCCTCATTCAAAGATTTTGGGAAGTCTTTACCTTGCTGTGCATTAGTAAAATGGGAAGTTTTGTACATTGTCATTCTGATATTACACTCTTCTCTAGAAATACATTTTCATACACTGTCACAGAAGAAATACTGAGCTAGAGCATCTTGCTCCAGTTACTGGGTTGAGTCCAGGAGAGTACTTGTATGGTCTGGCTGTATGCAACTCTTCAAGCAGTATCAAAGGAAAAATATAAAAAACCAGCTGATTGGAGTTGTTGCTATAATATTTGTGTCCTCCTGGACACAAACATGGTTTTGAAGCCCTTGATAATTTGATGTTCTTCAGGGAGATCACTAGATTGGCCTGTGAGGAGAAGCTCAGTTTGTTAGCAAACCACACCAGATCTTTGTGAGAAACCACCTTTGTGACTCATAGGCATTCCTATGCTCTCTCTCAGTCATGAGCAGATGAATCCCCACACAAAATGTGCTATACAGGTAGGGCTTCAAAATCTGCAGTACAAATTATTTTGAAGTTTCTATTTAGAAAATCACTTTCTAATGCAACAGCCCAGAGTGAGGTGTCCTGGCCAGCTGGAGTCCATGAAGTCTTCACAGAACATTTTTCATGTGGTTGTCTTGTACTGTACTGTGGGTGAATTTTGTTATGTGGCCATTCCCACTACTGAGATCTCACTTCATGAAAGACTTTATGGAATCTCTGCTCTAACTTTTACTGCACAGGGGCTTCAATAATAAAGGTTTCTGCATGACATATGTTCAAACAGATTGCAGCTCTTTTAATGCTCAAATATATGTGTTAGGGATGCTGTACATAACAGATGAAAACATGTTTGTTTTCAGATGTATGTATTTGCAAGTGCATTAATCAAGAAGCAAAGCTAAGAAAAGTTTGATGAAAAGAAGTTGGGTTTATGAAGAATCAAAACCATGCACTCACTGTAATTTACATTTTCAAGTCTGAAAATAAAATCCAAAGCTTAGTTATCACAGCAGTCTTCCCTCCTCACCCTTGTTGCCATAACACACATCTGGCAGACAGGTGTATGTTCTCAAAATCTGAACTTTCTCAACATGTCTCAGATCAATCTCTCAGGATTTTTAATCACTGTCAGGGTAGTCAGGCTCCATATCATTCTCAATAA
Organism: Corvus kubaryi; assembly: GCF_017639235.1. NCBI lineage: Eukaryota > Metazoa > Chordata > Aves > Passeriformes > Corvidae > Corvus > Corvus kubaryi. The sequence continues at coordinate 4,048,716 of NW_024581127.1, read as the reverse complement.
AAAATGTTAAGCTTATTATCTGGCATTTATTTTTCAGATCAGCTTTGAAGAACATTCAATACACTGAACTTAGGCAGTGCCTCTGCTTCCTGCTGCATCAATAACATATCTTCAGAGTAAACACTAGATGGTGGAAAAGTCAAGAGCAGATTAGGAAGAATTACAGATGCCCAAGCACATTAGCTTTCCTCTACTCTTTTTTTTTTTTTTTTTTTTTTGACAAATTAAATTGTCATGATACTAGATTTTGAATGGAAAATTATCACTTGACTCCTCTGGTTTCTCCCACAAACTCTTGCTGCTACTTTCATGTACAGTGTTAGGCATGATACCGAGTGAAGTTTTATTACTGATTTTCATAATCAGGACAAAACATCTAGGTTGTACACAATTCTGGCAGACACAAGTGGCTCTAGAAGGAATAGCTCCTTCTGTAGAAAACCATATTCTGCCAAATTTTCTTCTAGCAGAAAAAATTACTGGAATTCAAATTACTGGAATTTTCATAGGATAAATGTAGCAGGGTGAAAAAGGAGGTCCATAATTATAATTATAGAAAGCAGGTGCATTGCAGAAAAAAATGAAATGTAGGACTTTTTACTCATTTCTATTATTCTAGCTTCTTCTAAAGAGGCTGCTCAAAATACAGGAAAGTTTTTACCCATGTAATCATTGGATACCCTCTTTGCATGTGACTTATGCATGTGACAACATTGAAAACTGCAAGTATAGTAATTTGCTTGTAGGAGGAGATATCAGTGTACAGAAGATTTTAATGAAGTGGGTTTGTGTGGAAATCCAGCACATATGGAGGCTCTGTGAGAATCATGTGTAGTTTGAAGTTTAATTGAGCTTATTAATACTCTTTAGTAATGTTCAGCACTTCCAGCTGCTTACAGTGCACAGCTCAGGTGTATCGAAGAGCTAAGCATCAACTAAACAATCAAGTGTTACTGGAGTGAAATCATCTTTCACAAGTGAAACCTGGAAGCTGATGGTACTAAAGAGACAGGTCACACATAGGCTTTGTACCACACAGCATCAGTGATAAAACTTACATCATACCTATTGATATTATGCCTATAGTAATTTAATCATTAATGTACAAGAATTTCCCATGTAAGAATTAAGAAACTGTACTAACCTTTAAAGATCTCCATATGGTTGGTCAATCTTTTATCATTTTTTTTTTCTACTTATGAACATAGGAGCTACACCTGGAGCAAGTCTGAGATAAAGCTGCCTGTAAAATTCTCTATTAAAAAAAAAAAAAAAATTATTTCACTACGACAGGATAACCTACTGTATTCCTTTCCCAATTTAGCATTCTCCAAGCTGCTAGTATCAATTTTTAATCAATTGATGCAGGGGTGTAACTTCACAGATTCCTCTGACTGAGAGATCCTGGATCTACCTTAAACTTTTGTTTTTCATTGTCCCATAAATTATTGATACTCCAGACTATTCCTACTGTATGTACAACTACTATGTCACATGCTCTATAGCATTTATGGACTCTCCTTTTTAATCTTTTCCCAAGCTTAGATCTCATGAGATACAATTAATAATTTTTCATTAATGGTAACACAAACAGAAAAGCTCTTGGCCATCTTCCAAGCTTTTCCCTGTTGTGCTAAGGTAATATCTGCTTTTATGTCCTTTCCCATTTCTACACAATGGCAGCCTTGTTTTCTAGCTTCATTAGAACATTACACAGAGAAGAGATCAAGCCTTTTAAGATGGTCTTTCCACTCTTTTGAGTTTCTGTCCTTCTTGCATAAGGCTAGGCATTATAAATTGGAAGTATAGTCCAAACTGGTGTATTAGTAAGTCCCGTGAGTGCTTTGATGCATCATTACAGAATAATTTGCCAACAACTGAATGTTCTTTTTTTTCCCTGAGTGCTGAATTTGATAAATTTACAAAAAATTTTTGATTATTTTTCATGAGCGTAAGCAAGGAAGTAGAGGACCTACGAGTTCTAGGTAAAAAATTTCACTGCAGGAGCTGAAACACCTGCTACAGCTGCCGTATTTCACCACTGTAAGAAATAAAAAGGGAGAAAAGTCTGATGTTTGCCTACAGCAGCACTGCTGGCCTGTACCAACCTCAGTCCAACACTCTCAGTGCAGGGCAGTCAGCAGCAGCCACTGTAATGAAAGCTGTTCTGTTCTGACGTTACCAGCGTGATTTTAAGAAAAGGAAGATGAGAAAGTGTGTTTAAAGCACTGACATCATACTATAAAAGGCAAGATTAAAGCAATAGCAGACTGTAATGAACTGTGCAACAAAACAGTCTGCAGTGCCTCTCAGCAGTACTTCCTAAGACACTGATGAGCAAACACTACCACTGTTGAACAAACAAAACTGACATCTGAAATATAAGCAGAGATGAGGGTGATCCCTTTGCTGAGAAAACAGTTGTATCTGTTTAAGAAATAGTTGCTGCTCACACCAAAAAATCTAGAAATTGTCAGAGGTTGGAGGAATCATTGCAAACCATTTTGAACTTTATTGAAATATCAAGCCAAGAGAACAGTGGTTCAATGCCATGTGAGGTTGATCACAGATTCCAAAATCCGTATGCAATTAAATTAATGATAAAATAGAGAATAAAAAAAGAATAAGATAAAAATTAAGAATAAAATAGAAAGTTAAGAATAAAATAGAGAATTTTTATACTGGTGTGAAACTAACTTGGCAAAAGCATCTCTGAAAGAAGGCAAAAACCTTTTGTTTATACCTGCACTAATCATATAAAATAGTTTGCACAAACAATAAAGCTCTGTCTTCTGTGACTTATTAATAGACATTCAAGTATACATAATCTTAACTCCATAATCCTAATTTAAGATGACTCCTGAAATCTGAAAAATAAAGGATATTTCCAAGTCAAAGATCTTAAGGACTCCATTTTTATTATATTAATGTTATGATTCATGTGATCCATGCATTTAAAACTCCCTATCATCCTCTGTTGCTGTCTTTTGTCCCTGAGGAAAAGTCACACAGTGGTTGCATGGTGATTATTGCTAACACAATATATATGAGTTTGAGATTGGTCATGTTGCAGTAGATGTATGTGTAGTCCTGACAGCAACATAAGACACCATAAACAATAAAAAGGCTTCTTGTCAAAAATATAATGAAACAAAAGACCAGCATACAATGTGGGCAACACAATCTCTGTTAGAAACTGAGTGAATTTATATAGAAATCCTTGAGAAACAGAGACAATGAGAGGGACAATAAAGTGTCCTATCAGGAAGGATGCTTTTTACCATAGCATTTAATGAACTTTTAACACACCCGGCTACTGCATTAGCTGTCAATCAGCTCATCCACACATCCTAAGTGAATTTCCTTCATCTCCTTGATAAATAGTTTACTGCAATTTTGAATATGGTGCCATTCGTCTACCAAACACAACTCCCATCAGAGTTCCACAGGTGCTTAGTGATGCTCGCTCATGAGCTTTTCTTAAGTTACTTGTGAAAATACACAAAATCTTAAGTATGTCCTGAGGATGAAATGCTGAAAAATTCAGTTACCTGTGGAAGACCAACACAATAATATTGTCTGTAGATAGTGCATTTACACACTAGTATTCAGTAGTTCATTGTGCTTGTCTTTTGTGGAAATAGCAGTACATGCAGAGGAGTTTGACATCACATTGAGTAACTGTTAGTAATAGTAAAGTCACCATTATGGTTGATGAAAATCAATGAATGAGAACAGTCTGTGTGTGTCCCAGACAGGATGAGAGAAAGAACAATGAAAGCAGAAGGCATGCAACAGACTGAAAACACAAGGCTGACAAAAATTACATCCATTTCTTGTCACCTTTTTGTTAAGTTACTCTCTAGAAAGCCAGCAATATCTCTATAACCAACAATTTGAAATTCACTAGCCATTTTTTTAGTGCAGGAATGAAAATGAATGGTCTTTCCAAAAATCCACCTGTTGTCATGGAATCCATCTGGATAACTTGGAGAGATATAAATTATCTCCAGATGAGAACCAGGGAAAGTACAATATAAAATGCAGAAATACAACCATTGTAAAAGTATGAACATATATGGATGTAAGACAGACAGCACCAGGGACTCTTGAAAGGTACTTGAAAAGACAACACTGAGGGACTGAACTTCAATGCGGGTCATTGAGGTTCCAGAAAAGGTGTTCAAGTATTTGTCCAAATTGGGAAAAGAAATGTGTCTTCTGGTAGCAGAGAAGAAAATATAAGCATTAAAAAGCAGAGATACCAGGCCATAAAAACCATGTCTGCCCCACTCTGAGGGAGGAGACCCAAGAGCAAAGGGAAGACGGGTGTGCTCCCAGATGTGCCGTGTGTTTACACGGCTGCCATGCAGACAACCTGCACACTGTCTAAAGGCAGGCAATGAGGAAGGCCGTGCAAGCAGTCAGGCCAGAGTGTAAAGGATACTTAAGGTGCTTTCAGCTACATTTGAGACTGTGGCTCTGGATTGGTTGGCTGAGCAGATAATGTGGTCCTTACAGAAGTGTCAGGATGCTCCCCATTACGCAGCAATTTCATTGAACTGAACTAAGCTGAGTTGGCTTAGGACAGTTTAAACAGACACGTTAGAATTTATGTGAATGGATGGATAATCAAAAATCACAACTTGTTACCAGAACTGCTTTGGAAATGTAATGCATGTCCGACAACACATGTATCCTTTCTGACAACCAGCGACAAAGACTTTATGGATGATGTTTCTACAACCACAAAACATGTCCTGTTTGAATTTGGATGTGAGACACCACTTGAGAAAACAAGCTGAATGTCAGAATTTTTTATTCTTTCAACAGTCAGACAATGCAATCCAGGATAGTTTTGTGAAGCCAGAAAAGAGACGAGGGTTTATTTAACTGTGAAAATTAAAACAGGACAGGCTTTCTAAGCTTTGGCTTGACATTTTAATTCAGCACTCTATACTATTTTATTTTGACTTAGAGATGATTTCGTGTGTTGAAAAGGGTTTCATGTGTCATCACAAATCTTTGTTGATGACAAAATATTTTGAAGAATAAGACTACTGTTGGGATCCAAACCAGCTTATGAAACCACACTGACAAACAGATGTGCATATGTCAAAGATTTATATTAGGAACAGTGGTTTAGAAATCTTTCTTCTCAGCCAAGCTCAGTGCAAAAGTATATTACAAAAAAAGTAAACCCATCTCCAGGAGAAAAGATGCATCCAGTTCAGAGACATTACTCATTCTGAGGATCCATTGGAGTCCTGTATAAATGCAATAGCTACTGCTTGGATTTCCTCAAGAGCTGTTTTTGATGTCTGTACTGGCTGGACCTGACACAGGAAATTGATTTTTGGCAAGACACTTGTTTTAAACACAGCTATTCACCCAAGCCAAGCCAAATGTTAATTTTTCAAATCCAACAAACCATTTTTTAATTTTGAAATAACAGAAGGAAAATTCATCTTATGAAACTGACAGAGGTGAGGAGAAATATTGACTCTTGATTTCCTCATTTGTTTAGACCACACAAATACAAATGTATTCTACAGCTGTTTAATCATGGCTCTGTATTTCATAGTTCAGTTTTAATATAATCTATTTCATAAAATTATATCTAATTAAATTTATTAATTTCATCCAAAATAGAAATTGTAGATCTTAATGGATAGATCACTGTTAGTAGCCCACAAATCACGTTAGCTTTGGGCCTTCAGTAAAGATGTTGACCATCAAGAGAAAAGAGGCAAAGTGGGTGGAGATAGAGGACAATACTGTTCAGGTCCTCTCTGTAGCTGAAATTCTGAGGAGAGTATGCCATTAATTTTTATCCTGGGAAGTAACAGAAATGTTCTTATGCAAGTCATCTCACAAATGTGGTCCTTCTTTCAAGAAGACTGCAAAATTTAATATTGATGCTTTTACCATTTAATGATAGTAATAATTTTTTTTTTTGCTTCTTATAAATTATCCCTATTAAAAAATCCTCTATCAATTAAAAGGGGTGAAATTAAAAGCACTTTGCACCACTTACTGAGTAGCACTTTGAAGTGGTGACTTCTAAAATCTGATTTTTTACTCTGAATGAGGCTTTTTAGGACTTCATGGAAGATGACTATAAAACATAAGTTCAGACATAGGATGTGACCAGTGATGGCAGGGAAGGTTCCTCAACACTTTTTCTTCCTTTTTCACTCCTCCCCTGACTTTCCATGGAAATCTCCTTCACTCTTTTAAGAAAGATTTTGAGAGGTCTGTAGAGGTCTGCAAACTTACTACTGCCACCCAGAAGGCTTTTTCTCAAGAATTAATTTATATTTTTGAAGCTTTAAAATTTTCCCTTGGATCAACTAAAATGTTCTTGCAAACATCTTCAGTGAAGATCTGACTGCAGTAGAGCAAGTTGCAAGAAGAGCATCTACTTTCTGGCTTGTTCATTTTTTCATTGTTTGTTTGGTTTTTTCCCTTTGTTCCATGTGGTCATCCTCCAGATTTGGGTACCAGCAGTTTTACACTAGATGAGAGAATTATCTATGCTTCCAGGTCCAGAATATCCCATTAAAGGGAGCAATGACAAATCAGTGGGCTTCATCTTGAACACGTCAGGGACTTTTCTGGGTCTTGAAATATAAAGCAATTAGAAAATACCAGTTCTTTGCTTCCAAAAATAAAGTGTTTTCACTTTATAGGCAGAACAGAAATAGCTGCAAAACAAAACCAGTCATGTCAGTGATTCTCCATGCACACTAAACCATTTCAATCTTCACGTGTGATCCCCTGGATTGCAAAGCTCAGACAGTGACAGGAAAGTTCCTCCTGCCTGCAGGGACTGACATGCTGGTGGCAACACTGAATGAAGAGAAAGCCAAGCAGCCTGGGCCTCTGATTAAGTGCTGTGGCTTGCCAAACTCAGAGTGACTGAAGGTGCTCAGAAAAAACTTACACACAGAATGAAGGACAGTTAAGTACTTGCATTGTTTCTAGATAAGTCTGGAGAAGTGTGCTCATTGCCAGCTTACTTGTATACTAGAAGAGCACCTTTGCAAGTGGGTAGCTGGAAGATTTTTTGGTTCTGACATCCCTTGTTGCCCTGTGCAAGTCATACACTATTTATAGAATACTAGTGGTGACAGCTTTGTACAAGAAAATTATATCAGCAGGGTGAATGAGTGTTTGTGTGTAAGGAACTAATAGCTTTGCAACTGTTTTTCTGCAAAGCTAGAATGCTTACATGCTTTGGAGTCAAGACTTTGGGTTGTCTGGTGCAGGGCCAGTAGCTGGTCGATGATCCTCTGGGTCCCTTCCAATGAGGATATTCTATGACTCTATAGTTCTATATCATAAAAGATCAGTAACAAGAAACTCAGATGTCCCCTTGTATAGAAAAGTACTAGTTTCAAAAGTGGACTTTTTTTCCTGACCTTCTCTGTAAACCCACAAGCTACCCAGACAAGAGAGCAAGAGTGTTTATATTTCCTCTTGATTTAAATAACCCTTTCTTACAACAAAAAAAGCACCCAAAACATTCCAGTGTTTACTGATAATTAATAACACTAAAGTCTCTGTGAAGAAATTTCAATTATAGGTGTCTTCAAGGGGAGAAAACTGATACATGAAATCCTTGAAATCTGTTATCTAGAAACAAGTGGTTAGTCAACAGCAACAAAACTATTAAAATAAGAAATTTTCATTAAATTTAAAGAAATAGATTCCCTGAAGACTGCAGTCCTGTTTGCAACAGTAAAAAAGAAGGTGAGTAAACATTCAGTGATGGAGGATAGAATCTTCAGTGTATACAGAAAATTCTTGGCTGATACTAGTTAAAATGGTGAAAGGGATTATGCAAACCAGCATGGGATCTTTACATGTTTTCAGAGTCAAGACATGAATGGTGTTTAGGGAAAATAATTTTTTTTAACACAGTTCATGGAGTAAGTTCCCATAATAAAGATATTACAGGAAAATTATCCAAACTGTTGGTCATCTTGAAATTCTGTTCCAGGTCATTCCCTTTGACTGTAGTGCCTTTCTGGAATTTGCTTGCAATGCATTGTGCCTTCCTTGAAAAAGTGGGGAAATCCAGAGGTGGAGGTAATTATAATGCCAAGTGCTGTTCTCTCCTGCTTTTCAGGTGGCAAAAAATATATGCTGCAAGCTTGATGGTAATGCTAAGGGATTCAAACACAGACAACCAGGTGATCAGACTCAGCCAGCATGGGTGTATGAAAGGCAGGTCCTGCTTTACCAACCTGATCTCTCTCTATGACAAAGTGACCCACTTAGTGAATGAGAAGAAGACTGTGGACATCTTTTATCTGGACTTCAGTGAAGTCTTTGACACCATTTCCCACTGCATTCTCCTGGAGAAGAGGGCAGCCCATGTCTTGGATGAGTGCACTTGTTCACTGGGTGAAAAACTGGCTGGCTGGACAGGCCAGAGAGAGGTGGGGAATGGAATTGCATCCAGCTGGTCACCATGGTTCCCCAGGGCTCAGTATCAGGGCCAGGCCTGTTTAATATTTTTATCAACGTTCCAAGGGCACCCTCAAACAGTTTGCAGATGAGTTTTCACGTGCTTGCACCCAAGTTGGACAGCAGTGTTGGTCTGCTGGAGGGCAGGAAGGCTCTACAGAGGGGTCTGGATGGACCAATGGACCAAGGCCTGTTGCATGAGGTTGGCAAGGCCAAGTGCCAGTTCCAGCCCCTGGGTCACAAGAACCCCCTGCAGAGCTAGAGGCTTGAGGCAGAGTTCCTGGAAACCTGCCCAGCAGAAAAGGACCTGGGAGTGCTGGTTGACAGCGAGCTGAACACGAGCCAGCATGTGCCCAGGTGGCCAAGAAGGCTAAAGGCATCCTGGCCTGTATCAGCAGTGGTGTGGCCAGCAGGGCCAGGGCAGTGATCATCCCGCTGTACTCAGCTCTGGTGAAGCCACACCTCAGATCCTGTGTGCAGTTTGGGGTCCCTCACTATGCGACGGACACGGAGGCACTGGGGTGTGTCCAGAAGCTGGTGAAGGGTCTGGAGCAGAGGTCCTGTGAGGAGCAACTGAGGTAACTAGGGTTGTTCAGCATGGAGAATAGAATGCTCAGGTGAGACATTTTCTACCAGAAAGGAGGTTGTAGTAAGATGGGGCTTAGTCTCTTTTTCCAAGTAACAAGTGATGAAACAAGAGGAAATGCCCTCAAGTTGCACCAGAGGAGGTTTAGATTGGATATTAGGAAACATTTCTTCATTTAAAGGTTTAGCAAGCATTGGAACAGGCTGCCCAGGGAAGTGGTTGAGTCACCAATCCTGAAGGTATTTAAAAGAAGTGTAGACGTGACACTTAGTGGTAGACTTGGCAGTGCTAAGTTAATAGCTGAGCTCAATGGACTTAAAGGTATTTTCCAAACTAAATGATCCTATGACTTCTGTCTCAGATCAGAGTTTGGATGAGGACTCAACAACCAGCTCTCAGTTTGTCTTCTGTCTGGGGCTGGATGCAACAAGTCCACTGCCCCAATCCCAACCCAATGTTCATAGAAAATATGGCACACAGAATTTACTATGTACACTCAGCAAAGAAAACACAGTGCACAAATGGTTTAGTGTGTTCTGCAGTAGTCTGAGTCTATGAGCTTCTTAATCCACCCTTACTCTGCTCTTAAGTTAATAAATGTGAATTGTCACCCCATGTATTTAATTAGGGTTTGCTGCAGTATACAGGGATAGTAAAAGTGTACATGGATTCCAAAGTCAGCTCATGGAAGAAAAATCTATCAGGGTACATTACATTTAAAAAATACACTTTTCACTTAGAAAATTATTGAAACTCAAATTATTGGCTGTGGAGAGACTTTTCTGAGGAATATGACCCTGTTCTTGCTCTTTAAATACACTCTTACAGATATTTGTTTTTAGCAACTGAGACAGAACTGGATTGAATTGACCCTAGGAATCAATATAATTTTTGTCCTAATTAATTGTCTTTTTAATTAAAAATTATCTTAATTTTTGATGTGCATAAAAGGCAAGATGGGGTGGAATATGTTATCCTATTCCTAAACATTTATTCTTCCTGAATTTACCTTTAAAAGGGTATCACGAATGAAAATGAGCATCATGGCTGCTTGGAAAGAGCAGACAACATCACCTTGGTCAGATAAAATTATTCAGCATAGCAAGGATGGGGAGAGGAACCAAAAGAAGAACAAAAGTAATGTTTTTTTATTACATACCATGCTCTACTCCAGTTTTGCTGATCGTGATAGCACCACAGAGACACAACAGACAGGTCACAAAGCCTAAGCACTTGCTAACCTTTGTCTCTGCTAAAAGGCAAAGTTCTCCTAAGAAAAGTCTTTCTAATCACATTTCCTTCCACTTCAGGCATGACCTCTGTTTCTGCCTGAAACTGCCCAAGCACTGACGTCTTGTTCATCTAAAGAACACAGAGAAAGAAATGGATGCCAGTGCAGTATTTCATTAGGCTGCCTTAAGAATGCCTCCCACATTTTGACATTTCATGTAACAAATGTAACAGGTGACATTTTTGACCTACAAACTGTAACTCTTGCCACTCATTCCTAACTATCTGAGTTGTGATACCAAACTTGAAGGTGGCTGAAATCAGTTGAGATTAACTGCGCCCTAAACAAGGTTTATGTTAATTTATCTACATCTCAAATGCTACACATAACTAAGTACAAAGACACTAGGTATGTATCTTGAATAAGTGATAATTTTAAGGTAAAGAATGGCAGAACATGCCCCCTTCAATCTTTCTATCACCCTTAAACCACAGTGATTTACATAAAATCATGTAAAGGATTAGCCTTATGTATCTTGGATATGACCTTATTCTGCTCACTTTTGTTGGATTTGCTCCAGACAGATGGAAACTATATTTTTTTTTCTTTTAATGTAGGATTAAACTAAAAAGTAAGTTATTTACATATTCTTGAAATGAAACATCCCTTTGAATAGTTCTGTACTTCTTCACTGGAAATCATCCATCATTACCACAAGTGACTACTTCTAATTGCAGGGAATTGCAGCCATTATCTATCTTCACCTACATCTTAGTTTGACACCAGATGAATCTTAACTTGTTAAATATTTCAGATGTTTTTGATAAAAACAATCTGTTGTTTCACTAAAGGCATCATAAGTTGTGTTTGGACCAACATTTATACTTATGCAGAGGATGCAGGCTTTGTTCCACAGTATAGTACAACAGATATATTTGTTCCAAACTAATAAATTATCCATCCAGGTCCTTCCCTCTCTGTTATTATATAAACTTAATAATAAAAATAGATTTTAAAACACAAATAACAATCTTTTGAGACTACATAAATCTCTGCAGCATTTGCTTTGTAAGTCCAGTCTCTATTCAGGATGAGTCCTTCACAGTATACCACTGTGAAGCTTTTATTTTTGAAGTTGTATGAGAAATCCTACCTGTATCCTTCCTACTGCCTCCTGGAATGCTCTTTTAGATAAGCAAGTTGAGCACTTAATTTGTCTTTCCATGATATAATGAATAACAGCCTTGAATATAATGGTTATACCTTCAAAGGTCTGTTAGTTGGTCTGTTTGTTCCTTTCCGCTCATCTGGAATGCAAGAGCCTGATTTTTTACCATAAAGTGATGTCACAAGTTTTTTTAAAAGCATCTTTTTCACTCACAGAAGTGTTCAATGTTTGAAGAACTGATTATAGGCATCTGCTTGGGGGGGAGGTTTATGCACATTCTACTACAATTCTGGGAATTGGATGAACTCACTGAACCTGGTGATCATTCCCCCAAGTACATATCTGCTGTATCCATGCCCCACCAGTTCCTCACAGACCTGGAGTCACTCATTTTTCACCTTAATCTTTCATTTTTTGCCAATAGCAGCCAAATAGTGCAGCCTTTATTTCATATTGGGTCTGTGTGTCAAGTGCCCCCAGAAGCAGAATGCACATCTGTTAAGATCAGGATCGAGATCACATTCTAGAAGAACCATGTCTGTTATATCTAAAAATCACTGTCAGAACCTGTAGGTCCACCAATTTAAATAGCTGGAAAATTGAATATTATACCCAGATACACAGTATTCTGGGAGGGGGAACAAAGCACAGACAAAGGGATGCTGTCTCTTAAAAGAGAAAAAGCTTCCATCCCAACATGGCCTGCACTTGGAGCCTGAGTGCTGGTGAGGTAAGGTGTGGCAGCAGTCCTGCCTGGTGTTCAGGAGGCTGACTAAGTGCCTTCCATAGAAAATTTGTTCCCTAGAGAAAATAAGGAATAGTTTCACCAACAAGTGAACTGCTGTGACTGCAGTCTGCATGCATTGTGTGCCGTTCGCAGCCTTTCCTCAATTTTGTTAATGACGTGATGCCGGAGTGCTGGAGTTTTCTTTGACTCAGGATAATTCTGGGCAGCGATTTTCCTCCTGCTGCCCAAAAAGCTGCCTCACCGGCTGTGTGCCCCCGGCCGAGAGCCCCCACTGCCTTCACCAGCGGTTCCTAGGGCAGCCACACTCCTCCGTCTGCTCTGCTGCAGCCCAGCCAAAGCAGCGACCGTGCTGGAGCGTTCGAGTATAATGAAGTGCTGTAGTGGTGTTATCTCTCCCCATCTCTTCCGTCTTGCTCTGGTGGGCTTCCCTCTCAGAGTGAAACACAAGGAGGAGACTAACACAGTGTTTCCTCTTGCCTGATGTTTGCTTGTTATTCCAGCTAATTTGCTCCAAGAGAAGAAATAAACTGTGCTTGAAACAGCACCGTTAATTCTGATCCTTTTAGACCGATTGCGTATCGCCTGGCACCATTAAAAAAAAAATCAGAATTAATGAAAAAATACTTTTTTCTCTTTTTTTTTTTTTTTTTCCAATTAAAGGAAACCCCCATCCCCCCCCCCCCAATCCCCTCCCCCCCCCCCGGCTGATTGACAAAGTGAGCAGAATCCGTGTTCTCACACCAACGGGTATCTATTACATGAGAACTTTCTTCTGGCGCCAGGAGGTATTTAGAGAGTTTGCCTGGCTATTCCACAGGGGAAACCCTGCTGAAAGTTGGGGATACCTGAGCAAAATTCACTGCTGGCCAAAATCCGGGCAAAGCAGCGATCACACTCGATAGCGTCTCGTTATCGTTATTGCACTAGAAATGCCGGGGAGAAGAAGGAACTAACAGGGAGTGGTTTCTTTCCTCGGGGAAGATGTGCTCGTCTCGTGCTGCGGGGCGGGGTTCCCCTCTGGGTGAACTAGCGGCTCGAAGGACAAACATTTTTTTTGGTTTTGTTTGTTTGTTTGTTTGGTGGGTTTTGGTTGGTTGGCTAGGTTGGGGGTTTTGACGGTGGGAGTGTTGTTCCATTGTCTTTTTTTTTTTTTTTTTAATTTTAAAAGCATGTCCCTGCTTATGCCCAGGGTTGCTGAGCGAGGAGCACGAGCCCTCACCACAGCCCGGGAGGTAAAACCAACCCCCCAGCCGTCGACGCAGGACACCAGTGACTTGCTTCACTCCTGTCGCCCAGCAACCCGCTCCAGCCGGGTTTTTCCCCTGGAGCCGAGGGTTTCCTCCGCCGGGCCGGCGATCCCCCAAGCACAGGCCGCCCCGCCGGCTCTCGGGAAGAGGAAAGGGACAGCCCCGGCCCGCGGCGAGCGAGGAGAGGGGGGGAGAGGAGGGGTTTAACCTCGGTTTGTGGTCCCTTCACCGAGTGAATCGTCGAGCATGTTCCTTGATGGCAAGGTTTGCTCACGCTAGGCAAAATAAATTCTAGTAAATACTTTTTTTTGTTTTCCTTCCAGGGGTTCATTTATCATCTCCTGTTTGCTTTATTTGACACGGCTTGACCCACAGAGTAGTTTTTAATTTTGTTATATGGTGGAAAGCCACTTTTTAGGGAAGTCCCTCCCGCTCCCAAGACCCACACACACTCATTTCCAGTAACTGCTCGGTTCCTGCCTCCTCCCGTGATGATTTGGGGATCCCCTGGGCTAGCTCACACGGAGTATCCCCATAGAGGTGGCTGCCAGGGGTCCAGGACATGGGCACCAGGATGCTGTCACCTCAGGAAACGACAAATAAGAGGGAATCCTTTAATCGTGCCTCGAGCCGTGCTAGACCTGTGGCTAAGGACAGGGTACCCGGGACATTGGCTGTAGCAAACAGCATTCCAGGTTTTAAGCGGAGGCAAGATTGTTTGGGGAATGAGGGACAATCACACACTTCTCCCTTCATTCGGTGTCCTTACCGGGAAATCTGAGCAGAGAAAAGTCGTCTTTGCTCTAAGTGGCATTAAGCAAAGCTTATTCATCCACCTGCTTTTCCTACCAGACCAGCCATCTCAAGCATTCATCACTTCGTGGCAGAAGCCTATCACGCCCTTCGCACAGCCTGGATGTGTGTTGTAAGTGCTCGTGAAGAGATGAAGACGACCGCGTTTGCCAAACGCTGTCCTCCTCTCCTCCAGACATCCCGCCTTTCTCATCACCGCGGGAAAAAATGAATAAAAAAGCCCTTGTTACGTTTAGGTCTTTCTCAGAAAGTGTAGCTCACTTCAGGTCGGGGCGAACTCGGTAACACTGCTGAATTAGGGGAAAGGACAAATGCCAAAGAAAAGCCGTATTTAAAGCACTTTGTCGAGAACACATCATCTCCCTCCTCCACCCTGCTTTGTCGCTGCGAACACCCCAGAGAATGAGGGTGAAAGACACGGGGCTTTCAGCAGTTCGCCCTCCCATTCTCGGAGATAACCTGCGTTTTACGAACTTGGCCTCCGGTCATTTCTTTTTCTCTCCTGTTTTTTGCTTTAATTTATTCTGAAACTTAAGGAAGAAAATGCCTCATCCCAGGCACCCTATGCCGAGTTGTTAGGGACGCGCTTTTGCCTCATCCCAGGCACCCGCCGAGTGGTTAGGGACGCGCTTTTGCCGCGGGGACGGCGGCTCCTGGGCACAGGCGCCTCCCGGCCTGTCCGGGGATGTTCTCCGTCCTCGCCGGTCCTCAGCTGCGGCACGAAACACCCTCGCTGCAAAAAGTCAAGGAGGGATCTGGGTTTCGTGGACTCCTCTTTGCTTGGTGGGTTGGTTGCATTTATTTACCAAAATGCCTTGCGGAAAAATGTGAGAAAAAAAGCCCACTCAGCCCCAGTGAGACTCCCCAATTCAGGGATCTCCCCGCAGTGCAAAAAAGCTGGGTTTTTTTGTCCTCAGAGCCAACAACGGCGGCATACTCCCTGGGGGAGGGAGCCTCTGCAGCTTCTTCCCATGTAGAAGCTGTTCCAGCTGCTGCTCCAATCCCTTTACACACACACGCCAGACTTTGCAAACCCAGGCTGCCCAGTATGCAGGGACAGACCCACCTCGCCCAGTATGCAGGGACAGACCACGAAACAGGGAAGGATGCCGGCCTCGGAGTTCGGGCACAGCTCCTAGTTTTGTCTTTTAGCGGAGAAAGGGGAAAGAGACTGCACCTGATAACGATAAAGTGTTAAATGCTGCCTTGATATACCAGCGACTTTCCTTACTCAGCTCGCAGAGAGCATAAAGGATCAAAGTCTTGACAAATGGAAGCATGATGTAATGCCCTGGCCCCATCAAAGACTTTGTCTTGAAAATGATACCTTCGTCAGGGTCGCAGAAATTAGCGGTTTGATAGATGTGAGAGGAGTTAGGTCTGCTCGGTTACATTGGGTGTAAACCCGAAGTAAATCCTGACTTTCACTTCAGATTTACTCCACTGCATTTCCCATTTCCTTTACTAACCACGAAGTAGGCAAAGACGATGTGAGAATCTGGCTCCTCTTCCCGTCCCGTCCTCTTGCCGTCATTAAATAAGTCAAGGTGTCCATTATGTGTCGCCTTTAATCGACCGAGGCAGGGATAGGCAGGAAAGGTGAGATTTGGCATTGTGGCTTTTAAGACTGGGTACCATTTTCTTCTTTGCTTAAAGAAATTCAGCACTTTCTCCCATTAATCTTTAGCAGGGAAAGGGTTCAGCCCACACCTGTATAAACAACCCAGACAGGGGGAAAAAGTAAACCTATATCTCTTCCCCTGCATTATCTTTATGTACATATATATATATATATATATATATGGATAATGCAGTCTAATTGGGGAGGAATAGCAACCCAAGTCCACCGTGGTGCTGCCCCTTCCTCGTGCAGCATGTGGGACCCAGCCTGAGCATCGATCGTAGTGTCAAACCAAGTTCAAGAGATCCAGTTGCAAGATCAGCTGCCTGTATAGGTGGTTCAAGAAATGTCAAGTCTCACTTGGAAAGGCTGCCGTTAAACCAGGCTCTGATGTGGTTCTAGCCCCAGCGGGTGAAGTCGGGGTTTGCACAGCGTTAAGTGGCCTCGGTGAGCCGGCAGGGCTGGCAGGGAGGGAAGCAAAGCTGTGGGCCCAAAGGCGGCCGGCGGTGCCAGGAAAGTTGCGTAGCAGCAGCCGGGAAGGTTCCGCTCGGGAAGGAGGGAAATGGAAGCGAAAAACCCTGGGCAGAAATTGCGGGACAAGATCTTTCCACCTGTTGTAGTCATTAGGTTCTTTTCTGAGAACTGCATTTTTATTCTGATTAATCATATCCAAGTTGTGAAAGCCAGCAAGGAACCAAACGCTAGTTCTTCATGTGTGAAAAAAGGAGGTGCAAGGGATACAAGCTGATGGTCGATTTTTTATTTTTTTTTAAATTTATACCTCTTGAATTTATATGTCAGCATTTCCATTGGATGCGGGGTCCTCCACTCACCCGTGGACTCTATAATAAAAGTACTACGGAACTTGTTTAAAAAGCCAGTGAACAGCTTGAAAAGCTGTCTCGTTTAATTTGCTCTGTGACAGGTGTACATAGCCCAGTTAAATGGGTTTTAATTCATTTCTCTGAGGAGGGAGAAACCCTCAGACAAATACTCACTCGCTACTGTCTGGAGGTTCACCCCAAATTAAGGACACTATCAAACCACAGGACGCACGTTCCCAGCGACTTTTTGCATTGCTCCCCATACACCGCACACCCAGCCTCGAGTGCCGCATCTCCTGCTGCCTCTGCTCGCCCCGGCGGGTGCACCGGGACCGCACAGCCGCTTCCCGAAGCTGTGCAGGCAGGGGAAGAGCCCAGCGGGTTGGGGTCCCGTCCTGCCGCACCACTCGGCCGTAAGCGGGCTCCTACATTGGGAAAATCCCATGCCCTCGAAGGAAAGGCAAGAGAAAGAGCGAATGTAGGTGGGCTGGGAACAGCATTTAGACACAGGGAGAGGTGCGCTCCCCCCCTCAAAAACACTGGCGGGATCAGCCCTGGTGGTATTTTGCGTCCTCCGGGGCGAGAAGAGAGGTCTGTCCAGTGGGAAAGGAGTGACTCCCAAGAGCACACACACACACGGAGACATCCCGCGTGTCTGTGCACCCCTACACGCGTGCGTGTGTGCTCCCACACAGGGGTCTGACTCTGCGTACCGCCGCACCAGCCCCGCCGCGGACCGCGGGCCAGCGCGGAGAGGCACCGCCCCCGGCTGGGGGCTCCGCCGGGCCCGACCCCCGCCCCGCGCCCCTCTCCTCCCCTCCGCCCGGCAGATGGTTCGCTCCGCGGACACCCGATATATAGCGCTGTCAAGGGGCGCATCCCCCCTCCGCGCCCCCCCGCGCCCCCGCCCCGGCACGGACTCTCCGCGGCGGGGCCGCCCCGCTCTGGGCCGACTCGGCTCGGCCGTCCGCCCCCGCCTGCCTGCCGCGCTGCCCGCCTCCCCGCCGCCCGCCCGGGGCCATGTCCACGGGCTCCGGCAGCGAGGCGGAGGAGCTGCCCGAGATGGACCTGCGGGCGCTGCAGCTGGACTACCCGCCGCCGCCGGCCAAGCGCCAGCCCCGCGGCGAGCTCTACCCCTCGGGGGACAACTCCTCGGCGGCGGAGGAGGAGGAAGAGGAGGAAGAAGAGGAGGAAGAGGACGGCGAGGGCAGCTGCTCGGCGGGGCCGGCGGGCAGTGGCTGCAAGAGGAAACGGGCGCGGGGCGGCGGCCCCGGGGGCAAGAAGGCGGCGTCGGGGCCGCGGGGGCCGCCGCCCGAGGGGAAGCAGTCCCAGCGCAACGCGGCCAACGCGCGGGAGCGGGCGCGGATGCGGGTGCTGAGCAAGGCGTTCTCCCGGCTGAAGACGAGCCTGCCCTGGGTGCCGCCCGACACCAAGCTCTCCAAGCTGGACACGCTGCGCCTGGCGTCCAGCTACATCGCCCACCTCCGGCAGCTCCTGCAGGAAGACCGCTACGAGAATGGCTACGTCCATCCCGTCAACCTGGTACGGCGCGGGGGGCGGGCGGGATGCGGCGAGAGGCACCCGCGGGGGAACCCCCGGGCGGCGCTCGGGGCAGCCCCGCAGGGCCGGTGCCCCGGGCAGGGTGGCAGCGCTCAGGCCGTGCCCGCCCTGGAAGAAGCTGCGGGGCGGCCCTGGCTGCTCCGCAAATCCCCGGTGGCCCTCGCACCGTGGGCGACTCCAGGGCCGCGCTTGGGCTTCGGTGATGGCGGGTGTGTCAGTCCTGGGGAGTCGGAATAGGGGACCCTAAAGATTACATTCCTCGGGCATTAGGCAAGCTTAGTGTCCGAAAAAGGAGTAACTCGGTCTGCGGGCTGGCCTGCAGCACAAGCATAGCGTCATGAGTTCATCGGTACAGAATTAAACGCCCGATGCTTGTCACAGGGGTAAAACGTTTTCTTATATACAGCAGAGTGATTGTTTTGGAATAGTTTATATGCTTTTTATTTATTAAATGGTGCAAAGCGTTTCAAAGCAAGAGAAACGTTGCAGTCTGGATGAGAACACTGTTGCTAACCATTGCAGACCTTCTGTGGAGCATTTAATTATAATGAAAAACGTAATGAAAATATTTGTTAGAGGAACTCAGCTCTCTCTGTGCTTCCCACAGGGACTAAAATATGATGACGTGTTTGCAACTGAACCAGAGTTAGACATCTATCAGTAATAAAGCTTCAGTTTCATACAAGGATAAACTTTCTTTTAATATGAAATACCTTTTTTTTTTTTGCTTATAGACTTGGCCGTTTGTGGTTTCAGGAAGACCTGACTCTGACACCAAAGAAGTTTCTACTGCCAGCCGATTATGTGGAACTACTGCATAGTCAGACTAAATTGGAGATTTTTTTATTGTTGTTGATCTTTTTTTTTTAATGGGTTGGATATTTTTAAGAGCTGTGACTTATCGTCTCAGGACTAGAAGATGGGGCAAACCCCCATCTCTAACAGTGTTAAATCTGCATCCCTCATCATTCTTTCCCCTTAGTGTTTTGGGGGCAGATTATTTAAAGCAGTAAAGAATGGAGGCGGTTGAAATGATAGTTTTTATGAACTGACTGCAGCAGCTGAAGTCTAAGACTTGGCTTCATCATTCTTACCACTGCCTGAGGACCTGCTGTTCTGAGGCTTTTAAACTAATGGAAGAGGAATATAATGATATAGAATTAACAGCATGGACCAAAATACAATTCTACAAACTAACCCCAAACAGTGTTATTTGTATTGTAAAGCAAAACAGTATTTTAAAGTAGCTTTGAAAGTCAGATAGATTTATAATATATTTTGATGGCTTTTGTATTCATGGATATGGTTTACTGCAACTATGCAATTAGTCATACTTTTTTTCTTTTGGTCCCTTTGACCAGAGTTTTCTTAAAATGTGTAAGTGGACGCATTCTGCTACCACTCACTGGAATTATAGTAATTCCTTTGGTTATGTCTTGAAATGCCACATGTAAGAATGTGGGACTGTCCCTAGAAATATGGGGGAGTTTCTGTGCCTTAATCTGGAAGGGAATTCTGCTTACTGTAAGCCCAGGGTGCATGTGTTGTAAAGAATGTGTTTGTATGATGCTGCAAAATAACAAGAATTCACAGTGTTTTAAATATTTTTCCTGTACTGTTATGCTTATCATTGAAAAGTTTGCTCTCAAATGAGTTAGTGTGTCATTTCTTCACAGTTTCAAACATTGTAACAAAAGAGGATGCCATCAAATAAGTTGCAAATGTAAATAACTCTATTTTTTTATAAATGACATTAAAAGCTTGGTTACAATGACTCACTGGTACTGTGATAGTGTGTGGCTGAATTCATACGTGAGTGTCTCTGTAATGCATGTTCTTTAAACCCACTTTTGTAAACACAATTATCTTCCCATCTCGAGAGCAGATACATCTCCATCAAGAGTCAGATAAGAGCACTTTCACCCCAAACAATTCATTCGAGGTACAGTACTATATCAATCAGCAGGGATGGCCAAGTTTTAACAACTTATGGAATGCTCTGTAATATTCTCTTCTGTGAAGCAGAAGAATAAATAAATGTAGGTTAAGAAATCAATGTCATATAGTGTTATAGCT
The DNA here is from genome assembly GCF_017639235.1 of Corvus kubaryi. Taxonomy (NCBI): domain Eukaryota; kingdom Metazoa; phylum Chordata; class Aves; order Passeriformes; family Corvidae; genus Corvus; species Corvus kubaryi. The sequence continues at coordinate 4,028,367 of NW_024581127.1, read as the reverse complement.
CCTTTTGCTGTTCTTTGTCATTTTACATTTCCTTCTGTAATGTGTTTTGCTTTCATCTGTATTTTTGCAGTGGGAAAATTGGATGAGTTTTCCTAGTTGAGAACAAAATTTTCCTGTTTTAAGACCGAAACTCCTGAGATAAGATTTTCTTTTTCTCAAAATATTGTATCAGCAGTTAACTCACAGTAAGGGAGAAAACTGAATTGCTTTAGAGAAGAAAAAGCCACCTCTTCCTCATATATGCATTGAGGAGAAAGAAATATTTGTTTAACAAGAAACAGTTTAACCTATTTACCTGACCTGTTGTCAGGTCATCCTATGTCATGGATTTCTGGTTTGAAATACTGCATAGAAGACCAAGTCTGACTATTGGTAGTGTCCTGTAAGTAGGTGAACTGCAGAAAACTGCTTTTCTTCTTGTGAAAGGTAAAATAATCCAGAGTCACTGCAAAATAAAATGAAAGCACAGTCCAGGATCTGCTGAAATTGTTACTTTTAGTGATTTGGGGGCAAGCTGTACAGAAACCATAATATAATTTATCTTCCATTTTTTTTCCAGAGAAAGTCTGTGAAGGAAGAGGGCTATCCTAATTTGCAGTTAATGTAGCAGAGGTGGGACTCCACCTCACTTCCTCTAGGAAGCTTTATAAAGAGAAAAGAACATAAAAAAGAAAAAAATGAAGGCCCTTTAGGAAGGCATAAGGTATGAGAAAACTCAACGAATGTTTATCTGAACCCTAAAGAAAAGATTATTCAGCAGTTTAACTAAGGTACCACTTGAGATAATCTCGGTTGTGATACTTAGCTGGTTTTGGCCTTGATCCCAGCTGTAATTGGTTAACAACTCCAGGAGATCAGAAAAACAAAGAAAGCTGGAGAACTTTAAACCTTATAGAAAGGTCCATGCAGAGTGATGGAAAAAAATGTTCAGTGTATATGCCCAAATATGAAGTGGTTATGTTAAGCAAATACAGTAGATCAAAATTGGGGGTGAGGAGTGTGACATGAAGAAAAACACGGGATTGCTTCCATCCATGCACCATACTACATGCTCTCAAGTACATTTTTCTTTGTGGCTGCATAATATATAGGAATACTTTCTTTGTAAAGCAATGAATGCACTTACTGCATTTGTTACAGTAACAGACACATCCATGTGATGGCAGTGTCCCAACAGACCATCAGTGGTTTTAGAACAGAAGCAAACAGCGGCCACAGGTGACATTTCAGGTCAAAATCTGGAGAGAAAATGACAGCTTCTAGATACTGAATGTTGTACAAGACTCAGTTTTTTCTCTTTTCATATACCTCTAGATAGAGATATATGTATTAGTGTATACTTACTTAATACAGCAATTAGGGATGTTTGGATTCCTCCAATAAGGAGCTGTTATTTCAAATCATTAATTTTAATCCTTGGGTTCATAAATATTGTTTATAAAAAGTAAATTAATCTTCTTCTCTCTCAGTAAGAGGCATTATGTGATTAAGAAAAAGATCAGGTAATTGAACAGGTTCCCTGTGGGTTTGTCCTGAGATGAAGGCTGCTGTCTTTGCAGGGAAATGACAGGTAGGTCATATATTCTGGCATTCCTCACCTATAAAGACACACCAAAAATACATGCATTCAGTTTTGAAACATTTTTTAAAGTCAGATGAAAGTCATATCAGTTCTTTATCTGAATGAGGTGAACAAAACATTCTAAAATGCTATTTTTAAGCATTAACGGATTCCACTGAAAGATAATAAAGGTCTTCCTCTTTTTTATTTTAAATTAAGTTTTTGCCAACCTGATAAAGTAAATTAATTTCATTTGTTTTAGATTTAGTAAATTAATTTCATTTTGTTGTTATAGAGGTGTGTGGAAGGGAGACTTAAAAAGAAGAACTACCTCACATATTTACAATTCACAAGCACAGAAAGTAAGAAACACATACATTTTTATTAGACGTGGCAAGTTTATGCTTGATGACTTTTGGTTATATTAATATTCCTTGCACAAGGTAAAAGATGAACCCTTCTTGATTAACCCTTAAGCAGATCTCGCTGAAGCTGTTTTACAAATAAAATGCCAAATCACCTGCAACTGATATTCAGCCAAAACCTGCTTCATGTGATATCTGACTGGCAGAATACCTGCATTGATTTTCAGGGCAAACAGTCCATATATAAAGAGGAACACTTGGTTCCCAACAATATTTTTATGATTTTAGATTAATACAAATGTTGTGTGGAACTTTGTTTTGTCTCTATTCTGTGTGGGAATCTGATGGAGCAGATGATTAGCCTCCATCATGAAACCATTCCTTTCCAATGCATGTGTTTGCTTACACAAGGAAAATATGTCTCTCATACTGAAAATGTTAACAATTCTGAGCAAAAGAAACATAGTTTGCATATAAAAAATACCTAAGCCATACTTTTCCATCTTAGTACCTTTATACATGTACTATTAAAAGAAGTCTCAGACAATCTAAGGATTCTGACTAAAAATTTAATGTTTTTTGGCTAAGTAAAGGTGTAAGCAGTAAATGTAAGCAGTACGGTTGCCATAGGGGTCTCCGAGGTGAAAGAGGGAGTTGAATAAATTAATTTTAAGATCTCAATAAGTATCTGAAAGTTGTTCTGTCTTTCTTTATTGACTCTAAAAGGACCCTAAGAGGACCGACTGCATCATTCAGTTAAATATCAAATGTTTTAGTTAAATATCTAATGTTGGGAAGAACATAGGCAGGTTTAAATTTCTGAACTTTATATGAACCAAGGAAGCTAAAAAGAAGGGAGAAGGGGGATTTAGAGCCACCCAACAATACAAGCTTATAGTAACCTTATAAGCAAATAATGCATATATTATTTGGATGAAATAACATGCAAAGCTGTCCATTCTCCTCAGCAATAGTCACTTCTCCACAAGTAACTAATTCTATGTAATAGTGAATTTGCACTTGATATGGCAGTGCAGGTTCTCACCAAGATTAACAGCAATTATACCTAAGAATTAAGTTCTACCACTGGACAGAATTTATCACACTCCACTCCAGCTGAAAGACGTGCACACAGATATTTTCTTCCATGCACAGAGGACAGATGCTGAGCTGTCTTGCAGACCCTAAATGCCTACATCTAAAGTTTTATTATACTCTGACAAGAGGGCATTGGGATGAGTTGCTACATTATGCAGAGACTTATGCTATCACAGTGCAGGCTGGTTACAATTCAGGCACTAAGAAGGAATGGGTCTCAGTATTTTCCTTGGCTCTGAAAAATGTGTAAAAGCAAATTAGTAAAAAATTACTAAAACTGCCTTAGTTAGAATGCAGCATGTGAGAATCTTACTAGAGTTAAAATTCCTACAAAAATTAAGACAGCTGAAAGGATTAATATCGTTATGTACCCTACAAATCAAGCAAAACTGAGAACTTCCTCGATGTGACTGGAATTTAGCAAGCAAAGGAAACCACTCTATCTTTTCATTGTGGTGGAATTGTTAAAAAGAATTCACATTTCCAGGATTAAAAATAATTCAGAATGTGACAAGAACAGTTCTCTATGACAACAAAGCAGGCAGAGCTGTGAGTCAGAATATTTACAAAAACATAACCCCAATCCAAGCAAACAGACTGCTCGGCATCTGGGACAGAAAGTCATGAGAATAGCAAAGAATTGCATCACTGTGTAAGCGTTTACGAAGGTCTGTGAAGTGAGCACAGCATGTATGAAGGGCATGGAAAACAGCAACTTTATCTTATAGGAATTTTCACAGAAACAACAAGAATAAGATAAATGGATGGTAATCCAAAAATGAATGGATCACTTTTTAATTTTAATTCGAAGTTGCTGTGATGGCAGAAGCTACATCATTAGCACCTTAAGTCCCATAGTCAGTAAAAGATAAGAGGTAAGTGCAGACATGACTATTCATAGAAAATTGGGATTGGAACAGCACAAGCAATTACTGTATTCTTTGAATTTTGTCCTCTTCAAAGGGGACAAATAAAAGGGAGCAATTCATTGCTATTTACTAGGCAGGTGATTTGAAGTCCTGAAAAAGTCTTATATTCCTGCGTGTGACATTTTCATGCTATGTATGGATATGCTTGAGACTTGTAAGGCCTATTAGGATAGCTCTGTATAACTGTGGAGGTTATAAAAGGTCACCCTGTGTATGCAGGAAGACCTCTGGGGCGCTCAAACCCCAGAATCACAATTAAATTTCAACACAGGAAAAACACACATCACATTCATTTGGGCTGTGCCCAATTCTTGCCCTTTTCATAGGAAAAAGAGCAAAACTTGTGGTGTTTGGGGAAGGATTGAGTAAACAGTATTTTCACATGGGAAAAAGAGGGGGGAAAAAACCAAAGAGAAAATTGAACGATTTTCTGTAAGACCCCTAGGTTAAAAATAAACTGCCAAAATGGTGAAGGTCTGTTCACAGAAGTAACTGGAGACAGAACCTAACCAAGCAAAATGTACAAGCAAACCATAATAAGGAACCTCTCCTCAAGAATAAATTTGTCTTCATCCATTAAAAATGAAGGGTCCGCTGGAGGTACATGGAGATAAATGTATGAAATTCCGCTGTCTGTACAGATATTTGGATTACAAGCTTAAATGTTTAACAGCATGACAGTGATGTTATGAAGCATGAACTGAAAACTCTTTTGAAAGACAGTCCTTAGCCATCTTATCTTGGCTGAGGTGTAACTATGTGTCATACATATGCTTTGAAGATTATTTCTCACTTGTAACCACAGGACCTGATACCAATCTGTTTCTAATAGCAACCTGGTTTGTGGTGTCTGCTCATCCTATGATACAGCCCAACCTTTATCTCAGGGAACAAAAATTTCAGTTCTCTTTTCCATTTTGTGTAATTCTTCCTAAACCTGTGATGCAAATTATGTCATAAACATCTTTGTTCACTAGGCTTAATAAACTAAACAAAAATCCTCCTTCTAGGATAGAAATAGCCCCGATGTGGTTGGAACCACCCTGGTTTTGCCTTCCCTACCCTAAGTAAAACGCACCAGTTACCTCCATGACCTGTTCGTACTGTATCAACTGGGGATATCCAAAGTTTGTACGAGAGAATTACCAGAAGCTAACACCACTTCCAAAACTATTATCCCTTTGATCACCACTTCAAGTTTTGGAACAGATGCCAAGGATGACTGACGTTTGAGAGTCCCCACTCCCATGCTCCCTGTGCAAAGGGACTGCAGCTAGGCTCCTGAGCTGAAATACACAATATACATGTAAGCATATTATGATTTGTACCGTAGCCTACACTAAACCTGCCCCATGGAGATGTCACAAGTTAAAAAGTAATGGTATCAAGATGCTTCAGTGTTTGTGCTGTTACATGGTTGGAGAGGTCCCTGCATGGTTTGTGGTTTAGGTATGGGACACGTGCCATTCTCCCAAGCACTGCCAAGACATAGTTTGCGAGTCAGCAGTGGATAGGGATCATTCACAACATACGGTTTACATGAAGTCACCTTATTCTGAAGATTGAGAGTGCACAGTCATAAGCAGTATGCACACAAACTAGCCCAGGGCAGGTGACCTCACAACCAGAGGACAGTCTTTGTAGAACAGCCCTTCATGCTACTTAGTACCTTACACATAACCTCTGTATTTCAAATGAAGTCTCGAGTTCACAGAACCTCCTGTGTTTTATATTTGGTTTGGACTTTTCTCTGTTTTAAGTTCTTCTAGGCAGAGAAGACCATGCATCCCTTCATTCTTATGTATCTGTCACCAAGAAGTTTTAATCTTCAGCATCTGATCAGGATGCTACCAAACATCAGAGCGAAATGAATGGAAATCCTGACATTACAGTGTAGATCCAACTGCTGAAGCTGAATAGAATCCTTAGGATTGTAAAAGACCTCTAAGACCATCGAGTCCAACCACTAACCCACCACTGCCATGTTCACCACTAAACTGTATCCCCAAGTGCCACATATATATGGTTTTTTGAACACTTCCAGGAATGGTGATTCCACCACTTCCCTGAGCAAAATAGGTGCATGATTTAAGGTTTTATGACCATCTTCCTTGTAATATATGCCCCAGTGTGCAAGACAGTGGCAAGTCTAGCAGTGGATTGAAAGACAGCAGATAATTTTTCTTCTGAGTGTAGTTTAACACTAAAATGTCATTGTACATGAGGCACCAAAGCAACATAACAATCCCTATTTCCTCTTCCAGGTTTTCAGTGTATATCTCAAGTAACAATTATGAAATAAAACCTTTTTTTTTCACTTCTCAGGTATGCCTTTACACTGTCATTATTGTAAAGCCAAAAAAGCTCTTTTTTCTTCAACATTTAAGACAGAATAGACAAATTATGACTTACAGAATTTTCCTGACAGCAGCCACTTTGGATACCTACAGCTCCAGAAAGACACAGTTCCCAAACTCTGGTGATATTAAAGTGTGCCTCTGAATGATGGTGAGGAGACAGCCCCGGGTGGCCTTCAGCATCTCTGACTGGCACAAGTGTTTCCTCTCTGTCATTGAGACATGTGCCTCGCTCTCTTCCGAGGTGACTCCTGGAGAACTGGCAGCTGGCTGGGAGACATGAGCAAGAGGAAAAAAATGCAGGTGAAACAAAGAGAAAAACTGATTCGTAAAGAGCCTGCAGATACAGCCGAAAGGGCTATGATGGGTATGGACACATTTCAGGGGGGATGAGCATACTCACCACTTCAAAAATATTTAAATAAATCTACAGAAAGGACTAGAGGAAGGTTATCTAGTTAGGCCTCTTAGAATCATAGAATGATAGAATCATTAGGGTCGGAAAGGACCTTTAATATCACCAAGTCCAACCGTCATCTTGCGAGCTTGTTCACTCACTCCCAAGCACTGCTTTATTTAGTAAAGGAGCATCAGCATCCCATACTAGGAGTCCTCTGCACCTTGTGCAGAGCGGGCACCTCCTTTCTTGGCACTGGGCAGCACCCGTCCCATTTTAGTGTTCGAGAGTGCCGTCTTCGCCCCCGGGCTCCGCTGCCTCCCAAGGCGTGCCAGAGGCGCTTCCCCGGGCCCCTGCTGCCCCCTCGCTCCTCCTGCGGGCGCCCCCGCGGCACCGGGCAGGCGGGCGGGGAGCCGGGGAGCCGGGAGGCGCCGGGATCGACGGGATCGGCCCCGCAGGCGGGGCACGGGCGCCACCCGGTGGCCGCCGCGCCGAGGTGCACGTCCGGAGCGGCGTTGGGATCACAGAGCCACGGAATCGCAGAATCACAGGGTAAGCTGCGTGGGAAGGGACCCGCAAGGATCATCAAGTCCGGCTCCCGGCCCTGCACGTGCTTGAGAGCATTGTCCAAAGGCTTTCCGAACTCTGTCAGGCTTGGTGATGTGACAAGTTCCCTGGGGAGCCTGTTCCAGTGCCCAACTACTCTCTGGATGAACTTAAACCTCCTCTGACACAGCTTCAGGCCGTACCCCCAGGTCCTGTCACTGGTCACCACAGACAAGAAATCCATGTCTTCCCCTCCTCTTCCCCTCACGAGGAAGTTGTAACTGCAGTGAGGTCTCCCCTCAGTCTCCTCTTCCCCAGGCTGAACAGACACAGTGACCTCAGCCACTCTTCCTACTGCTTCCCCTCAAGGCCCTTCATCATCCTCGTTGCCCTCCTTTGGACACTCTCTAATAGTTTCATGTCTTTTTTATATTGAGGAGGCCAAAGCCGCCCCCAGCACTTGAGGTGAGGCTGCCCCAGTGCAGAGCAGAGCAGACAATCCCCTCCTTTGCCCGGCTGGTGATGCTGTGCCTGATGCCCACCAGGACACTCTTGGCCCTCCTGGCTGCCAGGGCACTGCTGGTTCATGTTCAGCTTGCCATCGACCAGGACCCCCAGGTATTTTTCTGCGTTGCTGCTTTCCAGCAGCTCATTCCCCAGTCTATCCATACATCCAGAGTTGCCTTACCCCACCTGCAGAATCTGGAACTGCCTCTTGTTGAGCTTCATATGGTTGGTGATTGCCCACAGCATTAGGAATGAGTGATGTGAGGATCAGCTTTAGGAATGGCAGTAGGAATAGTGTTAGGACCCTTGGTACCAGTGATGGCTCCTTCAATCAACTGGTTTAAAGTAAGCCCACGGACAGTGAGGCCTAAGGAGTCTCCTGCTGGGGGTCTGTGTGTGCACAGGCTGCCTACAGATCCAGTGGGTCTCTGGACTGCCTGAATGTCCCTGGCACCCTGATTTCCTGCCAGTGTGGTCAAGAAGAAACACAGGAACACGAAGCAGGCACAAAGGTGGCATGTGCACAGCTCCATATAGTGTGGCACCAACTGCGCCTTACCCAGAACAAAATAAAAGCATTAAAAGAAGGTGGGAGGGAGGGGACCCTCCCAGGATGCAGGGTCCAGCCTGCACCTACAGGCCTGCCAGCTCAGCCCTGGCTCACCCCTGGCCAGTTTACAGCCACAGAATGGTCCTTGCCCCAGCAGATCTTGTGTCTCTCCCATCAAGGCTGGTACATCTTGTGGTGAAGGACCCTGGGGACACACACTCTATCACCTGCTCATGGTGTATTTTTCCAGCACAGGCTCTCCTGAGGCACTGTCTATTTACATTGGCTGTTTTATTTGGTAAGTAATGCCAGCCTGTAATCCGGAATGAAAGGGTCAGTATGGAAAGGGACAGCTACATCTTGTGGTCAGAATGAGAGACAGGGAATGTTCTCATTGCCTGGGCTGTGTAATAATATTGAACTTCTCATTTCTCTGTGCCATACTTGCCTGAGGGTGTTCAAGTATGTCTTGAGCTCCAAAAACCATTCAGACCTTCTAGGAGTAAATAAAACTAAGTAAAAGAATTGGCAATATTTTGTTACTATGACTCTCTTTAGATAATTAGAAGGTAAATATCTAATTATAGAAACACAGTATGACAAACTGTACTGATGTTTTCATAGACTGAGTGGTCCTTTTATCTCTTCTCTCCCTCATTTTTTTGCTTTAGATAAGAGAGAAAGAGATTTTCTGTGGCTCCAGTACAAGAGGCCTACTTGAATCAACCTCTTTGCATAACCTTCTTAACTTTTTAATGAAATAAACACAGTGTTACACATTCATTGCTAAATATTGATTTTATACCCAAAGTACCGAGGGAGGAAAAGTGAGGCTGACCTGATTTAAGACATTCAAAACATCCAGTAAGGAATAATTTCTCAAAGTCAGCTCTGAAAAAGGTCAGGGCCAGGACAACAGCGGTGACAAGGCAGTAGTAATGCAGGGAACGTGCCTGGGCTGAGAGGGACAGGAGTCAAATGCAGTCTTGCACTGTGCAGCATAGTTGTTTTCAGCTGTGTGCCGAGGCAATAGGAGCAAAGGCTCATACATTCCCAAAGACCTGAAGCTGGCAACTTTCCAGCAATTGCTAGCATAGCAGATGTACAAGACACTTCATATTTCTTCCTTTTATTACCTTAAACACAGGAATGAAAGACATAAAACTTGTCCCATTGCTTCTTACCTGGTCTGACAGCTCCTCATCCTTGCACAGGAATTAAAGAAATAAAACATCTTTCTATTACAACTTATCCTACCTCACATCTGCTTATATTAGGTAGCAGCTTCAGTCTTATCTCTCCAAACACAGAACAAGGGATGCAGTCTGAACAAAGAGGAGGAGACATACCACTTCTTAAGCCAGAAGATCTGTGTCAGATAAAGAAAAAACACAGAAGGGTTTTCTTCCTCCTCTATCCATAGACTGATTCAACAGGGCAGCAGTGACTGCAGTTAGGAAAATCTACTACTATCAGTACCACCCTTGTAGGAATAGCAGAAATGGCACTATAACGATAGCTAGATATACTGTGTCCCTATGTTCTTTCTTATAAAGCAACCATTCCAGAAGTTTGAGGTGTCTCCTTGTACCTTCACCTTTTCACTCTGACTCTCAGCTGATAAGCTAAAATCCATATTGACTGGAAAATGTACTAATGAAATACTGACTTGGATGAAAATTTTGACATCAGTGGGGTGAGATTCATTTTAAGAATTTAGCACATTCAGATTTTATCTCTCTCTGCTCTTCTAGTTCATGTTAGGAGCAGTGATCCAGCATGAAAAACATTACCAGTCTAAAAAAAAAAAAGTCATTTTAGTACATCAGAACAAAAAATTTTTCAGCTCCTGAAGCAAAGCACTTCTACCTCCTTAACCTGTATTTCCTTAAAATTTTAACAACTAAGCATCTTTAAGGAGGGCTGATTCATCACTCATCTTGGCCTGATACTGCATTGCTTGAAGTAATGTAACCTGTTAAGAATGTATCCCTGATGGTGGAGAGCTATGTTCTGGACAAAAGAAATCCTATGAAACTCTACAATTTGAATTGTGCCCTAATGTTCCTTGCACACTCAGAGCACAGATAAAATACAGATGAGATGTGATGACTGGCTCTCTGATTTGTTTTGGCTTTCCTTATGATTTTCTGTCACTAGTTCTCCAAGCATGAAGTAGAACAGCTTCATTTAAAAGCTTCTTTCATCTTGCCACAGAAAATAGATTTTTCCTTGTTGAAAACGGTCTTCCAAACATGGGATATTTGTCCAGGCAGAGTTTCAGATTTTATCTATAGACAATAGATTTGGACTAAAGATCCTGACAGTTTCAGACTGCAACAGACCTTACAGAGAGGGTAGTAGGACTCTTTAGGCAGCCTACTTTGTGTAGACTGTGAAAGACTCAGAGATGAAAAGCTGGGTTGCCCCATCTGGAAGGTGAATAGGGATGTACAAAACCCTCTTCTCTCATCTGCCTTATTAGATTTTGTTCACCTTGTTCTGATGAAAGGTGTCTGAGAAAATGTAGAATTGTTTTCTTTCCAGTTTTCTTAGGTGGTCTCTTGGGGATGGAACAAGGAAGGGACAGAGTACACTGCTTCCAAATCAATGTATCACTGGAGAGTCCCATGTCTCTGACACACAGTTCCTCCCACTTGCAGTTTCTCCATCTCTGTTCTATGTTACCATACACAATGGACCTCAGGGTAAAAGCACATTTTATCCCAGAGTAAATCTTTATAAATTAGGACATCAGCTAAACACAGGAGTGATTGTTTACATATGCTGGTATTTAAGTTTGCTTGAAGCAATCATTTTGCCACTGTAATAAATCCTTCTGTAGGATTAAATGCTCATTTGAATCTTACAGTTGAATTCTTTACAGTTTTAATCCAAGAAAGCAACAAAAGGCCAAGAAAACTTGCAAATATGATGTTCAAAACATAAACTGTGGGATCTTAGCTGAGTTCTTCAAGAGTAGATCATCCTAAAACTGTGACTGCTGAAAGTGTCTTGGACCCAGTAGATTTCAGAATATAAGCCTGTACCAGTGGATAACCAAAGTGATGAAACAATCACAAGAAATTATTATTACAGAGTATTTCAGAAGCTCTTTGTGCTTCAGATTATGTATTTCCCAGTCAATTCAGTAGGAATTAAAAACCCCCCAAACTTGTCACTGAAATTTTTATGCTTCTGTGAAAAAAAAAATAGTCCCTTGAAACAGCAAATTCTAAATTTACTGTGTGGTTTACCCATTTCCAGTAAAGTGACACCAAGCAATATATTCACTTTTAAAACTATAGGGAATGTGCACACCTTCTAATTTTAGGTATATAACTTATATAGCAGCTAAGATCATTTGTAGAGAAGCTGAAACCCTCCAGACCTACTTTTCATGACTTGCCATAGTTCCCTTCCCAATAAAGGCATATATTTTGGATGCCTATACTTAAATAAATGGCTTCGCTGAAGCAGTGATAGTGCCAAGCTCAGCACCTCCAAAATGTGGTAGCACGAAGGGACCTCACTCAGATAGCAGAGAATAACACGTCTGCTGTCCAAGAGGTGGACATCCCAGAACCATAGAGAAGGTGTGAGATCCAGATTCCCTCTGGCTCGCTGGGGCAACGGGAGGAAAGGATGCATTAACAAGCTTCTCCTTAGAGTCAAAGGGTGACACTCAATGAAATTGCCTACCAGCAGCTCCAAGAATCTGATGTGCCAGGTATATGGGCCTGCATGAGCACATGTACACCAATGTGCTCAAACAAAACCTTACTAGAGACATTATGCACTTGTCTGACCTTTTAAAGCATAACAATAACTTTTTTTCACATTCATTTGAACTTAGAGCAATTCTTTATGCCCAGCAGTTCTCTATTTATGTCAAAGGGTACTTAATGTGAAGGCATTTTTCTGAGGAGATTGAATTTGTGATGACAGGAAAAAAAATTACCATTCAAGAGGATGCATTTAGGCTGTGTGGGAAAAAATAGCACAACCAGCATGTGAAATTTGACTGGAGGTTGAAATAATTTGCCCAAGGAATCATTTGTTCTTATTTCATGACGTTTGGAAAAATTCAAGCAAAGAAAGGGATTATAATGCAGTCTTTGTAAGGGGCTAGTTCTGAACACTTCAATGTTCATATTTTGTCATGTTATAAAACCTGAGGTAAATAAAGCAACTTTGCTCAGTTAGACTAAATCATGCAACTCAGTTCACACTTGAGGGTTTGATGTAATGTTTTTCTGCCTGAATTCATCCCAGCAACAGTTTTACACCACTGCACACCACAGCTTGCTTAATTTTTGACTCGTATTCAAGAGCATTTACTTTACAGTTTTAAAATACAGGCTGATACTACCCATCATTCAGGAGGAAAAAAAACAAAACCCAACAAACCCAGATAAAAACTACCAAAACAAACTTTAACAAATTTTCCTAATCAAAGCAACACATTTTCAAAATAAGTACTCAAAATGCTGGGGTTAGAAATTAACAGTATCTGCATTTATCAGCAAAACACACTGAATCCCAAGGTACAATGTTCTGTTTCAATACACTGCACCGAATTGCCAGTTTGAACCAGTACAGTTTTTGTCCTTTTTATTTGGCCCATAGACTTGGTAAAACATAATAATATATAAAAATATTTTTTCTATTTTTTCCAAATAAGGCATATGTCCAAATATTTTACGGCTCTATTTGACACATATGAAAGAATATTTTACATATATATTATGCAGAAGAAAAAAAACAAAAAAAAAATAGATCAAGGTAGATAAAGTGTTCAGCTATCCAGAGATTGGTATCTGGGGGAATTTGGCTTTTCAAATGTTCAAAGGCATAAAAAAATTCCTTTGTTTGCACATTCCAGGTCTTAATCCATAGTCAGACAACTAGATTTATTTTCCTACAGCTTCTACCTTTTTATGAAGCAACTTTAAGAACAAAGGACTATGAGTTACAGAAATTTAAAGGCTGAGGGTTTTTTTTCTGTTGTGCCTGTAGTACTATTCTGATACCTGAGCCTTCAGTTCATTTGATGAATTATTGTTATGACAATTTAGGATTCTCAGAACACCTGCTAATGTGCATCAAAATCCCCCATCAGGGAGGAGGATGCAGTTTTATCCATACTGTCTTTGCTAGAAATTTCAGTGACCTTTAATTCTTATAGTGTCTTCAGAGAGCAGAATGTGCCAGATTCTTGTAGCCCATGGTGAAGTTAAGATGGAAAATATTTGCTGTTGTAGCTGGAGAAAAAAGTTGTTGCAGCCAAATATCTGTGCCTTTTTTATCAGTTTATACTAAGCTTAAACAATTGTTTTTTCTATTCATTCTCACATTTCATTATATGTCTGCTTGCAGCTTCTATTTTTTATTTCTGTTAGCTTCAGAAACTGCTGAAAATTTTTCTTTATGTCTGTAAACATCTTTCCTTTTAAAATTAGTTTAAGCTCAGGGAAGAGGAAAATTTCAAAGGGCAGATCATTTTCACTCTCCAAGTTCACAGGTAAATACTATCTCTCTAGTCTGTAGTCAGACTGGGTCTGAGTTTTCCTGCAGTTTTGTTCACCTTTAAATAGTTTCCATTGACAACAAGCATGTTAGCATCTCTCATTGACTGCATGAATTGTAAAGTCCAGTTCCATTTCCAAGACATTAGTCTGACTCAAGCCTATCTTCCAAAGAAGAATGGTATTCATCTCAGTGTAGCAAGAATGTACCACTACCTGTTGCAATTGCTGCATCAGCTATTTAAAAATATGTGTATTATGCCAAGTCATCCATCCCTGGCTTTTGGGTTTGTCTTGTCTCCATAGACCTTGATTTATTTTTCTTGCTCACAAGGCTTCTTCTTCACCTACCTCTGTATGATCTCCAGGAACATTGTAGTAGAGAAAAATTGGTTGAAAGGAGGGAAGCAGAGGTTGAAATTATATTTTTATTTTTACTGCTCCCAGAGTGCATGGGAGAAGTACATAAGTCCTCTTCTACTTTCCCAGCTATTTTACTAATCCTCAGCCCACTTACCCTCAGGCACCGATCCCCAGAGCCCCCTGCAGTCTGCCAGGAATAACAAACGCAAATTTGATGCTGATCTCTCTTCCACCTCTTTCTCCTGCTCTCTCCAGTAGATATAAATCCCAGTCTTTATCATACAGTTCAGGAGAAGCTGCAGCAGTGACCAGTTGCCCTCATGGCCATCAAATCTTTGGTTTGGATCTGGCCTTAGGGAGATAATTAATGCTTGTTTGGGTGGGGAAGAGACATCCATTTGCACCTCTAAGCTGTAAGAATACAAGTAATATGTGCCTCAGTAATTTGTTCCTAGACAACCACATAGATATGCTCTCCTATATTACTGGTTTTTTTTTTCTTTTAGCAATAAAGAAAAGAAGTGTTATGACCAATTTTTGACTGCATAGATGTAGAAAAACAGGATAAGTTTTCCCTTCTAAGTAGTGAGCACAGAGTATAAATTTGCATCAACCTGTTGTGGTGTCTGAAAATGTTTTATTTTGGCAATATATCAAGCAAATTTCCTTCCTTCCTTCCTTCCTTCCTTCCTTCCTTCCTTCCTTCCTTC
>NW_024581127.1:3901670-4013446 GCF_017639235.1 Corvus kubaryi | reverse complement strand
TCCTTCCTTCCTTCCTTCCTTCCTTCCTTCCTTCCTTCCTTCCTTCCCCTCCATTTTCCTTTGCCTTTTTCTTCTTTTTACTTTTTTTGATGTTCTGTAAATGTGAATAACTTTGTAGTGCAAAGCTCTTCTGTGGAAGAAAGCTAATGTTATTCAGGTTGATATGCTGAGACTCAAATAATTTTTATATTTTCTGGCTTTGCTGTAATTGCTCTAAAAATCAACAATACCAACTTGAAATGGATTTCTGTGTCTGCCAGTCTCTGATTGGGGTTCTTTGAAAGAGAAAAGAAATATTTCTATACTGTTACTACAAGAGTGGAACGTATATAAGTGATAGTAATTAATGGGGGGACTGCATATCCTTACTGGTCTGGCAAATCTGTGCCTTTCATTCCCTCTTGGCTGTTAGAAACAAAAACATTCTCAATATCTATGGGCACACTGAAGAACATTTAACATGAATATTGCTGAAGCTTGGAGGGAAATAAAACTGTATATATAAAACTTCATCATTGCTACACATGGATTTTTGTACATGAAGGACAATAGACTTTAAAATAACAAAAATGGACTGACTCCAAATATCTAAGAGAAAGAGAAACATAATCTAAAAAACAAATATCGCAGAGAAAAAGAAGCAAAACAAAACAACACAAAAACACTACAGCAAATTCTTTTTCCATATAGGCTTTATCTATACCATTTAGACAGATCTCTTGATAAAGGGCTGAGTTTTATCAAATTAAGTTGGAGATAGACTGTCTCACTCTTCAGGAAATTTTCAGTCTCCTCCCTCCTTTTCTTAAGGACATTTTGTTATAGTAAATTGCTCTGAGTCTTGTGCATTGAGCTCCTTTAACTTGCCTAGTTCCTAAACAGATCTGTTAGCAAACTCAAAATACAGACTTGAAACTATGAGAGAACAAGCATCACAATGAGATACCAAATTGTTAGTACAGTGCTAGTTAGTGCCTGTTTCATGAGGTGTCTGTGGTCCTGTGAAGGGGTAAACAGGGTATGGATGGAGTGATTTTGTTCCTAGTGAATTAGAATCAACTCATTTTCATCTTAAATAAAACCCAACACTTCAGAATTACCATAAATGCAAGAATAAGAAGGTATGAAAGCCATTTCTAAAATATACAACACACAGAAAGGGTGGAGACAAAGCTCCTCTGTTTTAATGAGTTGTGTTGCAAAATGAAACTATCAGAACAACAATCCATACTGATAATCAAAATAAAATATATATGTGAAAGGCAAAATTAATTTTAAGAGTAGCTTCTGAATTGCCATAAAAATTGATGATGGTAGGATATGTGGGATTTGTTCCCATCTATCACTAGTCCACAGCATTGCAAAGAATTGAAAAGCCTACTTTAAGGTGGTAGACACACAGTGACTTATTCAAACGTCTTGCTTTCACTTAAATTACATTCCGACATGTAAGCAATGAGACTTCTCTCTGTTTTCCCCTCTAACCACAGCCTATGTGTAAAACCAGGTAGCAGAAATTTTAGCCCACATCTCTATTAAATTGGGTAATGACTATTCACCATGCAGTTTTTGGCAAGTGCAGACAGGGCAACCATTCAAGAAAAACAAGAAATTTCCTGCTGTATATGAACTGCTCATAAACACTTGAGCCCTGGCACTTTTTACTCAAACCTTGCAGGTCTCAGATGCCTAGTATTAATAGAGACTGCTAATTACAAGCAGTGTGGTTAAAGCACATGCTTAGCCATACAGAACATTAATTGATGCTGTTGTTGGGGAGAATGAAGGGCTGTGTGTGTGGGGAACTGTTTTCCCAGTGAGAAGGCTCAAGTCACTGCAGTTTTTGCTGGGTTTATTCATGTTTTCCCAAAGCAGGTCTAGATTTAGACTACATTCTCTGCCTTAGAAGGCCAAGGAGGGAACTGTGATTCCTTTCTGGCTCCCATGGTTCAAGGTGGGAGGTAGTCCGATAAAGACCTATTCCCATCAAGTTTCCACAGCCACACTGGCCAGGCCTTTGGGGGTGTGAAGTCAAGGTTCAGTTCACTGCCTGTGCTGTAGCTCTGCTATTCTACATTCCTGCATCTCATCTATTACACCTCCTGCCCCCGTGCCTCAGTTGGCTGTGCTGGGCACCACAGCAACAAAATCCAACCAAACAGGATGTCCCATTCTTGTCTGAATTATTCAGAGGGTTTGTGCCAGTGGATTGCTTTATACATCTCAAATTTCTCAGAACACAGCACAAAGCACAAAGCCTGTCTTTGGAACAGGAGATTTACTAGCTTGTTCTGGCTGCTTCCTGCCTAAGGAACAGCCATTTTAACTTTTGACAATACTTGAAATCCCCTTCAGTCAATCTACCAACTTTTAGGATGAAATTAAGGATGATAGGAGTACCTTGGGTCAATAGCCAGGAGACTAACGAAAATTAATTAACCAATAAGAAAATATAAGACACAGTGATAATATACATAATACACTTACACAGAGGAAAAGCTGTTAGATGTGATCCCAAAGAATTTACCCTTTCCAACATAAAGTGAGTTGACAGCTAGAGAAATTATCACTAGTTAAAGCAAATTCTTAGTATACCCTCTTTGTCCAGTGTCTCATACTGGGTGGGAAGAATTTTACCTATATGCCAAAATTTAAAGAACAGAGAGTAAAAGTCTAGGAAATCACTATAGGAATTAACATCTTTTCTGACTTAAGGAAAAAAAAAATTGATTTTTACTTCATTTTTTTCTGGAAAATTCCAAAGGTTAACCACCCAAACAGACATGTTTATTGTTGTGGTGGTTTTTTCCCCCTGAATTGCTATTATACAGAAAGTAAAAAAAAATTGTTGCAGAAGAAAGGAGAAAGCCCCTCCATTTATGGAGTGTTCTGCTACTTTGCACAGCAGAGAAGGGCTTAGGATCCAGCAGGTTCTAACAGGAGTCATGGCTGATGGGGTTGTATGGCAGGGCTAGAGCAAGGCTGAGGGAAGGACAGCTGAGGCAGTTAAAGTTTACATCTTCCAGTCTCACTCTAGAGTGAAAACACTTTAGTGCAGTGGGGTGTACTCTAAGCCTCTCTCATTAAGGTTGGTAGGCTTTGCAGATGAGCAGTGCAGTCTGCAAGGAGAGAACCATGTTTTGCCTGGTAAACCTGCAATGAAATATTGTCTGAAAACATCATTTATGTATTAAATAATAACAGGATCAGCTTTACATAACAAAACTATAGTCTCATTTGATTAGTACTGATTTGGAAATGGACATTTTATACCCCCTCTCCTCCTGTACAGAGCACAGTAGCCTCTCAGGTATTTTTAACTCTGAAACACTACATCCAAGTGCAGATTTCCCTCTGTACAAGAGAGGGCAGCCTAGTCCTGGTAATAGTGCCTCCAGAGCTCTGGACATCTGGAAAATCTGTTACCTTATTTGTTATGCTTGACTGTAAAGATTACTGCGTAAATCGCAAATTAATCTTTGTTCTTCATTTTATAGGGGACCAGAGGCTACTCTAAGGCTTCTTAAGGTTGAAGAAAAGCTACAAAATAAAATCCTTTGTTTTATTCATGGGAAATTTCTGCTAATGTGATACAAATATGTGGGTTTCTTCAGTGATAAATTACTTTACAACTTGTAGTGTGAAAGCTGAGCTGAATCAGAGCCCTGTGTCTGGACCGATCTCATCAATTTTGGTTCCTCAGCAGGGATTTGGCTTTTGATCACACACTTCTTAATAGATCCAAATATCTAGACACTATGGCCACTTGTGTTTAAATCCTTGCTGCTTGGGTTTATTTCATGCATTTCTTTTAGGTCTTAAAAGCTGAGAGGTGCAGTGCAGGGTCAGACTGAAGGTCTGCACTGTCTGGTAATCTGTCTCTGAGAGTGGCTATAGCAAATGTTTAGGGAAGGACTATAACAGAAAGGGTGAACACAGAGGGATCGTTGTCTGACATACCTTCCACCTTCCAGCAGTCACTGGTCTAAAACAACAATTTCTTGAGCCAGAGTTAGTATCTTGAGAGCCACTCTTTCCTTCCTCTGAGGACATTCCATGTGCTCAGTATACCTGAGACTGGGAAGATAATTTAAGTATTTTCCTTGTTTCACTTTAAGGACTGTTTTGCTGTCTGAGATGAACTTTCTCCATTCCTGAAGGTTGCTTTCTTTTGGCATTTTTTCCTTCTCCCTTTTTCCTCTCTTTCTGATTTTCCTTATATAGACTTTTTTGCTACAGCTTTCAGAAGTTAAGCCAGTTCAGTCTCAGTCATGCCCTCGTGTCTACTGAGACTGAGATCTTGTCCAAGTTTTATTTCCATCAAGCAATCTTCCTAAACTTGTCCTAAACTTCTTGTAAGCTTGTGTAAACCTCAATTCTATCCATTTATTTTCTATTTCAACATATCTCATGATATTTATTTTTCTATTTCAAGGTCTCTGTTTCAGAAGTGTCCTTTCTGCATTGATGTCCCCTCCAAATTAAAGAAATCCTCCCCAAATCAAATATCCAACGAAAACCAGACCTGGGTGATCTGGTTTGCTGAGATGTGGAAGACTGAGTTCTTGGAGATGGCAATAATCCTCAAAGAAAAAGCCACTTCTCATTATTCCCTTTAAAGACCAAGGGGAAAGGACAGTTTCATTGCAAAGGCTGTTAACAGCAATTACATATGAAAAAAAAAGAAAGCAAAAATGGAGAAAATCTTCCTCATCTAACTTTGATCAGCCAAAATGTCACACAACTTTTCTTGCCTATTCTTGTCATTAATGCATACTGCACTAATGTTGCACACTCTTGCTACCTGGGCCTTGTAGTTTTCATGGATTAAGGCTGCTCTTACCTTTAACCTTTTACTCTTACATGAGACTTCTCTTCCTTGTTTTGAATATTGTGGGGCACAAAAATGAAAGGAAAACTCATGAGTATGGACAAGTTGAACACTATTTGGTCTATGGCTGTTTTCTGTTCAATTTTTGCCACTAAGCTTAAAGCTCCTGCTATCCAAACCCTGGATAAATGCTGATATTCCTCACTGCAGAGCAGTCAGGCTAAAGAGGGAGGGTTCTGCCACTCCTTGCTAGTGCATCAGTGACATTAATTTCTTTGCCAGTTAATATAATAAGGAAACACATGCCTTCTGGATTTCCCTCTCTTAAAGCAACTCTCTTGTGATAAAGTGGTATTTCTCAGTACACTCATTATAACATTATGGTGATTTATGGATGATTCATGGATCAGCTAAACCACAGTCTTGGTGTGAATGCCCTGGTTAGCTGTGGAGGTGATGTGTGCATGGAAGGCAATGATTTTACTCTAGGACTAAGTTTCAAACCCACAAAGTTCAAATGGGTTCAGAATTTACTCAAACACATTCTCACATTCCTTTATTTTACAGACAAGGGTAATGATCCTAAAAGCAACTGCCCTGCAGCGTCACTGGAGTGAAAAATTGAAGGGTTGTTTTCCAAGTAATCTGACTCTGTACAGCTGGATCAATAGCCAGTATTGCCAGGGCTTGGCTGCCTTGCTTCTACCTAATTTTTACCACTGCATGTCACAATAAAGCCCAATGTGGAAGACCCTCCAGAATTTGGAGGGGAAAAGGGGCAAGAAACAATATCTGCTCTCAGTGTTCTCGGCTTTTTAATGTACAATATGTATTGAAGATTTAAGCACTCCAGTAGGTTCGTAGATTGGACAGAAATGTGTAAGTCCCTGTAAGATTAAGAGTTGATTCCTATTATTTGCCAATACACTGGTACAGAATAGGTATTTCGCTCAGCAAACTTATCCCAGAGCTGCACAGGCTAATGTACATTTGTAAAATGCCATATAAGTCAGTACTCACCAGTTTTTAAAGCTAAATTTCAGCCTCCTGTTAATCTAACTTTTCTAATTATAATTTATACCCTCTCCCCAAATTGTTTGGGCTGACTTTTAATGTACTTGCAAAAATCCCACCAAAAATTCTAGTAAGCTTGAAACAAATTAATGGAGACCTTGGAGCACAAAGGTTTCAAAAATTTGTGCCAACAATTTTTTAAAATTATAAATGGGTCCCCTTGCCATCCAGTCATATGCCTTGAAAGTTTCTTTGATACAAGAGTGAGATTTTTTTTCCCTCCTCCATTTAGTCCTCTGGAAGGTCTGTGTCTAGGCAACACTGATGTGACCAGGAGTTATCCTTTACATCTACCTACAACAGAGACATAATGAAGACACAGTGGGTAATAGTGTCTTCTGCATCAACTGCTTTACAGTTGCCCGAGTGAAGGAAGCACATCAGACAGTCAGGGCTTTATGAAGGTCAGACCCAGACCTAAAACTAGTCATGTTACAAACAGCTGCTTGCGACTGAGCAAGATGTCTCTGTGGCAGCACTGCCCCAGTCAGACTGCACGTTAGAAATGGAACAGTAACCTGGCAGGGAACTGGATATGGCAGGAAAAAGTGTTTTTCTAGCAGCAGAGGGCTCCTGACCAGCAATACGTAGCAGATTTGTGACCACAGATGCCACTTGGGTGGTGCAGACTAGCTCTGACTGCTCTCAAGAATTTGTCCAAGCAGCTCTTTAGAAATTCCACCTGGCGAGACTTACAACGTACCTTTTCAGGACATTGTTACTGACTTCCTCGAACATCTGTAAATAGCTGGTTTGTGTATGTTCATGCACCGTGGAGGATAGAGTTTAGAACTTTTTACTGAGGTTATCCTTTTAACACAGGGCCAGATTGTAAGGGAGGCAGATCTATGCTGGGGAGAGCTGTTTGCTTGACTTAGTGGGTGGCATTCTCAGAGCTGAATAACAATTTCTTTGTTTTGTTTCTTTTATTATACCTTTACTCTTACGGAAAGGACCCACTGTGTTTATATATGAGCAGATTGTTCTCTTGAATGTTATGTATTTTCATTCTGAACACTGCTTCTCTCCCCAGCCTTTACTAGCATCTCCCAAAATTCAAATTTAGAAAACCCAACCCAGAAATATATGGGCAGGTTGACAATGCCTGCATTCATTTTGGAAAATCCTAACCCAGTGGTTAAAATGAAAAGGATCAGTAAAAAAATCACTCCTAGTCTTTCTATGTTCTGTCATGGATCATTTTAGCTGCTGCTGCACAAGAAACAGTGAGAGCCTGTAATAAGTCATCTACTTTGCTACAAGAAGCTATAATTTCGATTTTTTACATGTCTGGATGACTTTTTTTTTCTGTTGCGACTTCACTTTCAAATTTAGACTCCACTGCACCAAAATTACAAATTTGGTTGTTGAAAGCTAGCAATGAATAATGGATGTTGTACTTTCTCAGAAGCAAATAATAATTAACTGGATTTTAATTTATGTGTATCTACAAATAAAATCAGAAAATAAAAATTAAACACAAGATGTAATAATTATATCTTCATTTTTTTTTTTTTGCCAGCAAAAGTAGTTGATTTGGTGAAGTTTAGTGGAACTGGTAAGAAAATGTGGGGATACAGTCAATATGGACAAACAATGAAGATGGAGGATTGCTTAATATTCCAATAACTTCATGAACAGCTTTCAGTTAGGAACATTTGTCTTGAGGCTTTGAGTAACTCTACTTGGATTCTCAAGCGATTTACAAGCTCTGTAAACCTAACTGGTCTTTTTTTCTTTTTCTTATTTCATTTCTGAAAGAAAGGGAAAGCAACGTGAAGCAGTTTAATTACACTTGGATTGAGAAATCATATGTATTAAACGTAGGAAATTCTTAAATATTGAACATTCATTGGTAGCTTTTCACCTGGTGATCATTCCCCTGGCATATTACTTAGAAAAAATTTGCCTCCTTTCTGTTTGCTTTCTATATACAAAAGTTCTGGTTTTCCTTCTCTCTTTTTTCTCACTAATACTAATTAGCATTCTGACAAACTCTGATATAATAATTATCATTCAGCATTAGAAGAGGTACATATGAGGTATAAAAGTACGTTTTACTTAAGTTTTGTATTTAAGTCTACATAGGACAATAATTTTTTGTATGTGAGCTTGCTTTCTATATGCACAACAGTTTTCTTAACGTAGTCGGTTTTGTTTTCTTTCTGTAAAATAAAATGCTTTCGTAAGGGTATTAAATATTAAATTTTGGATAAGTAAATCACCAATTCAGTTATTTATGAAACTGTTTAGCACAACTCTGCACTCTATTTCTGGTTACTGCTGCTTTCTTCAGTTTGTCAGTTCTTCACCAGTGAATATGGGTTCTGTGGGATGGAACACATTTGTTGCTGCTCAGGAAAAGTATGCCAGGGTATTTCCTCTTTCTGTCTTTTGGGGTTTTTTGTTGCTAACATAGTTATGGCAAATAAAAGGGTCAGCCACTAAGAACTTGATATTTTATAGCTCCTTCTTGATTTCATAATGCCTAACTTTTAAGAAACTTCTTCATTTTTTCTTTTTAATCAAGATCTGTAAAATCTCAATTTCCAGTTTATGTTTACCCTGTCTACTCATGGCAGTTTTCTTTGCTATATCTGTACTACTTGCATATCAGACAAATGTTTAAACTTTGTACCAAACTTAAGTCATAAGGCATCTGTTCCACAAATGCACTGAAGCCAATGCTTATCAAGAAGCTATTGAACTACAAACATGCTTCAGCACTTTGATGACTGGGTGAAGCCTAAAGCTGCTTCAAATGAGCACATACCTCACTTTTTTTTCAAAATTAGACATTTATAAAGGTACATTTTAATGTCTGTTGAAAAGTGGAGATGATCTCAAAATGTTGATAGGAATTATGAGAGCAGAATGAGCAATCCTGTTATCCTGTTGCACTTGAGACAAAAGCTTCTCTTTACCAGGTCTTTATTGTAGGTTCCTAATATGAAACTCCATGTGTCTGCCTTAATATGGTTAGGGAAAAACATAGCTTCTAAGATTGCAATTACTTTCCTCTCATGCTCCTATATAGAGGAAAAGCCAGCTCATGGTTTGAAAGAATGTCCTGAGTATTTGGTAGGCAACTTGGAGCAGAAGCAGCAGCAGTGGGCTGTGTTGGTGGTCATGTCTGGGTAGACTAAGCAGGTGCTAAACCTTGTGAACCCCTTGGAGGATAGAGTGATTGTATGCAACCTCTCAAAAGAGAGAATACTGGAGGGGAAAGTTAGGCTAAAAACCCAATCATTTGGTGTCTTCTCTTCCAGGGATAAGCTGCTTTTCAAATGATAGGGTCCTGATCTGCACAAACCCTGCAAAGCAAACACTTTGGTCTTTTCTCCATAATGCTGACATTGAATTTTTACAAAGGTTGTAGTTCTGTTTTCAAAGACTTGGCTTGGGCTCCAGCTGCTCAGCACAAAGCAGTACAGAGTAAGTGGTGCCTCTGCACCATGATCAGGTTTCCTTTTTAAGACATTGGCAAAGACTTCCCAGTAGCTGTTGATCCCAGCAGCTCATGTAAATCCTACATGTACTCCATTCTCCTCAGTTATTTGCAGTACAGAGACTGTATTATAGCCAAGTCCTCTAAAATTCTTCTCTTCTTTAAGCAGCAGAATGCATCCACATTTTCCCAGTCTGCTTACATCAATGTGGGATTTGGCAGAGGATCCACCCAAGGAACAGGCTGAGGGTCTTCTCTCCTGTATTGGTTTTCTTTGGAACGGCCTACAAATAGTTTCCATTCCTAATGCACATCTCTGGCTCCTCAGCTCACTAGAGAAAAACTAACACACAGAGATGTCCTTGTCCCCTTCCTTATGCCTAGCTTCCATTCCGTTGTGAGCCAGATAGCTTCACTTTTTCTGCCCTTTTTCCCCTCTTATGATTCTTCTCCCTAAGAACAGCAGCTCCAAAACATCCATCAGTACAAAAAAATTGTAATTACATGAATGTATGTAAATGAGGCTCATCAGCTCCCTGCAGCAAGTGATTTACTTATGTCAATAAATGCTTAAGCAAGTGATGCCTCTAAACAGCACCTTCAAACACACCCAGGTCGTGTGACTACTGTCAGTCCCCAAAACCTATTTATCTCTGGATTTGTACCAGAGCAGAACAGTCATGCATTTGCAGGTCCTACCTGTTTTGTCTAGCAGGTATTAATTAAATAGCAAAACAGACTCCAGAAGCAAAATTTTACCTTTGACCTCTTCCATCTAATGCCATTTGACATAAATTACCACCTGTCCTCTTGTGCCATGCTATATCAAAGTAATCTCACACTTTTACTAGATAACTACCTTTATGGCAAAGCAATGATGTGCACAATAAATCCACATTTTTCTGGTCTTGTAAATCACTGTATTTACATTTTTCAGGTGAATGGTAGTATGGTGACAGCAGCCAAGAGGTAAGATCTTGTTGTCTTTGCAAGGACCTTCAAAGGAGTTCAGGAATATTATGATTCCTTATGATTATCCTTGTAAGCAGGGAATAGAGACCACATTCCTCTGCCTTATAGGCTATTTGGAAAGAGAACTTGAAGATCTTGGAGAAGTTTTTTATGATCTTCGGAGATAGAAGGTGCCACAAAACTAAAACCTTTCAGTCATACTGCGCAAGATGGTATTTCAGTGGTGTCACCCACCTTTTTTCAAAATAAAACTGGAGAGCAATTTCAGAGTCATTCATTTCTAAACTTGCAGGAGTTTAGAAATGTCTAATTTGTTACTAATATAATAAATCACAGAACCCAACCCAGGTAGATCTGATCCACACATAATAAATTATGGATGAATTGAAGAATTTTTTGTGCACTGAAAAAACTCAGAATTGCACTGATTCTTCAATAAAAGAATATCACAAGCAAGACAAACACATATCATTTAGGAGAGAGTAAAATATTCGATCATGATTAACCTTCAAATAAGGAAATATTATTTTCTTCAGCACTGCCACATAAACAACCTAAAATGTCCCCTTCAGCATGTGGTACAATTAATCTGAACTACTTCTGTTTCAGTTACATTGGCTAAAGACTCTTTAGGCTTCTAGGTCACCAAATATCCTTACCAACCTATACTCAAGTCACTTCCACACTCAGCCAAAGTACAGGGTGTGGAGAGGTTGTGTGAAAGATAGGTACATGCATATGAAACATTCCTGAATTCCTCTATTCATGCTTCAAGCTGGACACATACAAGCAACCTCTGACCTGGGAGCCACGGGGCAGATTTAACATTAGCATCTTTCTGGGTCCATGCCAGTATGACCTACAGAAATGCAGTTAAGTAGCTCAGGCACATCGCTGTGCTGATCCACCACTGTTCCTTAGTACTGTTAGTACAGTCTTCAGTAGCTGTTTGGCTAACATAGTGTAGAAGTAAAGTGACTGACTTCACCTGCATTTGTCTGTGCAGTCTTTTCTCCACAAAGATCTGCTGAGAGTGGATCTGATTCAAATGCCTGTGAAGCTGCCCTGTATGTTTTTTCATTTGAGACCAGTGAGGTTGCTGCAGACCTCTCAGCGAGACAGAAAACTCGTGGCTGCCCACCTTGAGACTGACTGTAAAATGCTGGCTTTGATGTCTGTGCCCTGAACTAACCAGAGCTCTAGTTATAGGTGAAATTGCCTCCCCATGCAGTCAGCCAGAGCTGTGCTGGAGGAGGGGATAAGGGTGGGATTTTGCTCTGTGAAAATGAGATCTCACAGGAGTTCAGCTCCTAATTTTGAGCAAGTATCTACAGAACACAAAACAAACTAAAATTTTTAAGAATTTTGTGTCATGGAAAAATGGATCTGAGTATTTTCGGAATCAGCAAAAAGCATGACCTGGATGCTGAGGGTGTTCTGAAGTCCCCTTTTCCACAGTACAAGTATCTTAGAACTTCTCAGCTATGCTATTGTACAGTTTATTTATGTTTCAGCAGGAAGGTAATATTGCACTTTTCTCTAAATTATTTGGAAATGATTGAGCGATTTTAATGAAATTTTCCAAAATAAGTCAGCCCAAGACAGATACTTCATCTGGGAAAGTTCAGTCCAGTTAAAGGTTGGCAAAGTTTTGTAAATTACTTAAAACAGTATCTTATAACGGTAGATGTTGGGCAGCCCAGCTGTGTTTGTCACTACCAACTCTGCCCAGACTCCCTAAACTGTCAGAAGGTGTTTGTGTTTCAGAACATTATTTCTACAGTCTATTTGAATTGGCAGATGTTTGTTTTTTAGCTGCCAGTATTACATTTTGCTTGAGATAAGTGAGGTGCTGAAACTGCAGCTCAGAATGTGCTTGACTTGTAGCAATTTCAATTTATATCACAACTGTGACAAAGCAAGTGCATTCACATTTTTTATTTTCTATTTTAAGGATAGGGAGTTCTGTGCTGGCCAAACCAAGGTCTGCAGCACACACTGACCACATGGAGGCTGGTCTGGGGTGCCTTTGCAGAGTGTTGGCTCCAATGCACACAGTGAGGCCTCAAACAGGTGCACAGAATTTGAGTACTCACCTGTTGGAAACGTTTGGTCCAAGTATTTAGATTCTGTGTGAATGAACTGACTGGGGAGCATGAAAGACACATCAAATTGTGAGCCATCAGGTTGTTGTTCTCTGCTAGTGGCTGAAGTATTGCTCACATCCTCTGTGCCTCTCACATAAATCCTGCTGATTATATGGGTGCTCTTGTTTTTTCTATTCCCTCCTTGCAGATTTCTCATCTCTGTAAGGGTGGCAAAGGGAGCTTTCCCACTCAGTGAGTTATGTGCAGTTCCAGGAGACATTCTCAATGGCTACTTTAGAGGTCTGAACAGGCACAGAGGGTCTTTTGTTCCCCCCAAGGAACCAATGGTGAATTGATTCACAATTGAATACCAAGCACACAGGCTTAAAGGTAAACCTGCTAGTTCTGGGCTAGGAGATAAAAAGAAATCACCTTTCTTTTCATAATCATCAAAGATGGAGAAAGAAAATTTCAATTTTTTGAACCAAAATATGTATAGTTTAGATGCATATCTATAATATAGACACATACTTTGAATGTATGGGTACAGAAATAAATATTTTTTTCAAAGGATTTCAAAATTTCTTTAATTCTGACTCAATGCAGTACATTGTCAAGAAAAAAAGATTTAGATTGTTGTTTCAGGTTAAAAGAAATGCAGAATTATGGCAAATAGAAACATTTTATTTCATGTTGTTTTTTTCATTTAGTTTTATAAAATGGAACAGAACAGAACATTTAAATATCAATGAAAAAAATTGCACAAGATGTTCCATCCCACAGAAATCTTGGACTTTTCCTTTCCCACAGAATTCCAGAATCCTGAAAAATTACCAGAAAACTAGCAAAATCATCATTCTTTAATGACACATTTTAATTTTGATGGACGTATTCTGACAGAAATACCTGGTTCTGCACATGTAACTAATTATGAACAGGTTGAATTAATCCTACCAGCTGAGTGCTCATATAAAAGACAAGAGAGCATAGTGTGAGGAGTGTTTCTTGTATGGCTCTAAATCTCCTTGGCAATTCCTGTTTCAACACAGCTGGTCGCAGTAACGAAGCTTTGGCAGCACCATCTGCTGTGATATGCACAGAGCTGTGGATGTCCTCTTCCAACACAGATACAGCTGTGGCTGTGTGGCTGAAATGTGAAATATCAAGCAGCTGCATTATCTCTTTAGCTTATCACTCACCTGGGATCATTACTAAGCTCCTGAGTGTTCCCTATAGAGCTGTGCCCTTGCAATACTTTTGGTAGGTATGCTTCTCAGATGGTGATACCTGTGTAGATTAATTGGATCATACAAACTGTTCTTCACATTGCTTTGGAGGCCTGGATAATGATAGTTCCTTCTTGTACTTGTGCTCTATTTTCACGTGAAATGGAATTTCAGTCCTTTCACTCGATGTCAAATACTGCTCATAACAGAAATAATACCCCATGATCTAGGATGTGGTGTAGGTCTTGGTATGGTTGAAGGTACACTTGTTTATTTGGACACCTCCTTTGAAAATGGTGTTGCTGCATAAATTTTTCCATCTTTCCAAATTTTTTGTATTTATTTTTTCAAGGGATTGTGATAATCTGTGTTTTTCAAATGCTTAGAAAGCCATGGTTAATAATATTGTCTTTATTTAAAATTAGGTAAAAATTTCTGTTAAAAGACACAGTTTTCTTCTGTTTGCCAAATCTTTGTTTGATCTGAAATCCCACCTACCTGTATCAAGCTAAATTTCCTGGGAAAGTCTGCGAAAAATGCTTTGGCATGGGAAGATAAAATAGTATTTTCTGAATTAAAATATTCTGGTAGTGGTACTGTCACAGCTACAGTGGCCTAAAGCAGCATGTAGATAAGGAGTGCAGGTCCCTTATCTCTGCACTGTTATGAATGCTCTAATAAAGCCATTTGAAATCTGGGCAATGTTGTGAAAAATTCTTAGTGTTCTGTCTACCCTGAGCATGTATTTATATGCCACTGGACTGAATGCATTTTACTCTGTAAAACAACTAAATCTGCTCTTTACAAGGAAGAGATAGAAGGAAGTTTCCTGAAAAAAAAAAAAAAAAAAAAGAGGAAGTAAAACTCTGCATTCTCTTAATTTAAGTTGGGAATTCCCATGTCCAAATTTTCTCTCAGTATTAGTGAGATCCCAATATAAGATGCTGTGCTGCTTGAAAAGTTTCTATCAGATGTTAAACTCTGTTGAGTTGGTTGTGAAGACCCCATCAGGCTACTTGGAGGAGTGATGGTGTTAACTGGGGCATCAATTTACTCCTCTTTTTTCTTAACAAATATTTCCTTTGACATCATTACTTACAAAAGGAAGTGTCAAAAAGAAAAAAAAAACAAAAACCAAAAAAACAGTGCAAACAATGCTAACACAGCTACGTGCCTGGAAGGCCCTCACCCTTCAGTAAGACAGATCTTTTTTCTCTTCTTCCTTCACCATCCTCTCATTCGGCCTTGCCTGGTGCAACTCACAGAGTGAGTGGGACTTCTTCCCCCATCACACACCTGGGCACATGCAGGACTTCTCCCTGCCATGCTCCTTCTTCCCATGCCTGGCTGTCCTCAGCCATGGCAGGGGCCCAGGGTTTTCCTGCTGTGGCGTCTCAATATTGCAGCAAGACAAACAAAATCTAGTCCTGGCATTAAGAAATCTTGTGCTACTTGACACAGAGACCCCTGACCATCTCTTTCTATTTTGAAAACTAGTGGAAACAGCAATATCTGAGGAGAGTGCAACAGGTGTCCCTGAAACTCAGAAGTATTTCCATTTAATTACACAGCCAGGGACTGTGGGGCTCATAAAGTTTCTGTATTTGCACCTTTGTTTGCCCTTACGCTAGCTTAGAAATGCTGCAGCTGCAGAAAGGTTTAAGAAAATCTTTTCACCTTATAAAAACTGGAAATATCAAACCCTGGCGGGGTATCTAAAAGGTGGAGTTCTGGTGTAAGAATTTGCTTAACTGGCATATTTAAAAGCGAAAGTAATAAACAACCTGGAACCTCATTTTTGTATATCCTGTCATGTTTTCAGGTGCACTGAAATGAGAGCTGAGTGAATTCTGCTAAAAGGACATTAAACATTCATTCAAAGGCTTCAGATGGCTGTGGTAAGATTTACGGGCTTTGCTAAAACATACAAATAAAAAGTTAGTTGACAGGGAAATAGCAACATTTAAATAAATATTCTGAGGGTTTCTGTAGAGCACACCTGAAGGCATATTCAGTTGGGTTTACACCAGTTGCCAGCAGTAATATTTATATTTGCTTCAGGAAATGCAGGCCATTTTGTGAACTACTGATTTAGACGTTGTATCCACCAGAGGTACATTCTGACCTGATGTGATCAAAGAATCTCCAGGTGAAGCCATGACACAAGCAAGAGATATTTATGGAAAGCCAAATGCCAACTCCCTGAAAAACTGTGCAGCCTCAGTCTATTCACAGCACTAGTGAGAGAGAGCCCTGAGCTCATGAATAAATAGCTAACATCTCTAAGTTACAGATAAACATATGGGTTCAGGTCCTGAATGAAAAATTGAGAGCTAGCCTGGTTAAAAATGTATTATTTTTGGATCTCCTTTGGATATACTAGGCAGTCACAAGTAATGAAATTTTATTTAACTATTGAGTATCAGGGGTTTTTTGTCAAAAATACGTTGTATGCTAATTTTTCCCTTACGATATTTAAAAACGATATTCCAATATTTCCTTCTCTATCACACAAATTTCTGTTTAGAAACTTTTTTCTACTCACCTGGTTACTTTTAGATTATCCAACTCCCTGCAACCACTTAAGAAGTAGTAAAGTGCTTCCTAGAACCTTGTGTTATTTTCCATCAACTCACTGCATGCTTTTCAGCACAAGTTGGAAGGAACTTAAATGGCTAAAAAGTCATCACTGAAGAGACCCTAAATATGTTGGATCTGTGCAATGGTTCTGAGTGAGGCATATGAATCTCAGTTCATAATTCTTAAATGAGACCACAGCTGAAACTCTGCTACATTTACCTTCAAAATATTCTTCAAGAATGATTTCAGGAAGGAACCAAAGATATGATGTTTCCTTGTAAATAGTAGTTTGATTACACTAGTAAGATAAGTACTCAGGGAATTATTAGGAATATTTCAAAAATAAATATGTCTGTACTGTCATCCCTTTAGAAATATATTGCATGTCTTACAGGATTATTTTTCAAAACAAGTTTATAATGTTTTGCTTTTTTAATTCAGTACAGACGTACACAGTACTAGTACTAGTCATTTTAGGAATCTTTTATGCCTTTTCATGGCTCTTGACTGTAGATGAAAGAATTCTGTCTCTTTGAAGGTTGTACAAGTCATAAAAGTACAACTATAATGTAATTAAATCTGTTCTTGAATAGCACTAAATGGATTTCTCTGTCTGTGTGTATGTATCCATGCTCCCTTGAAATATGTCTCATGCATATATTTTGCAGAGACGGAATGAAATTTGGGTACAAAATGTACCCCTGTTCAGTAAATTTAAAGCAGTGACTTCATCTTAGAAAAGGTTATGGAGATTTACAGATGTGGAAGTAGAAACGTGTCATTGTTTCAAGAGAATGGCAAGAATTTGAGAGGAATTTTAAATTATGAGATGTTCATTCAATAGCATTCAAAATGAAACAGAGATCAATTTTATAAATTTATGCTGCATTTTTGCCATCAAGGGCAATATGATTGTCCTATTCAGTTTTATTTTACCAAAAATTCCTGGCAGATTTCCCTTTCAGAGTCTCATGAGCTACAATGCTAAAGACACTGGGATCATACATTTATTAATAATACTTTTTTTTAAAAACACATGAGCATAAGGTGGATTTCATAAGCTTGTTTTTCTCACTATTTTTCTTGTCCTAATAACAGATCTGAAACATCTACTTTAGGTTAAAGAAATGGCAAATCTGAAATAACAACAAGAGGATATTTTGTGTGTGTGCATATTTGCATGTGTCTGTGTCTTGAAAAGAGCTTCTTGGATGGCAAAAGCTTGCTAATAAATGTTATCTACTTTTCCCACAATTTTCTTTTTCCTCTTCAATTTCACCTGGCTCTGAGAGGGCTGCAGCTCTTTGCAGAGTGCACGCAAATCACACTTTTGATTTCTTTTTTTTTCCCTAAACAAAGAGTCTCACTTTGATTACCCAGCCCAGATCTGTGTGCTCATCCAACCAAAATAACATCTCCTAGGGGCATTAATTTCATTTCTTTTTCATATTAGCTGGATCAGCCATAGGGAAAGTGGAAGGAATAATCTTATATCTAAGGTTTTTATTTGCCTCTTTCTGATCTTTCAAATCGGTGGGGATAAAATGGATGGCACAACTTTCATCAGCAGCTCTCCCTTACTTGGCTTCATTTCTATTTTGTCTGGCATGAAGCAGTGAAGCCTGTGTGAGTTATTACTGTCTCATGTCTCAGTACACAATTAATTTTTTTTCCCATCCCAAACTGCCAGGGCCCGGCTTTCATCCAATCTTTACAAAAAGGCTACTGTGTGAGGGGGTGGTTTTCATTCTTTTTCCGATCATGAAGGCAGTAGTGTAGAATTTTCTTATTCTAAGATCTCTCCTTCTGAAGAAAAGAAAAAAAAAATCTTGAATTAGTAAGTTCTAAAGTCACACTGTCCTGTAGGTAGGGCTGACATTTTTAGAAGGGTCAGTGTATTACACAGCTTTTTCCTAACTGAATGTTATCATAGGTGTTAATTTCCCATCTTGCATATTCTTCTTTGCTTGGCTTATAAAAGGTCAGTTCATGCACGTAATTGCCTCTTGGAATCTTTATATTAAATTACAGGGTTTGACATCTAATTAGCTCTTATTAACTGCTCTTGAAGTTGCTATTTTTAAAAATCTGAGCCTTTGATATACTGACCCTTAGCTTTATAAAACTATCTATAAATAATTTACCTGCAGATTTCTTTTGTCATCACAGGAAAATGTCTGGTTTTACTTTGAAAACTCTCAACTGATACTCTGTATTTTGGGTCCCTGTAGGATGTCAGTGCTTTGGAGTCAACATAAGAAATTACACTTATTCAAATAATGTAGTTCAAGACCTCATTCAAATTTGGGCTTTTATAATGGAGGCTTCACAGTATAAACCCTTTTAAAAAGAACACCAAAAAAAGTATATTTTGCACAGATTGTACCATAATTCCAGTATGCAGATCGTGAATGATGAAGATTATCCCCTTGGCCTGTGAACAGGTCTTTTATTTTGTATTCCTTCTATTTCCATATGTTTATTATTCCTATGGAAACCAACCCTGTGGTATTCACTGCTTACACCTCCTTTCTAGCTGATATTTCTCAGAAAGGTATAAGAACACTGTGGCAGCATATAGGGAGAAACAAGATGGAAAGTGAAGAGAAGATGGAAAGTGAAGAGCATGGAATACACAAAATTGATTAGAAATGTAACAAAACCCCCTCCAAACTTGCTGAAATCATGTCAGTTATGATAACCAGTTGGCAGGACTTGGTCCTGTGCTTAAAGATGTAATATCAGGAATAGTCATCCAATTCTATGTAATAAATGATACGTGTCTATGCCTTCACCAGTAAATTTCCATAGCTGCTTGAATCATCTGGTTATGCTTAAGTTGTCACATCTTTGACCACGTTAATCAATTAGATTTCCATTATGCTTCTTGCTGCATACTGAATACTTGCCTGCCTATCCATGGATGATATCTGAACACATCTTTAAGATACAGACTCTTGCAGTGGCACAGACTGGATATGAATGTAGGAAGAGAATAAAACTATAAATCACGTCCAGATGTATTAGAAAAAGTTGGAGATACAGAAAGCCCTTCTGAAAATTAGTTTCAATCTTCTGTATTCCTATACTCTTAACAACGCCTAAGAGACACAGTTCATCCTCCATTCCCCTCTAGTGCTCCTCAAACAACTACTATTAAACCTTCTTCTGTGCCATCCTAGAACATGTTGGAACAGTCCTGAATTTTCCCTTTCACTTCTGAGAAGTTTTAAGCCTCTACACATTGCTACATGAATGGAAAAACAGTTAAAAATACTGACTTGCACTGACACAAAAAGGGCTTAAAGAACACAGAATTCCCCAACTTATGAAATTTTACCTCAGTGATGGGAGGTGAAGATTCAAGGATTTCAGGCAGAGTGTAATGACCCGGTTGCCTCAAGCAGTGCCCTTATCATGAGCAGCAGATTAGACAAGGTGACCTTCTGAGATCCCCTCCAGCCTAAACTGTCCTCTGGTTCTGTGAGCCTTCTGGACTCCAGCTCCAGAAGATGACTGACAATTATGAAGCCAAATTTTCCTATAACCAGAAAAACCCTATGTCTTCAAGAAAACAACACATTTACAATGCAACTTATCTTCCTGACGATCATCTGCTTAAGGAGCTTACTGTTCTGAGTACTGGGCTTTGTGGTTCTCATTCCTAAAAGGCCGCTCTGCCAACCACAGTTTAGAGTGTGCAGTTACAAGTTTCATTAGGTGGTGAAACAGCTGTACAGCACCAACCCTTCTGTTTGGTTACGTTTCTGCTTCAGATGAGGGAGTGGTGTAGTTTGCTAAAGCCTGTTAAATCATACAACTCTTAAGCATTCCAGCACTTTTTTTCTTGGGCATGTAATTTTTGTTTTCCAGAAATGCACATATTGCACAAATGCTAGTGCTGACCTTTCCATTGCCACATTTCTAGTTTCCATTTCTATTAAATATATTTAATTATTAATAAAATAAATAAAGACAGGAAAGTAAAGAACTATCTCAGATTAGGAATTGAACAAAAATTAAATAAATAAAACAAGGAATGTTATTAAATGGTCAACCTCAAGTGCTGCTTGAAGATTGCAATACAATGTTTCAGCAGAGCAGAATATATCTGTCTGTTGACAATTAAGTCTAATAATTGATGTTATTTCAGAGAAATTAGGTAGAAATATTTACCAATTTGTGTTAACAGGTCATAATTGGAGGGTTCTGTGAAAAGCTCCATGAAGAAGCAATCATGTTTAAAATAACACAAATCAGTACATTTACAGAAACAGAATCACAATCAAGGTTCACAGTGCTTTTTCTGCTTTTCTTGTTGAAAATACTATGCGTATATAACTTAGGACATAAACAGATCTCTGGTATAGTAAAAATTTCTAGCAGATCCATTGCTGCACAGCTGGCCTCCACATGCATCCTGATCTGCAGTTCACAAGTCACCATATTTGATCATCACCTCAAGGTCAATATGAAAATCTTGCGTTGTTTTGATCTGCGGATTTTTAAGGACTTCCTGACATGCAGCAAATGCGACAGAGATGTCATTCATGAAGACGATACTGTTACCTGCCTAGAGGTAGAGCAGCTGCTCTAACAGCATAGTCTCTTTGTTTTTCAGCTGATATT
This sequence comes from Corvus kubaryi, assembly GCF_017639235.1. NCBI lineage: Eukaryota > Metazoa > Chordata > Aves > Passeriformes > Corvidae > Corvus > Corvus kubaryi. Next base: position 3,992,599 of record NW_024581127.1, on the reverse strand, counting down.
AAGGAAAGGTCAGGCTAGAGGCTGCAGAATGACATGTCAACTTGCAGCATGTCATAGTGCTCAAGGTGCTTCCTTTTCATGCAATTTGGAATGCAATAACTTGTAAATTTGCTGGTGTTTTGTCCCTCACTACTAGCTCTTTGCCATGATTGGTTAGTAATGATTTGACTGAGTGAAACAGCTGTGTTAATCTGAAAACAGAAGAGGAATAAACATAGAGAAATTGTTTAAATATTATCTAAACAAATAGATAAGTTGGCATTGCCTGTGTTTTTGCTATCTTGCTGACAGACTCAGATGTGAAACAACCATTCAAAAAAAACAGGCAGCTTGAAAAGGATTTTTTGGTGTAAATATTCTGAGATATTTATGTAATCCCCTACCAAGCTTGTGAGAAGTACAAACCACCTTGGCAGTATTTCTAACATAGTAGTAATAGAATTAATGTACTTAGTGTATCACCTAGTAAATTAGGAACAGAATTTTGTTTTCTTTCATCCTTTAGTGCTGGTAGTTGGATTTCTACAGTAAAATGTTACATATGAAGGCTCAAGACTTCTCAGCAGCAAAACCAAAATTGATTTCTTTCCCCGAGAGCTAAGATAGGGCCTGGGGTGAAGGAAATGGTAGAGGTACAAAAGACTGGGTGAAAACTCATTCTTGCTGCCTGCAGCAGCTGGAGATGTTGATGAGCACTGGTGGCTGCTGGTGGCAGAGGAGGCCTGCCCCAGTTCCTAGAAACAGCTGCTGCCCCATCACGGCTGTTGCTCTCATCACAGTAGCAGCATCTGGGTTAGATTTTCGGAGTCTGGGCTGTGCAAAATAAGTGACTTGTTATCCCTGGCAATGTGCTGTCATAGCTCTGAGAGTGAGCTGAGGTGACTTTCATAACCAGAGTAATCAAATGTTATGTTGTTAGCCCATGAATGCAGACTGGTATTTCGGGAATAAAGTAGTTGGTGTTACGGATTCTCCACTGAGAAAATGTGTCCCATCTCAAAATGTGTTCCTCTCCTCCATTCTTTTTTCCCCCTTCCACAGCAACATCAGCATGGTAGAAATGAAAATCCCTACACAAGGGAGAACACTTTTGGTATTGTAGAAACTTTATTATAGGAGGCAAATCTACAACAGGACCCAAATGATGCCATGAAGACTTTTTGCCTTTTCTTTTATACCTCTGTTACACCTTTTTTACAACATCTGTATTCTTTAGTGCTTTTTGCCTGCATTCTTGGACTTGTTTGTCAAGCTGAGAGACTTAAGCATTTTAGAAGCTTCGTAGCTAGGGATCAGTGCGCCCCAGACCCCAAGATCCTCACCAGAACACATTCTGTAACTAAGACAGAACCAGCCAGGGGAAGGCTCCTTGGGGAGGGAGGCTCGCTTGAGCCTCTCCTTGGGGAATTTTTGATAGATATGCTAATTAGTAAAACCTATAATGTTATACCAGATCTTTTCAGGGTGCATTGCGGTGTGCATTTCGGTGCATTCCACCTGGATGTGTGCACCTAAGGATCCTTAAAATAAATATCAAGGTAAAATCCCTTTTCCCTTCTAACCATGTTTGACTTGATTTTAAGACCAAGAAAAGGCATCACAATCAGCTTCAGGATTTACTTAAACAAATTTTAAAACAAGACGTGACTTTTTAAGTGAGGGTAATTGACAATCAGACCAGATTTCCAAGGGATATTGTAAATTTGTCACCTGGCATCTTTAAAAGAAGATTGTCTGTCTTTCTAAAATAAGCACTCTATTTTAAGCACCAAGCTATTGAGTTCTGTTATATTGTAGGGGAAAATAATTATCTTCGATGTGGAAGCAACAAGCAAAAATATTCTGATTTTTGCTGGACAGTTCAGACAAGTGATTTCTTGTGAGTGACATGATTAGAGCACTCCTTTCTAGGACTACTAACATTCTATAGAAAATGCTTGTAGCTGACCTACCATGGACTGCAGGGCACTAGTGGCCACAGAGGTCCTCAGTCAGTCCTTTGCACCTCTGGGCAACATTGCATGGTGGCTTATGCAGTAAACCTGAGGTGCTTCTCAAGTTGCAGAAGACACAGTCCTCCAATGCATTGCAAATAGCAGGAGAAATCTTCATTTCTTCTGGGTTCATCGCACAAGTTCCTTGCTGTTCTAAAGTAGTATCTCCTAACATGCAAGACATCCTTCATAAAGACCCTCTCCAGGCAGAAAAAGTCAATTTATTTCTGCTGTTTATTCTGCTATTACTATTATTATGCTGTTCCGTGGTTGGAATATACTGCCAACACAAAATTTTTGGCTCTTGCCTTTTTCTGGAAAAAGATGAAGTAATACTACAGTTAGTTTGCTAGATAAACCAGAATTTTCCCTTTGCACCAGTTATAGCTACTTGTCTTCTGCACCATTCAAAGCTGCTATCATAATGCAAACTGGACTTCTTCCTTCAGCTGTTTGGGCTTCATTTTTTCATGATTTTATAATAATAATTTCAGGGCCAGGGACAGACAAACTACTGAGGTTGCTGATCAGGCATTTACAGATTATTTCTTACATCCTCACTTAATAGGCACAAAAGAGTAGTTTCTTGTTATTTCCTTTACTGGTCTGTACTGCAGACAAGGAGCTCAGATGGGTAATCTCTATGACAGGTGAGGGTGGCCATTTGAGAAAATAGGTTCTAGGCCTAGCAGCCCTGAAAGCAGAGCATCCTAGCCTTGTGTGAAACCATGGATTCATCAGAATTCAACAATTTACAGTTATTTGATTTTACACAGTCAGTCAAATGATGGAAAAAATTTATTTCTAGCCCAATAGATTCTTGGGCATTTTAAATTAGAGTAGGAAAAAAGCCTGCTGACCCTAACGGATTATTACTCAAAAAAGAATCATTGTTGGATCTACGCATACTCTTTCAAAGACACCCTAAACTTTTGATGCAATATATGTCACTGAAACAATTTTCCTTTCTGGGCAGGGATAGTTGGTTCTAACTGGAGACCTCCAAATTCACCTCATTGGCTAACAATTTTTATTATTAGCAAATTCCTTTTCTTAAAGGGAAAGAAAAATCAAACTTTTCATAATTCTAATTTTTCTAATGCCTAACTTTTTCTCTGAGAATGAGCTGGAATGTATTTGGTTTTTTCCCTAGGAATACAAATAAAGTATTTCCAAGTGCCTGATTTAAAGTCACCAAATTACCTTTTTTTTTTTTAATAATAACTTTGGTTTCCATTTCATATGCAAATAAACAAAATCCACTTAAAAATGTGGGACAAATAGTCAGTTGGAGGACAGGAAAAGATTTATCTGCCTGACTCCATTTAGCAGCAGAAAGAGTTTAATACTTAACTGCATTTCTGTGAGGCATTTGTTATTCTAGCAATTAAACACTTACAATAAGCACTATATATGTCTTCACTGAATCTTAATTTAATCCTCACCATTTGATGACACGTCAGACCTCATCAGCTTTGCACCTTTTTTTCCCCTGGAATGAGTTTTCATTAACCAATTTCAATCCAATTACTCTTGCTCTCCCATTTCATTAGGCCTTGTAAACGTGATCCCACAATACTGCTGTTAACGACTGCTAGCAAGACCTCATAAATATATTTTATAATTGATGAATGTAACATAACAAATGAATGCCTTAAAAATCATGCTGAAAGGCATTAGAGCAGCATTAGTCCTGTTGGAAGAAAAAGTGAAAACCTCCCTCTCCACGTCTGGAAATAAATTCAGTTCAACACTGTTTTCTCTTGTTGTTAAAAGTTCTGTGTTTGCCTGTTGTGCTTGATAAGTTATTAGAGATGATGGACGGCATTTGACTGAAATTTACAATCAATTGCATATTCTGAACTCATGCAGAAATTCAGAGTTGTGCTGAAGCAGACTGAAAGTTAGCCTAAAAACCACCAGAAAATATAAAATTCAGATATTGTATGTAATGTTACAAATTTGTTCACTGAAACCCAGCAGAAGTCAAAATGTGTGATGATGAGCACATGTGCTAGTATTTGGAAGCCCAGGTGGAACAGGAATACAGCTGCCTCAAGAATGATGACGGTTCAGCTGCACACTCAGTTGTTATAGATATGCCACAGGAGGATGGCTTCTGCCAGATTAGTGACTATGTATTTTCACGTTTGACTAAGTGGATTTGCAGCAACCAGTTGGCTTGAAAACAGCTCAGGGAGAGGATTAATGTAAATATGTAGAATCATAGAACGGTTTGGGTTGGGACCTTAAAGATCATTTCACTCCAACCCCCTGCCATGGGTAGGGATGTCACGCACTAGATTAGATTGCTCAAAGCCCATCCAGTCTGACCTTGAAGACTTCCAAGCATCCACAACCTCTCTGGGAAACCTGTTCTAGTGCCTCACTACCCTCTGTGTACAGAATTTCTTCTTAACATCTAATCTAAAGCCCTCTTCTTTCAATTTAAAACCATTCTGTCTTGTCCTATCACTACTTGCCCATGTCAAAAGTCTCTCCTTCTTTTTTTTTATAAGCTCCCTTTAAGTACTGAAAGGCCACAACGAGGTCTCTCCAGAAAAGCACGACATGTAGAGTAAGCTACTCCATGGGGTGAAAGAGATGACTTATATATAACATGTTTAATTATACACGTAATGTTTAATTAACTGTATAATCTTGGATAAATCCTCAGCCATGCTTTCTATATCTACAGTAAAGCTGTAAATTTAGTTCCTGACATGAGTGAGGCTGGGCATGAAGGGCTGGAAGGGATCTTTGAGGACCATCTAGTCCATCCTTCTACTCAGAGCAAGGCTAATTTAAAAATTAGATCAGGTTGCTCAGGGTCGCTTATTCTCCAAGAATAGAGATTCCACAACCCATTCTAGTGCTTTATCACTTGCATTACAAATTTTTGGTTTCCTTATGTCTAGCGAGAATTTTCCTTCCAGGCAATTGTGGCAATACCTTCTTATTGTGTTGAAGTATGTGTACGAAAATAGCCTGAATATTTTCTCTATGAGCCCTCTTTAGATAGTTAAAAACTTGAAACTGCCTCACCTGGCATCTTCTCTTCTCCAGGCTAAACAGTATTTCTTTATTCATCAGCTTTTCCTAATGCATAATATCCTCTAACCCCCTCACCATCATAGCAGACCTACTCTGGATTCTTCAGCTTGCAGTGCTCTCTCTTGTAGAAGGACCAAACACTGGACATAACACCTCAGCTGTGAGGCACCAGTGTCAGATAGCAGGATGATTTCACAAACCCTGCAGGTTCTGCTCTTTCTAATGTAGTGCAGGGCACAGGCACCCTGTACTGTTGCAAGATTTCACTACTGACTCATGTTAAAGCTGACACCCTCCAGAGTGCCCCAACTGCTTCCGCAAATCTGCTTTTGATCTAGTTGGCCCCAGCCTGTAGTAGTGCATGGGGTTATTTTTTGCCAGACAAAGGACTTGGCATTTCCCTTTGCTGAACCTCTTGAGGTGCATGTGCATGGTTGTCCTGATCATTGATGAATATATCAGAGAGTACTATGAAGATAAACAGACTATGAACACGAGCAGTGCCATATCAGTCCCTGAAGGATGATATTCACAACCAGACTCCAACTGGGCTTGCAACCATTGACCGTGGCTCTCTTTGCCCAAGTGTATGGCCAGTTTTTCAGCCACACTATAATTGCCTCATACAATCCATCTCTCCTCAGTTCAGCTACAAGGATGCTGTCAGAGACAGTACAGAAAGTTTTGCTGGAGTACAGGAGTACAGCTTTCTCCTCACTCACACAGGCAGACATTTCATAATAGAAAATAGTCAAGTTGGTCAGGTGTAATTTTCTTTGATAATTCTTACTGGTTATTCCCAATCACCTTGTATTTCATGGCTAAAAATGGCCTCCAGAAAAGATGTACCCTTCCAGACACTGAATTTAGGATGAAAAGCATCCTCCTCACTGTTTGGGGTTTTTTTTTAATATTGACATGGCATTTGGCTTTTTCCGGTATGCAGAAGCATACTGCAGTTGCTACAAGCTTATCAAATGTCTTTCAATTACTTAAGCCATTTCCTTTGACATCCTTGGCTCCTCCTAATATGCCCTGTTGGACTTGTATGTCCAACTTACTTAAGTAGCCCCAGCTATATCTTCCTCTGCTTTGGATAATACCTGTCTCCCGTAAAGTCTTCTGTAATGAGTAGAGATCAGGAGGGTTTGTGAGCAATAAAGACCAAAGCAAGGAAGGTCTTGCTGCCTACGTTTTTCCCATACCCTTCAGCACAAGATGGCCTGTTCCAGTAAGAAGTGGAAAAATACGTTGAATCTTGATTTTGCTACCAATACATCTATAGAAGCTTTTCTTGTTCATGTTTCACATTTCATTCCACTCAGCCATAACCTCAGCCAAGTTTTAACCTTCTTAATTCTATCTCTGCTTTCTGTATGCCTCCTTGCTTGCCTGTTCCTGCCTTCATCTCTTGAGCATTTCTTTTTATCAGTTTAACTCAGGTTGCTCAGCCAGCCTTCACCTGGCATGCAGGCACATGTTCATAGCTGCTGAGGTCGGGTGGATTCTTGTCCTTTTAGGATGATGCCCTTGAAAACTGGACAGCTCTCCATGGCTCCTTTGTCTTCTACAGGATTTTCCCTGCCAGTTCCCTGAACAATCCAAAACGTAAAGTCCAGGGCTGTTCTCAACTGATTGATATGTTTAACTCTCTCCAGATCTTAAACTCTACCATCTCCATCCAGTTCTACCTTAACTGTGAGTACCAGGTCCATAAATATGTGCTCCATGCTTAGTCCAGCACCTGTATTAAAAAAATTTTCTCTGCTTATCTCCAGAAATCTGAATTGTTTCTAGGTGCCTGTGATCATGAGGCTGGCCTTTTCTTGGCCCCTGGCCTACAGCCTCACAACCTGTTCCCAGCCATAGGGAAAAGTATGTGTTCAAGATACTTCTTTGTATAGATGGCAAATGGACCTTCTTGTCACCTTTGCCTGAATTTCCTCAGCAACCTGTGGGTCCCAGACTTCCCTAGGACTGAAAGACAGCATTCTTCATTATACCTTTTATGCACATTTTCTCTGGATTTTGCCAAAAAATCTTAATTTGAAACATCAACTAATGTTTGTCTAAAATAAATTCAGAACACATTCCTCATTTTTAGCCATACTCTCTGGCACGCACATGGTTTGGACAGCAGGATGTAAGCACAGGGGCTCAGGTCTTGCCTGTCTGAAACTACATTGCTCATAGTGCCCCAAATTCACCTCTGATAAATCTTCACGGGAGTCAGCAACTACATCACTCAAGGCCTCTGTGACAAGGCTCAGTTGCAGTCAATCCACAGAATTGCTCCAGGTATTCCATCTTTGCAGAAGGTTTGTCTCTGTATATTTCCTTGATTTATTTTCACACTGCACAGAAAATCTCCAATACATCATTTGCCATGAAACTGGCGGTTACAAGAGATGAGATTATGAAGAATAATTGCTAGCAGAAGTAAGCTGCTTAAAAATCATTAATGTAGCTCAATGAAAATGGTTATTAACCTTCCCTTGAGAACACTGATCTATATTTAAGGTCCATGGTTTTTTTCCTACAAGTTTTCCTTCTTTACTTTAATTTCTGTATTCCTTCTCAGCACCAAAGGTGATACTTGAAGATTTGTCTGGTGGTGTTGCTTCAGGCCTTAGCTGTCAAACAACTTTAAGGGATTATGTGTCGATAACAGGAGCAATACTGTTTCCAAAGGTCTAACAAATCAGAGCAGCTGTCCTCTGCCAGGGAGTCCAGTGTGCTCCTGCACACAGACTGTGAGACCTAACACACCTGCACACCAAGAAAGGGGTGACTTTAAGTCCCTGAGCTGCTCCAATGATATCAAATAGACCATTTACTACTGACTGAACATTTCATGACTGTTTTTGAATGAATAATTACTGTTAGAACAAGCCAGGGTCTTTCATGGAAATGAGTTTCCTGCCTGTCATATAAACAGAACAGACAGCATAACTTTCTCAACCCCTGATATAAACTAATCTGCTTCTTAATGTTGAAACAAATATTTTTATCTGCTTCTTCCCAAGTAAATGTTATGGATGAGTCAAAAAATTCTATTAAACAAAAAGACATTTAACATGCTTTTTGGCAATTTTTATTTATTTTTCTTGCTTTCAACTCCAATTTTCTGTACACACAAACAAACGATCTTTAACTGTTTTAAGATCTATTCCCATGATTTTGGAGCCATCACAAAACATAATTTCATCAAGAATTTAATTGTTATACCTCAATAGCTGAAATATAGTTAGAATGGACAAAAAACCCCAAAACACCATACTGTGTACTTTTCAGTCTCACTTCCTCCAGATTTACAAAGCACTCAAATCCTTCCAGCCAATATTCAATTCTGAAAGTAAACACTTATATGGACATGTGAAAGTGGAATTTAAGGTAATAATTTTAAAAATTTGGTTTCTGTTAAATCACTCAGCTTAAGATATAATACTTGTTGAATAAAGGTCACATTATTAGACTCAAAGATGATAACATATCAAAGCAACCTGAGGGAAAAACTCCTATTATCCTGGATAATCCTATAGAAAATAAAAAATTGTCTTTTTCTGAAAATAATATTTTGCCAGATTTTGGCAGCTTCCAGAATGTTAACTGTTGTAAAGCAACAGAGACTTACCTAATAATGTCTACTACACAATATTTGAATTAAGGCTTTGACAGGATTTATACACATGAATCTGTGCATCTGTGACCCCAACCATAACTAATGCATTTGCCTATCTACACAGTATTGTGGGAATATTGTAGACAGGAAATTAAGAGTATTATAATTTCTGTTAAAAGTCTCTTGGGAATATTTTTTTAAGAGGCATTGTGAAGAAGTGCATCTAAAAAGACATCTGTTACAACATCCCACAAGGTCCATGAATCTGTACCGTAGTAAACTGTATCAAGTTATCTCCTTTCGATAGACAATCAGTACACCTGAGAGCCAGCCTTTCCTGACAGGGCCATTTCATCTGATAGAGTATCAAATGGCTTGTTGATTATTCTGACTTCAAAGGCCAGCGGTGCTGATATCTTCAAGGTGGTCTGTAATGCCTGAGTGATGAGGCCACCTGTCAATGTGACTGCAAAATTAAAGAGAATCTGTTGGGAAATGGAGGGTAAACTTCCTCTCCCTCAGATTAGCCTGATTAGCCTTGAACAATTTAACTTCTACAAATCAGTTTTGTAGCTATGGGAAAATTATTTATCAATGGCTACTTTTTTCTTGGGGCAGGGAGGGGGAAGTTGTTTATGGTGAGTAGCTCTGTAAAATGTGCTCACCTACTTCAGAACCCGTTTTCCATTCACTGAGTTACAAAATAAAGACAATTCCTCTACAGTTCTATCAATACTTGCAGTGGTGATTTTTATTTTTTTTGAATGGTAAAAATAACTATTCCATAGTCTTGTTCTTTTCTCTTGTTTTAATGAAAATGTTCTGTTGAGGATAGCAGAATGTCAAGAACTACGTAAAACAAAAAGGTTTCCTTTATTAAATGATAAACTTATGACCAGCAATAATTTCTTAGCTAACAACTACATTATTTTAATCTTTCTGTTAGGAAGAGGAACAACATTTTGCATTTGAGGAGGAAGATAAAAGGAGAGATAGGCTGGTCTTCTCTCTTCTCATTAAAATAGGGAAGAAGAAGGTGTTAAGGACCTCTAAGTCGTTTATAAAATTGGGGATTATGAATTGCAATGTGGAATGTTTTTCTGCTTTTCTTTGCCTGTAATCATAAGTAAAGCAGGAAGCTGCAAGTGGAATCCCAGTGTGAGTGTGTTAATACAGCTCGGTGATGTTTAGGCTGTCCCACAGCCTGTTCACTGCAGCTCCTCTGCAAGGAACCAGGGTCATCCCCCTCACAATCAGAAGTGCACCCAGTCCATGGCTGAAATGGAGACATCTCCATCGCCTGACAAGTACCTCTCTGGGCACTTGTTTGGAGTGCAGAGTCATGTCAGGTCACCAACTGAGGTGGCCTAAATATTGTTTTAATGACAGTGCTAGAAAAGGAGATTATTATGTTGGGCCTTCCAGTGTCTCCTCTTTAATCCACCATATCAGGAAGTTTAGACAGATCTGCTGTTAAGTCATAATAGCCATGGTCACAGGAAAAGCAACACTGTGTAGCCACTCAGGGCAATCTTTGTCCATGTAAATATTTAGCTCCATATATAGGAGCTGGTTTTAACAAGCCGTTCATCAGAAATAGAGTCCTCATCTACCTGTGAGATGTTTTGCTCTGAATCATAATCCTTTGCAGGATCTAAATAATTATAAAGGGGGCAGAAGAGAAGAACAGTGTTGACACAAAAATAACCACACAAATTGGTCTTTAATATATTTTGTCTGAAATGGTATAGAATTATTTTTAAAAGTTTCTTGTTTAGTTTCTTACATGTCTTATGTGGTGTGATTGCCTGCAGCAGAAGCAGAGCCCTGCCCTGTTCTACTGAGCCCACCCTGGGCACAGCACATGTACCCAAGGGTGCAGTGGTGATGAGGGGCTCGCACTACGCCGTGATCCCAGCTCTGCACTGGCAGCCAGACCCATGGCTCAGGCTTGCTGCTCATACGGCCCCATGGGAAGTCCATACTGGAGTAGGCTCCTGATAGGATCTGTGACTCCATGGAGACAGAAGGCCGGGCTGGAGCAGATTTGCTGGCAAGATTTGTGACCGCGGAGGGGACGCGTTGCTGAAGCAGTCTGTTCCTGAAGGACTGCACCCCAGGGAAAAAAGGGACCCACCCTCAAGCAGTTCATCAAGAACTGCGGCCCATGGGAAGGACTCTGGTTAGAAAAGCTGGTGGAGGTCTGTCTCCCATGGAAGGGACCCCATGCTGGATCAGAGGAAGAGTGCTAGGAGTTCTCCCCTGAGGAGGAAGGAGCAGCAGAGACTGTGTATAATGAACTGACCACAACCCCTACTCCATGCCACTGCATGAAGGAGGTAGGGAATTTGGGAGTGAAGTTCAGCATGGGAAGAATGGAGGAAGATGTTTTTAAATTAGTTTTTATTTCTCATTATTGTATTTAGATTGGTAATAAACTAATTTCCCCAAGTCAATTCCTTTTCGCCTGTGACAATGACTGGTGAGTGATCTCTCCCGTTCCTTATCTCAACCCACAAGCCTTTTGTTATATTTTGTCTTCCCTATTGAGCTGAGGAAGGGCGTGAGCCGCTTTGGTGGGATCCTGGCATCCAGCCAGGGTCAACTCTGTATTCCAGTAAATGCTGGGAGACGTGCAAAACTAATAACCTCCAGGTTCAAAAGTAAATTTTCTGTAGATCTTCATGACTGAGCTGGAATTTATCAACCCTGATAAAGTCCTGACAGTAATGTTTAATTTATCAAATGGCTGGGATTTTTTTAGTTAATCACCTTTACTGTGCTATTACTTAGACCTGCAGGACCTTCGAAATTTATCAAAAGAATTGCCATTTTAATCTGGAGCATGTATATATGTTGACATCACTCCTTAGCAGGCTCCTTTGGTTGAGTTGAAAGCAAAGTTTGCATGCTATTGATTTATTTACATGCCTAGTTTTAGAATACACAAAGCAGTGAATATGAAGAACAGCAGGAAAGCATTATTAATATGCACATGTGGCTTTGCAGAAAGACATTTGTGCTTCTTCATTTAGCCCTAATAGGAAAATTGAGTCTCAACTGGGACAGCCACAACCTGCTGTTAGAACAAATGGTTCTCTTGAGACAGCTAGTGAGGCCTGTTTTCTTCTAGATTTTGATTTACTTGTTGTCTGAGAAATCTGATAGACAAGCTTATGAGATCTCTGTCATACGTGTATGCTCCTGTGACTGATAAGCTATGTTGCAAAGTGCTCCTCACTTGGGCCACTTATCAGGCCTTGCCCCTCTACCTGCATATAATATTTGCAGGAAATTAATTATTGAAAGAGTATTGTTCTTTTGCCAGGTTTGGCTGAAATCTGGCAGCAGGTGCAGAAGCTACTCTGAGAAGGAGAGAGACAGAAATATAGATCTAAATACATGTTCACACAGAGACACAATGACTCCATAAGACTGACTCCAATGGGAAAGGAGCCTAAAATGACTTGAGAGTTTTCTTTTACAGCACTAATAAACAAATCTAGAGAGAAGGATTGAAACAAGCCCAGCAATAATTTGGCATAGCTGCTGAAGTAGAAAGTCATAGGAGCAAAAGGAAGAGATAAACTCCTTTCTGACTTTTGATACTCAATTTCTTATGAGCAGGTCACCAATGCCCAAAGTAGTAGGCACATGTTAATATATATTTTGTTTTGGGACAGTGTGCCCTGCTAACCATGAAAATTTAACCCCTCCTCAAAGTAATTCTGCTACTTTCTGTCTCAGCCACAAAGCAATGAGAGAATTGCAGTGTCATTTGTTCACACACGGATGGTATGTTGCTGTTTGTGATTCTTCTGCAAAGTTCATGAATTAGTTCAAGTAACTGTCCCTCAGTAAATGGAACTGTAAAGGTTTTCACAATGTGGCACCTAGCAGGCAAAGCAAAAGTCCTCCAGCTGGCATCTCTAAGAGACAGAGCTTCTGCTCCTCTGGCACACAAATGAGCATATGCAGGGCCACAAGCGCAAAAGAACATGGACAATAAGTTATGGGACACTGATTAATCAGTAACTGCACCAAGACAGCTGGTTTTCTACTTCCAGCAGTGGGCAGAGGAAGGCATAGGGTTTCTGCTTAGTACTGTACAGCAGATTTTCCAGAGGAGGTGACCTTCCCACATGAATTAAAGCTACTGGAAATAACTCCCTAGAGACATCCTCAAACCACACACAGCTGGTCCTGCAGCACTTTGTGTATTTGATATTGAACATACTTGGTATAGAGTTTAGGTTTGCACTTGTTGCATGGAAAATCAACTTCTTTTGTCTTTTTCAGTAGTCTTGGAATATTATTTTCATTATTGACCTTTTTTCATTTTAGAAAGACATCAGAAAAAAAGGGCTTACAGATAGCATTTTAATTCCTCCTACATACTGTCACCTCTTTCAGGAATGGCTGCAAACTTTTGGTGCTAAAACAGCATCTGAATTACCTGAATAAAAATAAAGGATAATTTTAATCTATGTTGAATGGCCCAGAGCATGAAAGGATGCATTTCCTAGGTAATGAGAAAGTTAATTGTTTTTGTGTAGATGTTGGCCCTACTTTCTGAAGCTCTGTTGTCTTCCAAAATGTAATCTCAAGCTGAAAACCACCTTTAAATGCCACTTATCCTGCATGGAGAAGAAAGACTGTATTTTCTTGTTCTTTCTAGTTTTGTTCTTGTGGTTCCAAAAGTATTGCTCATATGCTTCTATTTTTCTTTCTGATTTTACTAAGAAACATCTAAAAATAACACTCTAAAATCAAAGTTGATTTTGTTATTTGCATAAATAGAATATTAAGCTTACTATTCTTTATTTGGGTCCCCTTTAATTATTTTTCATTCTTTAAATTTTGGAAAGACTACATTGCTTTCTAGCTATTGTTATTTTTAATTCTGATGTCCTACTTCCTTTTACTTTCCAAACAAAATAGTCATAGCATATTTAATCTTTCCTCATATTGAGGTCTCTCCAGTTCCCATGACTTTAATTATTTTTGTTACTTTTTCTTTGGATATAATCTGCATATTAGGTTTAAACTCTAAAAAATCAGTCATTGCTTCACTAACCTCTGCTCAGTTCCAGTTCTCCTTCAGATGCTTTCTCACACTTCATTAGGCCAAATCTGGATGCAAAGACTTCAGAGGAAGATTCTCCAAGCAGAGCTTCTCTTTTTATCATCTTAACCTTCTTTTACTGCAGCTGAGAAACATACTCCATCCTCATGTACCTACTCTTCCAACCCACTCACTTCCCTTCTTTATCTCTGCATTCCACTCTACTCAGCAATGTACAGGGAGTAGTACTATTTTTAGCTCCTGAATACATCATTTAACATTTGCTCACATTGAAACTCATCAACAATTTCTTCAACCATTCCCTTAATGCATTTAAATATCACAGAGAACAATCTATACCACTTAAAGTATTAGTGTTACTTAAGATTTTGCTTTCATCAGCAAAGTTTGCCAGTGTATAGAAAGATCATTAGGATCAGCTGCTGACACCTCTTCCCTGATACTACAGTGAAGTGATGGGCTCAGAAATGTATTGGCTGATAGTTAACAAGAGATATCTGATGCAAATTAAAGAAATAGCAATTAGCTCAATCGTGAAAAAGAAATGCACCTGAGATTTATTATAACCACAGAAACAAGCTGGTTATACTTCCAGTTCCAGCTTTATAGTTGCATCCCACAAAGTTTCTCATCAGGTTATTGAGGTACAAGCTGAAGTTACTCTGGTTTGTCGGTTGACCAAGAGGATTAAAGCTGTATCCATCTGTATGGTAAGCCCAGAAGGTGAATGATCTATAGGGGAAATTTCAAGTAAAGGGTTGGGGTATGTCTGTATGTATAGAAATATCTACATGTATATAAAGTAATTTCTTTTTCTCCATCCTAGAACTCTATTTCTACACACTGCTGCTTTGATTTTTATGGTGCAAAGCAGTTTATTGCAGAGAGCACACTCTAACACAGCTCTTTTCTAGGAGGATTACATATGAGCATCTTTCTTTCAGTCCCTTTAAGTTGATGCAGAATGTCACATAGGTGATGTAATGCTGAATGCACTGTGCTTGCTCCAGGGTACTTGCTCCCAGATGGGTTCCAGCTCTCTGGGCAAGGTGCTTGATTTTCAGAGGACACGCAGACGCCCCGTGGACTGGCATGAAGATTATTACACTTCAGGCAATAAATCTGGGAAAACACTGAGCAGCATTTTAAACCTCGCCATCTCCCAATAAAATTTGTTCTCTACTTGTGATCCTGGTACAAAATCTTTTCCTCACTTATTTTTATAATCAAACAAAACAAATTAATATTTATTTTTAAAAATGAGCAGGTGAGAAAAGATTAATGGACACAGCTGATAATTAATATTCCAGCTACTGAGGCCATCATATAAGCTGTGGGTGGTCCAGAGATTCAGATTCACCCTCTTCAGCTCTCATACATCTCCCTGAAATGTTCTCTGAATCCAGAGACTCTTTTGAACCACACATCTTCTGTGTCCACTGCATAGGAAATACTTTTCTGGCCAAACCAAAATCATAAGAGAAAGCGCGCATATTCCACCTAAAAGGAGTGGAAATCATCTGAACTTTTGTAGGGAGATTTAACATAAAATGCAGAATTAATCCCCAAATAGTTGTAAGAGAAGGAGGACCCAGAAGCAGGACTGCTGTACTATGCACACTCTGAGTAACCTAACCACGAATTGGTGAGATCATAGAGATCTCTTTGCTTCTAAGAAGGCAGATATCTTTGCCTCTATAAATATTAATGGCAGAGGAACAGCATATATGCCAAATTTCCTACAATACATGCAGTGACCTTGCAGCTAGAGTTTCTCCTGTAGAACCTTGGATTCTTCTGTCATTAAAGACAAAACAATCTGGGTGACTTCTCTGGTTTTGAAAAAAAAGAGGATTTCTTCCTTCCCAGCTAACCAATATTAAAAAAAAAAAAAAATCAATAATTGCTACAATACTTCAGACAAAGCTCTTTTCATTAAATATACTTAGAAAACTTCTACTGTTTTGACTTCTTGAAGGGAGTTAAGCAGACAAGCTCCTGTTTATAAGTGTCTACTGAGCATCAGTAAGTAATTGGAGCAGCGATACCTGAGGAAGTTTTGAGCATCAGAGGGAGAGCATGGAGAACTTGAGCAGAACTGCAGAGCAGTAGGGTCAACACTGAAAGGTCTTTAAGGTAGAGCTATTTTCAAGACTAGGGTTTTGAACACGTGATTTTGAGGAAATTGTTGCTCAAATCCTTCTTTGGGTAACTACTTGCTTTTCTGGCTCGGAACAAAAGTGGTTGTACTGAAACATGTCTGGCTTTTGCATGTGGAAAAGAAATGTTGTCCTTTGGCAAATGCTATTAAAGCATTTACCATATAATTGCTCACCTGTAGTTCCACATAGGGTGTGGAATTATTCCCTAAGACCCTTGAGATTTCTAATGTAGCCTCTTTTTTCTTCACCTTCCCATCGCGATTTATCCTCACAATTATTTAAAAGAACACCCAATGTACTCCTTCTACATTAACAACTTCATGTTAATAAATAAAAATCTATTTTCCAAAACCCAAGTAAAATTACCAAACTTTCCCATGCAACTCCCACAGAGCTGGATTCAGTGCTGACTATTGCAAATTGATTAGTAGACTCTTAATGGTTATTAAGTTATGAACAAAGCACATATTGATTTAAATAGCAGCTTGAATTTTGAAGGCTGCATGCATGAAAACAAATACAGTATGCCATGATGCAGAAATGCAGGGCAATTAATATTGTGACCTAGGAGAGTAAAATCTACCTTGAAATAGCCAAATGCATAGGCACTACTAAATCAAGGCCTTTATTTTCCTGCCTTTGTCTTTCCAATGTTTAGTTTCACAGTAAATGAAAGGGGCTATTTGAAGTGAGGGAGAGAAGAAGACAGGTCTGTGACCTCTAGATAGACCGTGGAGATCAAAAGCAGTCTCCATATGTGTTAGATATTATCTTTTTGAGGCAAGTGGGCATGATGTTTTGTGATGCAGCAGTGTGGAAACACACAAATAACCTGGTTAGTGACCGCTGAGAGAAGAATGATTGACATTGTGCTGGAAAAGCAGTAGTAAAACCATGAAAAAGAGATTTAGTTTTCGTTTACAGAAGGGTCCTTCAAAGCTCTGTAGTGCTCAAAAACTGGTTTAATAGAAAATTCCTAAGCTTACGTAAATATCATAATTTATATGTTAAAAAGAATAGTTTGCTACAACTAAAAAAATTTGAAAGCTAATGTCCTCTATAAATCTGGTAGTTTAAGGTCTCTATCAAACTACAGTTTCAGCGCACAGATCTTTTTTTCAGTTCATTTTTTTCCTTCGAAATACATGCACAATTTAGACTGTGTCTACTTGAGGGCAGTTTACTTGTTACATTACAAAATGAACACTGTTGGTAGAAAATGACAGAACTACTGGGAAAAAACTGATTTTGTGGTCAGAACAGCAGATCAATACAGCAAAGGAACTACCCCATTGCTGTCAACACAGAAAAACATTCTAGTGTGGGCATCATGTTAGGCAAGTATGTCCCGCTGCATAGAGATGTCAGTAGAGTAAGGGTTTTTCCTACATGACCCTCTAGCTCACTCAAATGACCAACACATTTAATGTGTCCCTGTTGCCTTTCCTCTCTATGTAGGGGTACATAGTAGTAGTAGTGTTACCTCAGAAAGACCATGAAAATTCCTTTGTGTAGTCTTCCAGGTCCACACTGAAAGGAGTGAAGTAAAAGTGAAAAGGATTACTGCAAAGGATATTCTATTAGACTAAAAACTTTGACAATTGCTCAGGAAGCCATGCTGCAAAAGAAAACCTCTTTGTTTTTGTTCTGATTGCCAAGTATGTTAAGAGGAGAATGTTGTCAAATAGCTGAATATCATCAAAATCAGCTTAAGAAGCCTTAATGCCTCCCTGTCTGCACAATGTCAGTCACCAGTCTGCTCTTTTGAAGTTTCCCCAGTTCAAGAGCAAACATAACCAAAGGCGAATATGGTTACAGCCCCAAAGTTGAACTTGACCTTTAAGTAACTCTTTCACTTTTCCCCACTCTCCTTTCCAATTTATCATTCATTTCGCAAAGCTGGAAAATGCATTGTATCTTTTTTCTTTCAATATGATTTTTGTTGGTGCTGTTCTGAACTTTCATTTTAATCTTCATGCTATTTTTCTTTAAAATATATACATTTTAATCCAGAGCACCAGACATAATGATTTGATTATCTAGTTTATTATATTTTTCATATATTCAGGCTGCCCAAGCACCTGCAAATTCCTTTTGTGTAATCACAGAGAATTCTGAAGTTTCTTTTTAAGAATGTATTACAATAGCTGGAAAATTTATTTCTTTTTAATATCTCTGAAAATGAACATTGAGGTCCTCTTAATAATTTAGAGTGAGATGGAAAAGACAGAATGCTGAAACCATGAATTATGTGGAATGCAACACACATTCTTTAGTAAATCCAAATATAACAGAGAACAGTTCATATTCTTTTTACACTAAGAAAAGTCCAAGAAAGCCTTGTCATTTTTGTTGACTTGAGTTTGAAGAGGCTGCTGCATTCCTATTTTGCAGTGTTCAGCTCAAATTTATCTATAGGACATGCCTGCAGAATATGCTTGGCTATGCATCAACTCTGCTTTCTGTACCTGTTATACACTTTGGCCAGGGTCAGGTCCTTTTACAAGGACGAAGCACATGCCTGAAATGTCCAGCCCACAGAGAGGATGTGTGTTCCCTCCTTAAAGCCTGTGTGGATGGAAAATAATGGAGTGAACCACACAGAAACTCAGCCTGAGAAACTCAGTCACTCACTTGCAAAAGAGCAGTAGCATTTTAACAGCTACCACATCTCATCGGTTTATCATAATCCTTCACCTGAGATGATTACATCTCCCTGTGACAGCTCTTCATCTGTGTCAGCACAGAGTCAGAAAGATTAGATTAATTCATTGCTGAGAGAAATTTGAGCTGACTGATGTTATTTGCACTGCAACAGAGCCAGGCTGTACTTGGCCTTTGCTGGAACCGTGTTAGTTAACAAATAAAGGATGTAAAAGGGCACCTTTAGCACCGAAATTTTGCCTCCTCAAATTTTATTTTCATGAGAGGTGACAGCGGCTGTTTTGGAAAATGACAGGGCTTAAATTATTCCTTGAGAGACCAAGAGTGTCTCCTGAGAGACTTTCAAATACAAATAGATATTGGCAAATCAGACCTTGGTACCTGTCCAAAGTTTAAATAGCAGCAAAGATATGACCACAGTTGTATCCTCTGTCTTGAAAATACTGGACAGAATACTGTGAAGGAGAATGGCCACATACTCCAGCAGCAAGTGTTTTAACTAATGCACGGGAGAGCATAATTCTGCCAAAAGTTCACTAGAGGTACAGGTACTTCAACTTGTATTGTTCAATAGCGTTGTCATCTGTTGATTAGTGAGATGCATCAACGAGTTCCCAAGGGAGGGAGCTCAACAAGCTCTTAGTATCCACAAGGATGATTGTTACAATATAGAAATCTTAGAACTGAAAAACTGGAGTAAACAATATTCCCCTCAGTCAAAAAACAACCCAAAACACTTTACACCTATATACAGATATAATACACCCACGTCAGTATTGAGGTTCATTCTGTGTAATATATTTCTAGGGTACAGACAGAATATGGAATTATTTTCATTAAATGCCACATAAGGACTATTTTACCTTCTGTGATAATATTTACAGTATACCTATTCAAACTTTACAAGCAGCAATAAATAGCTCACAGAACAAAAAAGTGTGAACAAACACATCAGCTGATCTTTAGACTCATGAAGAAATAGACTCTGCAGAATTAGTTATACAGGAAAGACTACGATAAAATTAAAAAATTCCCTAGCTTCTACAAAGTTTGGTTTTTTTCAGCAGAAGCAGCTGCTGATTTTTTAACCAGGAGCATGATGCTTCAAATTCAGTAGTAAAGACAATCTTGCACTTAGCAATAAAATTGATGTGCAGCCTATTATCAAGACAATCAATGATCAATTTGCAGAGAAAATTCTCTTGGCATACGCACAAATTCTCCCTTTTCCATCACATTACAATTTTAAAGAATGACAGCTATGCTCCAAACCTTCAGTAAAACACCTTTATTTAAATATCTTCAAGTATCCTTTTCGTTGCTGCATTTTCAGGACAAACTCTTTTCTGTTGATAGAAATCCTGATAACTACCCTGAATTTGCATTATTTCGGATTTATGATTAGGTAAGTGTGAATCTTTAATATCAAGCCTCTATTAACTCCAGGCAAGATGTTGTGGATAGCTGACCTTATCAGAAAATGGTGTTTAGATTGAGGCAAACAGATAACTAGATACTAAGTTTTCCCATCTTAATGCAACACAAGTTAAATGTTATCAAAGACTTGTGCAGAAATGTTGAATGGAAAATCCCAAGCAATGCAAGTCAGCAGTTTAAGAACAAGACAGAGGCATGAATGAGCTTTATGTTCTACAGTTTGAAAATGCAAAGGAAAATATTAGGGTGGAGAAATGAAAGAAATTATGAGAACGAGTCTCAAATTTCCACACTGGCACTTGAAAGACTGCTTAATAATTTGGTGTTATCATCCCTCTCACATTGTTCACATTTTGGTCCTTTCTTCAGTGGTTTTGTACTCATATTTATTTTAGGAAGCTCATGCAGGTCCAGTCTGACAGACAACATGTCCCAGTCTGTCTCTAAGCCAAATTGCTATGTGGATCTGTGGCCTTAGCAGTCTAACAGTGAGAGGGAAAATCTTCTGGCCCATGCTTGGTGGTCCTCTAAACCCTGCAGAGAGGAGGGATTGTGAAGTTGCATTTAGCACAGGCAGTAGCCAGCATTTTTGAAATCAGATGGCAAACTAACTCTGAGTTGACAGTCCCCCTATCACCGTTTTACAGTCCATACCGTTGCTAGCAAGGGTCATTCACCCTTGCTTTATATCTCACTAGAGATTTAAATAGACAAGTATAATTCCTTCTATATAAACAAATCAATGTAAAAAAGATATTTAAAAGATGACAATATATTCATGCAAATAATCCTTATGGCTGTAATACACTTCACCTCCTCCACCCCACTCCACTTCCCTCATGTCTCTGTTTTTTAATCCTCTGGTCACCTTGGAAAACCTATTTTTTTCTCTATGCTGGGGGAGAGTGTTAATGGTTGGGTGGAATTTTTTTATTATTGTGTCTATGTTGGTAATAGTTTACTCTCTTCAGAAAAATTGTTATTTATCAAAGCAGGGTTGGTAGTCTTTTCTCTGCATCTAAGGCATCCCAGTAGTTTATAAAAAAGGTAAACATGCCCGGGCATCAGGATATAAAGAGGTAAAAATCTGCTCTAGCTGCAATAAACTCTTACTTGTAAATAGCTTCTCCCTCTGAGTCTTCTTTTACAGATGCTCTCCTATGAAAACACTGCAGTTGGGCAAACCTGCATTCTTCGACAAGCCCTTAATTAACAGAGAGTTAGGAATGTCTTTTCCCAAAGCCTGGAATGCAGTATTATTGGCCTGCCACACAAAGTCATCACATAACTTAATGAGCCATTGGCACTTTAATTTTATAACACACTTCCCCAATTAAGCTCTCTAGACCCCAGACTTAAACAGCTGTCCACAGCTGTTGGAAAGTGATTTATCATTGTCAGTCTTTGCAGCCAAAACATTCAAAGGTGCAAGTTTTCAATATCACTCATCAGATAAACATTTGTCTGTTTTCATCCATTTTAATGCTGTTTCAGTAAACCTTTGTGCATCAATTTAGATAGTTTTTGTATCTATTCTATAATATGCAGATTCATGTTAATTCTGCATTTTCTTCATGTGTACCCAAGTGTGTCAGGGAATACAGAAAGACATAACCTCTAATAGTGCTTTGCTTCTGTTTCCAAATGTGGACTGAAAAGCTCCAAACTTTCAGTATGGTTGGTCATAAAAAGGCATGCACTCTTGCACACACATTAAAAGCAAACATTTAGATTCTACACAACTTCATTTGCATATGTTCTGACCTTTCCTTTTTGAGGCAATCTTCCAGTCGTGTAATACTGTATTATAAAATAGGCTGTAGAGCTTCCCAAAGAACAAACCTAACAAATGGACTTAAGAAGTCCAACAGGCAGGATTCACTACTGAAACATTCAAAGGGGTGGGCGTTCTGGGTATTTGATTAGACAAACATTCAACTCTTCTCATCCATTTCAATACTTTTGCAATGACATTTTGAACATTAACCTCACTCTTCAGATGTATCTTACTTTTTCAACTTCAAACATAGTATATTTTGTTCTGCATTCTTGTATACTATACTTTTGTACAGTTGGCAATATTGATTTGGTGTACTACACCTCACATCAGGGAGAAGTAGAAGCTATTTTGGTTAGAGTAGGAGATAAGTGAAAAAGGCTACTTTATCTGGCTACCAGAGTTTAACACAGATAGAAAAAGGTCTAGTGTTGATTTTTGCAGGTAACTTTTATTGGAGACAGTATTTTTTTTTTTCCATAACATAACTTAATCCTCCCAATACAGGTACCGATACATTGATAGTATGGTGAAGAGTCACACCATCGCTGCATTCTAGTTATGAGACTTTCTTAACTTAAGTCTTTATTGCCTTCAAGTTCAGAAAAAACAGAACAAATATAACTGTGGAGGTAGGCAATACTCACGCTCAGCCCTGCCACTACAGTTGAAAGCATTTGTCAATAATGCTTGTGCAGTGTGTGGGGTTAGAACTAATGGAAAAATTTTCCAGTTTTGAACATTGCATGGCAATAAAAAGCAGAGACAACAGACAACTGGACAGATTTTAAGATCTGCAGAGAGAAATAAGACTTGTTCCTTGCACTTCTCTAGTATTAGTCAGTCATGCAGTGGCCTGCGTTGAGTTAGTGGGTGGTCTGGTCTCTAGCTAGTCAGTTACTAGCTAGGCATTTACCAGTGCCATATTACAGAGGATACCCATAAATGAAAGGCTTTATTCCAACTCATTTACAGTAGACAAATTTCTCAAATAGTAACTGAAGACATTACTTATACACTTATATTCCTTATACACGGTCAACAAATCAGTGTTTAAAGAGGACAAGAAGCAGTAGAGTTTTTCCAAAGAAAGACACATTTCATTCATACAGAGTTGGTGATGTCAAAGAGAGAGACTTGACACAGTGATGCCTACTAGCAAAATGTCACAAACAAAGAAAAATCTATTTCAGCAAAAACATTTCTTTTCTTTTTTTGAAAAGAAAACACCATAGAATGGCCCAAGCAGAATCAAAATATTCAGGTCCCACCAGCCTGAGCAGTCACAAAGGCGTTGCTTGCCTTTGGAGATGGGACAACCTCGGAAGGTGGGGAGGAATTGTCTTATTCCCCATCCACTTTTCAACCAAGAAGACTGGGGAGAGGTGCAAATTTCTTTCTCTCTGAAGTCTTTAGGATGATTCTCTGTATTTCAGATGATAAAATTAATTTCTACACGGGATTTCAATAATGGATTATGATCTTGTAAGTTCAAGGATGGATCATTTAATCCATCTGTGATGGCAAAGAATCTCAGTAGCTACTCTTTAAGCTGAGGGCTGAGCAATGTGGACTTTCCCTTCATTTGTATTTGCCTCTACACCCCTTATCTGCTAATTTATAGATGCATGCCAGGGCTATGGGAATAATGCACTAGTTAAGACTAAATGTGGAACTCAAGTGTATCTTTCAACCAACGCTAGCTGGTAGAAGCCTATCAGGCTTGTTTTCTACTCTCCAGAGTGCCTTCCTGATGCCAAAATTGAGCACACCAAGAAAAATGACCAGTCAGAAGTTTTAAAAGAAGCACACTCAGAAGCAATTTTTTGTATTCAATTACTGCAGGACATAGTAAATATCAAAAATAGGAAATGTTTAATAACTGGATGAAACAAATGTACATAACAGAAGTCTGCCAACTCTTCCTAAGTACAACAATGCAGATTC
This sequence comes from Corvus kubaryi, assembly GCF_017639235.1. Lineage (NCBI taxonomy): Eukaryota > Metazoa > Chordata > Aves > Passeriformes > Corvidae > Corvus > Corvus kubaryi. The sequence continues at coordinate 3,968,856 of NW_024581127.1, read as the reverse complement.
AACTTTCAGCTCAAGAAATCCCCAAGCAGTAAATTTCCAGAAGCCGTAAGAGAGGGACTAGTATCATGTGAAGTAACTTTCTATACTGGTGCCATTCCTAAGTATTCAACCCTGGACCACTTCCAGAAAGCTAGAGGACCCAGCAGCACAGCCATTAGTAAATTTAGCATATCTTTGATGTGATCCACACAGACATTAAGTTCCCACAGACTATCCAGGAAAGCAAAGATACTTGTTACTTCAAATGCTCAGCACATATCCATAAGGTTTTTAGTAAGCCTGTTTCCTCATATCTCAAGTACTGCTTTGTACAAGATAATTGTCAACATTAAAACTCAAAACTCAGAACTACATAACTTCCTACACAGGTGTAAAACTCATCTGCAGAGAGAACAAAATTCCTTTCAAGACTGCAAAATATGGCCCTGTACTGTTCTACTTATCTCCAGTGCAGGTTCCTTCAATCTTACCACCATTAACATCAGAGAGACACAGTCTTGTGCACAATGAAGCAAATAAAACCATATCCAAAAAACACTCTGTGCCTAAACTTCTCTTCCCGGGAGAAAGCTGAAAAGTCAAAGCAAGCATAACATCAGCCAGTCAAGGCAGGCAGCACATTTCTGGGAACCACTTTACTCACCGCTGGAATGGCCTGAACAGCAAACTTCCTTGTGCTCACAGTTGAGTTCCAAGTAGAGAAAGAGACCTGGTTTGAGCAAGGTTTGTTGTCCTGCTTCCAGGTAGGGGACTATCCAAGGCAAGGCAGGGTGCAGAAGCTGGAGTGATAAAACCTTATTTCTAAAGGCAGGAGATTTGTTCTGGAAGAAGGTTTCAATAGACAACACTGACAACAATGAATGGCATAAAGCATGTGATCTCTTGCAGTAGGAGCAGATGCAGTGTGGTGTTCTAGTAAAATGAGTATTGCTTTAAACATAGATCAGGCTAGCCCAAAAACTGTCAGAGTGAGGGTCAGACTCTATTGAATTTGGTGCCTTTTTAGTATGCTTCACTGCAAAGTTACCATGAAATGTATGGATCTTGGTAGACAAAACTAAAATAAATCTGCTATTTTTTTCAGTTTTAAAAACAATCTTTCCAACAAAATTTTCCTCAGCACTAGAATTAAGAGGAATCATAGCAACATTTTATCATACATACTTCCTTGCATATAAAATTTAACATAATCCACTGAGAGTAGCGGAATAATATCAAAATTTAATTTTCAGTTCTACTCTGTGTTTTACGAGATGTTATCCTTTTTCTTCTTTAGTCAGCTGGCACCTCTGAATGACATTTTCCCACTGAACTATTTTTAGCTGAAGTAAAATCAATATTAGTTTGAAAAACTGGGAAAGGAAAAAAAGACTTCAGCATTTTTAGTTAGCAGATGTTGGAGAGATAGGGGGAAAGTTTTATGCTAACATAGTGTTTCTCAAGGATAAACAATGATTCAATAACACATTGATCTAAAGCATATTTTGCTGAGGAATTTACAGTATCCTTATCACACCTATTTAAGTTACATGTGGCTGAGGTGAGACACTGCAGCCAAGTATTGGTGACTACCCTGTACAAGAGGAAGCTTGCTGTAGTCCTGCATTCCATTTTCTACAGCTTTAATCTGGTCCTTCATGGACAGAGGGACTGAAAACTCTCAGCAGTGACTGAGTGGACCAGTGAGTAATGTAGGAACACAGCTACCACCTTTGTCTTGAGCCAGAGGTGACCACACAGGTAAATACTCTTGCAAGACAGCCCCATAGTGTATGGGCTCCTACATCCTCTTAAATCTGACACATCATTTGCATCTCATGTGGCTGCCTCAGATTTAATTTCTTGCATTTTCTTTTTGTCTTGAGAAGAAGGATATGATATGATTCTTTGATTCTATAATAGAATGCAATGATTTTTGTTCAGTCCTGAAGAGTATGCAAAGTCCCTTATCCTTGCAGACAAAGGCCAAAAAGCAAAGCAAAGATTTTTTTGCAGAGAACTCTGTACCTCTTCGAGCCAGGACCTAACTGAAAAACTCCTTCAAACATTTCCTTTGTCAGCCACTTACAGGACTTGTTCCAGCACTCTTTCCTGGCCTTATAAGTTCTTCTTCTCTTTGTCACACACAAAATGTCACCCCACTAATGTACAGTCATGCTCGCTATACCCTTGGGTTTTGATGCAAAACTCACTAAAACATTAGTTTGCACCCTTGGCTGCGCTTTTATGAGGCCTGTAATTTTAGATGTTATTTTTTAATTGTTTCGTCATTAACTAAGGGATTTTGACTGTTTCTTGAATGAGAGATGCACTGTTTGCCTGCTTGAAGAGAAAGAACTTCCTTCAGCCTCTGCTCTTGACCCTCACGTGATAGAAAAGACTACTATGCCTCCCTTTTTCAGAGAAAGACAGAAAAAGACAAGGAAGGATGTTATTTTCCTCCCATTTCCCTGGAAGTTCCTTTTGTACATGTAGCCAGGTCTCCTGGGCCAAGGCCACAACCCTTGCACAGCCCACCCTACACCATGCCACAGTTATTTCTGTATGATTAATCTTTCAATACAAAAAAGTGTTTTCAACATGGTATTGCAATCTTCTGCACATTTGCAAGAAAGCATGAATCTAGGTTGGGATGGCTCAAAATTTCTTACAGACTGATGCAAAGGGGAAAAAAAAAGAAATTTTGAATTCATGTGGATTGCTGAAAATTTAGGCAAGATATATCAAATCCATTACATATTTAATAAAAGATTTCTCTGTTGGCCATCAAATTAATTAATTATGCTCAATCAAATGAATTATTTAAGCATGTAAAACTTGCAAAATATGAGACTTGGCCCTTCTTGATTTGCAAAATGGTGTGTAGAAACCTCTGAGCACCTTCATGCCTGTGAGTACAAAAGGACCTCTGCACAAATACTCACTTGCATGAACATTTGTGGTATCTGAGCTTTTCCTTGTAGATTTTGGCTCTTTGTGAACATCCATAAACTGGGATTCCAATAGTGCAAACACTTGCATATCTGAGTTAACACTGTGCATATGAATAATCTAATTGAACTCACATGCACAAAATTATTCACATATGTTTGTAGGACCGTGGCCAAAAGAATATTGATTTCTATGACATATATTTATTCATTTCACTTCATTTAAGATGAGCCTGAGCCACAAATTGCTGGCTTAATGCTGCATCTTCTCAAAGTGTGGGGGTGTTCTGAAAAAAATCTTGGTCCCAAACCACTTCTTGTCCAATTAACATTTTGTATATTTCATTTTATTGTCTATTCGGTTTTTTTTAATTCATCAGAACATAATGTCCGACTCCAATTAGTAAACAATACCCAAATTATTCATCTCATCTCCCTATGGTTAAAGAAAATATAAATGTGTATACCCCAGTATAATAGGAAGCTCAATTTAGTAACTTACTACCTTAATGTAATGACCCTTTTCCTCTGAGAACTGCCTTTGACTCCAACCTAAACTAAGGCAGAGGAAACTCATTTTGACTGTAATGGCTACATGTATAATGAGATTAGGCTGACAGAATCCTGTTCTCTCCTTGCAGCCCAAAGGTATTCAATTCAAAACCTCCCTCTTTGCTTGGAAAGGGAAGGTGCTAACATTGGACCTGCTGGTCACTTAACAGTCTACTCAAAACACATTTTTTGCTTTTCTTCCATCAAACTGACTTCTGTAATGAAAAATACTGTACAAGAAATGCTATCTAATGTTAAATCTCTAGATAAAGTTGTCTCCTTAACCAATAAACTGTTAAGCCTTCTAGGAAACCACAAAGAACATGCTGTTTCATGGTATATGGAATTAGGGCCACAGTCTTTCATTTCCTGGCATTCATATATACTTAATTAATTTATTAATTTGGTAGCTTCTACCTACCCCAGCAAGCATGAACATAAGAGAAAGAGATTTTCAGTTTAAAGTTGGAGAGTGTATGTAAAATTTTAAGCTTCTGCAAAATATTTTAGCAAAGAGAATTGCAGACATGCAGGTATGTAGCACAGCAGGCAGACATTGTGCTGAGACACAGGGTAAAACCCTTTTACTCTGTCCCTGTGTAATCTTTTCTCCAACTCTACGGAGCAATAAGTTTCAAGACAAGAAGTGTCCATTCTGGTTATTAATTCTACTTCTTTCACTTAATTATTTTTGCACCAGAACCATCCTAGTTTCAGTTGCAGCCTCACTTTGTGAAACACATCTTCCCGTCAATTAAAACTTCAGTATTGATGAATCAGCCATGCTTTGAGAGAGATTGTTTCAAGTCCTCCACTTCAAAAAATACTCATCTTTCTGACTCTAATAGTAGAAAGCATTATGCCTTCTCTGTGGGATTAAATAGCTCTCTTTAGGAGAAATCTTTTTCACATCAGTATTTCTAAACTGTTGTCATCAATTGCCTATAAAGACCTGTGATCCAGGGCAGCAGTCAGTGCATCATCACATTTTCTTGGGACAAGAGCATACTCTCACGCAGGGTCACTGGAAAGGACTTTTCAATTTCAGGACCAGTTGTTTTAGCATATTTCCATCATACATCTTTTAGTATTTAACTAGGACTTTTTTTCCAAAGGTTTTACATTATTTAAAGAATAATCATCAGAAAAACATGTACTTTTTCTGCATGAAAACGACTTTGTTATATTTTTGGTCTTGTTTTGGTTATTTTTAGAATTTTACTATTCTCTTAAAAAAATAAGTAGATATTTTTCCAAAAAAGGAAAGTACAACAAATCAAAGGACTACAAGCTTCCCTAATTTCTTTCAGGAAGAAACATGCACAATGGTTGCCTAATCAGTCAGTCCCCATGTGAAACAAATAGGAGTATTGTTCAACATAGAAATTCTCCAAGCACTAAATCCATCAGACAGAGCTTATTATTCGCAGGTTCAGATTTAACGTGCCATGAATCTCCTATACTTCCTAACGTTTTGTTTCTGATCTCCTGTGATCAGTGCTGCTTCTTAACGTGGCCTGTGGTGCGCCACAGACACCATTACAAACCTGCTGTTAAATCAATCACTGGGTGGCACCCAAGAGCCAGCTAAGAGATGTATTGAATTGCAGACACTCTCTAATACACATATTTTAACAATTTCCTCCGTCTTCAGTGAAATTATGCTAATATTTTAGTTGAGTTTCCTTAAGTCTGGAACTCAAATTAAGTCTGTCTGTTTCGTTTTTATGATAGTGCTTGAAATCACTTGCAGACAAGGGGTTGTTGGACCATGAGATTTATAGTGGCAATGCCACAAAGGTGAAACACATCCTGAGGAAGAGGAAAGCAATCTGTATAGCCAGTGTTTTCACTGCAGTAAAGTTTATAGCAGTATTAAGGGAATAGTTACAAATCAGTTTGATGGTGTTGATTTCATTGAGAATAAGTATTTACACTTGCAAGCTTTCTCTTAATAATTTTCAGTATGTTTTACACAATGGGGTTAGTGAAGGTTGAATCTGAGCATATTTCGAGAGTGACAAAATCTGTTTTTCTTTTTCCCACCCATCCTTCTACTTTACTTCACAAAAATGGTTTTATAACAGCTCCTAAGGGGCTGAGTCAAGGTTCAGCTATTTTACTGAGGTTTACTGATGTTTCTGAAGATGCTGCAGAATCTTTTATGTTCAGATGCTTTTGGTTATGATGCAGACATATGTGGGAAGTAAAATAAAGTGTATGAGTACCAAAAGTCATCCACTTCCTCTATTGGCTCCTTACCACCAATTAATTACCTGGAAGGCTGGGGTTAGAGTATATGATTTCCAAATATAAAGCTTTCTAAACGATGCAGGTTATAATAATTTTTCTTCCCTGCTGGCAATTGAACAGTTCACACCTCATTGTGCCTCTGTAGCATGCAAACTTGTCACCTGCAGAATACCTCTAAATTCAGTCACTTTGGGGCAAGGGGGAACCCTTAACACATAAATATGTAACAGATGTGCAAGAGTACTTGGGGACAATTATATTAGGTAGGGACAATAAACCAGACGTCTTCTTCAGATAATATTCCAGTTGAGAGATAATATTTCTTGGCGGATGCTTGGGTCTGAAAGGCCTTTCCAGGGTAAATGGGGAGCTAGCAAAACCAGAACCAGGGAGAAAAGGTAGACGGGTTGGGGGGGGGGGAGGGGGCGTTAATTACTATTGCCTTCAATGGCAAGAGAAAGGTACATAAAGGGGAATTAATTATGCAACAGCAGCTGCACCCAGTGTGAAGGGGCAGCTAGAGAGTACCCATCACAGGGGCGGGGATGCTGGTCAGCAGGCAGGAATGGGCAGTGGAGAACATCTATCAGATACCCATTTCAAAGTTATATTATCTAAAAATGCATTAGGTGATAAGGGCTATGTGTCTTGAACTGCAACAAACGTATGCCCGTTCTCTCTCTCCTTCTCCCTTCAAATCTGTCCAGAGCTGTTCTGCAGCCAAGAATTTACACTGTCAGCCCTTCAAAAAATGGGCTGGTTTTGTTGTGTTGTCCTTGCACATCATGTTCAAAGTCTGCCTTTAACACAGTCCCACAGTCCTGAACAACACAGACATTACACTTAGTGCTTCCCACTAACCACCTACCCCCACTGGCTTTCCCCTTCACTTCTCCTTCTGCTTCCTTCATATAAAACCAATTTTTGTGTCTTTCCTTTCCTAACTAAAACAGGCTTCCAATTAATGTTTGCCTTTAGGATGGTGTACCCTCCACAGTGTGGAGCACGGCAAGGTCACAGACCTCACTTCCTTCCTTAAACTAAGTAAGTGCAATTGTACGGGCCACACAAAGATGACTGTCCATGTTCCTCCCTGCCTTTGTTCATCCATGCAAAAGATGCCTACAATCCAACATTGAAACAGTAAAGCAAATGCTAAATACACATCTGAAATTAAGACAAGATCATCTTTGACACTCATGAGAGCTCTGTTTTAAGATATAGCCACCACATGCTTAACTTTTGTCGCCAAATAATGTGTAAGAAAAAGTTAACCTGCCTGCTCATACATGCCTACTGTTTGGAGTATATTAAATAGAACATCCATAGCTTGAGAAATAAGAATTCTCTAGAGATAAAGAGGCTGTCTTTTCATATAACAAATTAAGCTCCTATATAATTTTAAGCTTCTTTATTTCAAGGGGTAGGAGAATGGTCTAGTTTTAGAAATTAAAATACTTTAAGTTAAATCCTTGCGGTGATTTTCTTTATAATGAAAAAATACTGTACTTTTATGGAGAGCAATGAGTAGTTATGGTAGTTGCCTTTTTCGTCTCATTTTAAAGAACAATTGGTCTATTCAAGAAATGGTTTTTTGTTCTTTTTATTGAGTAATTTAAATATTCTAGTTTCCAGTTTCCTTATTTTAATGTTTTCTCATTCCTTGGAGTAGAAAATTAATATAAAACACTTATTTCAATACCACAGTTTGGGAAATTATTTTTCTTCAGATAATCTTTTAAGAGTAGAGCAATCATAATATAATGTCTTTATATCGAAGAGATTTCTTCCTATTCCAGTTCTTACAAAATTCATAATAATGAGCCTCTCTAAAGTTTCTGTACCTCTGTGCAATGCACACTCAAGGTTGGTTTTTGATTGTCAAAACTAGACTGAAACAAGAAAAAAAAGTGATTGTTCATTCCTAGAAATAATATTTAAACCACAGGGATGTGGATGACAAGGTACATGCCCATCTGAGGAGGAGTAACTTCGCTCTTACAACTGTGGAACTGTGTATCACGGGGTTTGGATTTATTTCTGATTCATACCCTCCTGAGTGACACCAGAGCCAATGCAGGTTAAGGACTTCAGAAGTGAATTACAATAAGGACAGCAATATGAGTATATGCTTGACCTGGGTACATAAATGCCACTTATCAAGGTAGGGTAAAACCTGATTCACTCACATAAGGACTTTCCAGATATGAGTTAAATACAAATACATTTTTCTACATCATTAAATTGAAACCCGACTCTGGTCTGAGTTCAAGAGTGCACACTGCCAGATCACAGTAGAACTGTATCCCTAACGTGAGTATCCCAATGCACCAGTTTTCTGCAGCTGAGAAACTGGCCCATTCCCCCCACATTCACACTTGCAATGTGACAGTCAGTGGTGATTAATCTGTACATGACACAAAGAGATGTCCTTTATGTTGTGTTGTTTTAATCAAATTTTAATTGGCCAAAAGTTATTTTAGTTTCTGATTTTAAGTTCTTTACTTGACATGATGGCTATGATAAAGATGGAAGAGTCATATTAAAAAAATACAAGGATTATTTTCTTGAAAACTTACAAGAACATTTGAACCTGATTTTAACATACTGTAGAAATTACTGAAAGCAATACTTTTTGGGTTTTTTTATTGGACTGCAGGACTTCACTTTCTTTCCTTGCTTACTTTTAAGGAAACACACGGCTTGTGAGCCCTGCGTGGAGTCAGAGCACACCGTGCCTTGAGGAACAGCAGAACAGGAAATCTCTCTGGAGAGGGCTCTTTCCCTTAACACAACAGCTGCTTCTGTCCAGTGTGTTTGTTCAACCTCAGTCAGATCTAGTCATTTAAGAGGTTGCATCTTACTATGATAACAGGTCCAATGGCATATTGTCATGGTTTAACCCCAGCCAGCAGCCAAGCCCCACAAACAGCTCCTCACTCACTCCCCCACCAGCAGGATCAGGGAGAGAATCAGAAGAGTAAAAGCTAGAAAACTCGTGGATTGAGAAAAAGAGAGGTTAATAGAGAAGCAAAAGCTGTATATACAAAGGAAAGAAAAACAAGGAAATAATTCACTGCTTCCCAGGGGCACCCAGGTGTTCAGCCATCTCCAGGAGAGCAGGGCTCCCTCATGTGCAACTATTACTTGGGAAGACATACCCCATCACTCCAAAAGTACCCCCTTTCTCCTTCTTCCCCCAACTTTATGTACTGAGAATATTGTCTGGAATATCTCTTTGGTCAGTTGGGGTAACCTGTCCGTGCTGTGTCTCCTCCCAATTTCCCATGCATCCCCAGCCTACTCGCCAGCACGGCAGTCTGAAAAGAAGAAAAGGCCTTGGCTCTGCGTGAGCACTGCTCAGCAACATAAAAAAAAAAAAATCTCTGTATCATCTATGTTCAGCACAAATCCAAAACACAGCCCTATACCCACCACCCTGAAGAGAATGAGCTCTACTGCAGCCATTTAGAGAACAATACACGTATTCAAATTCCTCTCAAAAACGACATGATTTTTAGTGAAATCGCTCATTAACTCTATATAACACTCCTTTTTGGCCTGAAAACATTGTCTGCTCATTTTTGGTTTTTTTTCTCCACTGCTTCCCCAGCTTTCTTTTCCTTGTCCTCTTCCCTGATTTCCATTAATATAACTGAAGAATCCTTGATCCATCGCTTCTTTTCAGCAATATGTAACTCATTTCTTCATTCACTTCTTTTCTAACACTCAGTTCTCATATTTGTCTTACAAATGTCCTTTGGTGATACCAGGTTTCCCAGTGACCAAAACAAACTGCATCTGGCTCTGTAGTTCCAGTTGCATTTTCACCACATTTGATTGAACTCTCAGACCTTCTTTCCTCTCCACCTCTGTGTTCATTCTGCACTAGATATAATAATATCATTGATCTTTTCCTATTTTATGTAGGCAGATATTCTTCTATCCCATTTCTGTCTATTGGAAGAGTCTGGCAGGGGCATAAGATTCCTTTCTCCCTTAGGAAGCCTAATCCATAAACTCACCATCCAACTCCATGCCAACAAGTCATATATCCTATGCTTTTGGTCTACGCTACAGTCATTTTGCTATCTGCTAGCATATACACATCTAGCACAAGGCCAGTTATATGGAGAAGTTCCAAGGTGACCACAATATTTTCAGTATCAGGTTCCAAAATACCTTATTTCTTACTAAGCCAAAATAACATACCCAGTTAGTAGCCACCAAAGAAAATGTTGGCCCTCTTCTAACTGAGCTAAGTAGCACACCTGTTTTGCTCTGAATATCCACTTCTCACCTTAGAGCTGCTCTTACCTCAGTGTTCTTGTTTAGGTTGGAAGAGTTTTAAACCTCTCCTCCCAGGCAGATGATGTTGATTTACATCACCTGCATGTACCTAGCAAGCTAGGTTTTTTGCTGGGACTTTAAAAGGAACCACATGCTTCATTTTATCTGCCAGTCAGGTTCAATAAAGTTAAGGGAAATAGTGCAATACTCTGTGATTTTTGTGGAGACAATCAGCTGCTCCTTGACTTAAGCTGCAGCTTTTACTGGACAATCCCTCTCAAGATCGTACCTAACTTTAATGCATTATTTGTATGGCAGTTCTAACAGGCTTTCAAAATTAGCCAAACAGCCAAAAATTCATTCAAGCTCTCTCCTTAGTTACTGTAATTTTTTTCTCTCTAGCCTTGACAAATAACCCACATCACAACTTTTCGGGATACCTTGTTGTGATAATCTGTTTAATTAGTCCCTTTGAGTGCATAAACTCCTCTATGGGGTTACTCACTTCTATTTTATATGTGAAAAAATATTTATCTTCACTTTCAAAGCCATCATACCCTACTTCCAGCCTACTTATACATCTGTTTCACCACTAAAGTGAGTCCTTCAGCAGTATGCAATTGTAATCTCATCAGCTGGGTACATTTTTAAGCAAGTAATTCTATGCTTTCTCCCAGAAACAGCAAAATTTTATCTCTATCTCCCCATAAAGATACCTTGGAGTCTTTCCTCAAAGCCCTTCTGTTCTGGGATAGATCCCATAAGTGAGCCATGTACCTGGACATCATTTACTGTGGTCTTGCAGTTGCACTGTGAGCTCTTTAGGGCAGGGAGAAAGATGGGGACTCCTCACATTATGTAGTCATAGTCATCGTACCTAATTGCTTTGATAACACAAATAATTATTCAAAATAGCAACTGAAATCACAGCAAAGAGTAGCAGCTGTCTAATTTATCTAAAACACTAAAGGATTTTTCAATAAGGCTTTTTCAGTTGTGAAATTCATCCTGAGTCACCACATCATGAGTCTCTTACTGTTCTGGTCACACAACAAGACCAACTGATCAGCTGGATTTTAGAAAGCCAGATGTGTTGATAGGATGGCTTTATATTCAGGTGGTTGGACAAGTTATAAACAATTAGTCTCATTTGCCTATTTTTATCTTAAGTGTATGATATGTTCATAAATGGCTCAACCTTGACTGGATCAGGCATTTTTCACTTTAACAGAAAGCATAAACATGACTCTACATGTGAGAATGACTGGAAGCAGTGATTCTCCACTATTCAATTGAGGAAAAAATGAACAAAATTCCAAGCTGTTTTTATTAAATAAAGATGGAGTAAAAGCCACAAGCTGGTAAGCCTGTAAGATATCACCCTGCCTGCAATCCACCACACCTCCAAACCTACCACTTTTTCCAACTCCAAGGAGAAAGAATTGCTTCCTAAAAATGAATTTGTCTTTGCTCAGAGCTAATATGTCACCTGCTGCCTACATCCTCCAGGGACTTGTCGTGCAACAAGCTCAGGAAAGCAACTGTGACTGGTGTTCACAGAGGCTGAGCAGGCAGATTCAGTCTCCTCCTCACAGCTGCATCTGTTGCTGGGGAAAAGAGTATCTGTCATAGTCCATTTGGATCTCTCAAATTTACAGGACAACTTACTCTGTGAATAGAAATAATGAATATATACATTATGAAAGATTTCTTATTGTTTAGGCAGAAGACTGATGCCTGACAACTTTGAGTCAGTAAGTTATATTTTACATTGCTTTTCTTCTCATTTTGGAAACTAAGCAGAAGTTTCAATAGTAACAATTGAAGCAACAATGTGATGAAAATTATTATCCACTTTAGGTCTACTTAAACTTGTCACATTCAGTAAACACAGTGCAGAAATAACAGATAGGAAATTTATATGGCTTTGCAGTAAATTTGTATTAGTCCAAACTGCTTTTTCAAATGAGGTCAGTAGGGTGCTTTTTCCATTTAAGAGAGTCATCCAGACTTAACAGAAGACATTATGCACATGTTGGATCTTTCAAAGAAGAAAAAAACATAGTTGGCAGGCAATTTAAACAAATACTGCGTTGTCAGTTAATACTGAATTATAACTTCATGGCAGATATTTATTGTAAAGTAGGGTTCACATTGTTTAGACCTGATTTGATATTAATGTTTTTAATATTGAAGTACCACTGGAACACAGACTGAAGTGCATACGTAGTGCTTATCTACCTAAGCATCTGTGTCAATTTTTGGGGTAGGAAATATGCCACTACTTCCATTCTGCTGTAAACTGTGGGTGGTCAAAAAAAAGGCTTGGTGGTATTAATGCATTTAAAATTAAACTGTGGCTAACAATCACTAATAAACATGTAAAGTCTAGATACTCACCCTCACACTGGTGTAAATTTGGAATCGCTCCAGAGGTTTAAGCACATGGCTCAAACTCACAGCACTAGAAAGGGATGCTAAATGCAGTCCTGGTCTTATCATAACTAAATGAAAAATCTCTTGCTTACCTTCTCCTTACCACAAAGCATTCCCAAATAATACCTCCTGGGATCTTAGAAATGACAATTTAAGCTGTCTACTCTCCTCTCATATCTGGACCATATGCTACAGCTGCCCTCTCCTCTATGGCTTTGGAGGGTTGCAGGCAGTGAGCACAATTTTATTAAGCAATGCAAAGTGGAATACCAAAATGCAGAGGCAGGCAGAGCTGTTCACCTCTGATGCAGCAGAGTACAAGGATAGTAGCCAAAGTAGGAGTTACAGGAAGAAATGCAGGGGATGTGTGTTCTTCCTCTCTGTGTAATTTTTAAACATGCTCTGTGTGAGTGGTGGTGGGAGAAGTGAGGATGAACGGTACTGCTGGGGCAGAGGGCTGCAGGAGAGCGTGAGGAAAAGCAAGGTTATGTCCTGGGGCTGACTGCAGGAGTTTCCAGCCCCTGAACACCCAAAGAATATATCATAGTGCAGGAATTTAAAAGTAAGGAATTTTAGCATGTACAACTCAGCAGTTCAGCAAGTTGTCCTCAGTTCACAAGCTTTTCTCTGGGGCTCTGTGGGTCTTCCTTTTGTAGGGGCAGCTGCTAATTGCTGCCTCTTCTCTGTCTTTCTACCCTTCATACAGGAAGAGTTTTCTAACCATGTTTAATCCAGTCTTGTGTTAAACAGAGGAGTGAAAAGTTATGTGAATTGTGCTTCCACAGGAATTCCCACAGTGAGGGAGAGATCAGTGCTGCATAGCTGTCCTTTCATGCTTTATTAATAGATATTTATATTCCATAAATACCATCTCATACTCTGCCCCTTTCCTACAATGCCACCACTTTACTGGGAAACCTAAAGCCCCATTGGTCCTTCAACTCCTTTTTTACTCTAAATCCAAAGTAAATATCATTGCATTGAGAAAGATTGTTTGAAAGATTAGGTTACTCAATTAGAGGGATTTATTCTACCTTACCAACTTCCTTATAAACATTTTCATTTGAATTTTCAAGGGCAGGAGTCCATTCTCATAACAGGCATGGGCCAGGCTCTACATACCATCTGACATCACTTCATGTGGTTTTTCTTAACCAAAATTGAAAGCTTTTATCAAGCCACATGTTCACATCAGCATGGACAGAGGCCACCATAGAAAGCTCAGAAAACCGAGGTCTAAACACATTTAGACATCAGCTGGTGCTCTGCTTAAATGGGAAGAGTGGATCCTGCTGTTATCCAGGGAGGTGATAGATCAGTATTGCTACTCAGAGGCTAAGATACAAGAACAGTGAGGTGAGCATCACAGAGTCACTTACTAAATTTCTTCCTGGGAGACAGCCATCATGCCCTAGAAACAGCAGTGTTCAAAACTCAATAGCTCTGACCCACACAGAGCTGTGCATCCAGAGTTCCCTACATGGGTTAAGACTCCTAACGGTTTTAGGAGGGGTTTCTTTATAGGTTTCACAGATTCATAGATTTCAAGGACAAAAGGAATCTATCTTCCTATGCAAGGTGGGCTACCAACCTCCTCTGAAATAATTAACTGGAGCAAGTGGAAGTAACAGAATCTCTGTTGGCACAGTTAAGACTCAATAAACAATAAAATGCAATGCCTACAGTAGATGATGCAGGAAACCAGGAGACCTGAGCTCTATCCTACTCCCCCTGCTGTGACCCTCCTACGTTCAGTCCTTTGGCTCTCTCTGCCACAGGACACTGCAGTGTTCCCCCCCATCACAGGACCCTTGCACACTTGCAAATTGCACTTCAGACTTCAGAAAGAAGATATCAAGGAGACACAGAGCATTCACTTTCATATGGTGTGCTTTTCAGCCACATTCAACAGGCTTCCAGTGAAAAACTGGAACCTCAGGAAAAAACAGATTTAAATTATGGCACTTTCTAGTCACTTGCATACAACTGCAATGTAGAGTAGCCAGTCGTAGTAATGGATATTTTTCCCATTCAGATAAAGATTGCGCATTCAGATTGCCTTTTACCTTTTTATTTTCTTTATTCCTTTACCAATAATACTTTCACTAACCTTTATTTTTCACAATGTACATCATATCAAGCCTGCAGATCCTTGGAAAGGACTGAGTAATATTTTACAGAGCACTGCCAAAACATTCATTAAGGTCTCAATGTGAGTTTCTAGTGTGAAATGTGCTGTCTTTTGCCCAGAAGTTTCCGCCTTCATAAGAATTAGCTACGGAAGAGGCTTTATGAAAAGTACAAATCTTCTATTATTGTGTGACAAACGCACTGAATAGATCCAAGCAAGGAAATATCATTAATAAGTGTTGCGGTGGTTAAGTCCACTTTACACCCACCATGTTACTTCGAAGTGGTCTCTCCCCACACCACTGTGCTAGAAAGTTCTCCCTTTACCGAGATTCCACTGGGTACTGACTCTCTCCCCCATCCCATCCCTTCTCCCCTTAGCTCCTCTTTTGTCACTCACCCTTGCCTCTGCCCCCTGGCCCTCAGACCATTGGCTTCTGATGCTTTGCCTACCCCTGGGACCCTTTGGGATAAAACCACGCGCGGATTTTGTTTTTGGTTCTTTTGCCTCTGTTTCCCTTCGACTGTGTTGGTTTCATTAAACGCCTCGGAATCGCATGCAGAGAACCCCTCTCCCCTCTCCGTCTCAGGTTCGTGCACAGACTGTGGGTGTGAGCAGCTGTTCACGACCACCTGCGAAGGTGAGGTCGTGTGCACGCGTGGGTGCTGGCAGAGCGCCGCCTAAGCGTGTCCATGAGGGACCCTGTGGAATATACGCGGCATTGATCCACTGACGCTTTCCACCATGATAAATAACCTCCATTTTTCTGGGGTTCTCTAAAAAGAATGGCAAGAATCAGCAGGAGCCCTGTGTATTCCAGGGTCCTTCCTAACTCAGAGGTCTGAAACTTCTTGGATTTGTTACAGTGCATCTGGGAAAGAAAAGACAGAGACAGACAGACAGAAAAAACACACAAGAAAAAATGGAAAATAAAATAAAATCCTTTTGCATTGCTAACTAGCCCAATAGTTAAACAAATCTTGCCTTTGCATCCCTAAAATCTTTTTTATCAATCAAGCTAATAAAATTATTTAAGTTCATGCTTGGTTGGCATTGACACAGTACTGCTGCTCCAGTATTAACTATCCTGGAGCTGCTAATAAGAGATTTTGATTAGAAAGGTTTGTAGAAGATTTCTTAGCCACTGAAAGACTGTTGCATTATAGCCATCCATGTGTGAGATGTGTCCACTTTACTCAAAGTTGAAAGGTAAAGCAGTGGACAGCATATCAACACAGCACAGGAAAAAAAGATACATAGCTCTCAAGGGAGCACTCATATGATTAAACGTGAGCATGTTTATAACATTTGCATAGTCAGAAGCTTACAGGGGGAAAACAATGATTTTAAAGTTAAGATGGGCCACTCACTCAAGGTTAAGCTTAACTGTCACAAGGGAAAAAAATTTGTATGCTATTTTTGGGATAGCATTTTTCACCAAGACAGCATGTCCATTTTTGCTTATCCACCAAAAATACTTTTTAAAAATTGAAGTTGGTTTTGCATTTTATGTCCATGACCTATTCCAAAGATCCATTCTTACACCCCACCTCCCTCTCAGAAACAGAAGACTTTCTCTGCTTTTTGTACCAAAAGTCTCCTTGAGCCCAGCATTGGGTCTTTAATGGCACTGGTTTCAACAGGGAAGAGTGTATAATACAAATTTCAGGAAGCAGTCTATCCCTTAGTACATTTTCATAATTTATGGGAAATAACAGTTTAGGAGTTTTCTGAGTCTGCATTTAAACATGAACAATAGTATCTGGACCTATCCTCTAGGAACTTGTCTAGTCCCTTTGTGAGCCAGTTGAAGTCTTCGGCCTTCTCAACATTCTGTCCCAATGAGTTCCATAATTTAACTATATGTTAGTTCAGAACATTCTTCCTTTGATTTTCTTGAAATCCAGTGCCTAATAATTGCATTGAGTGCATTGTTATTATAGAAAATAATCATCCTCTGTTTGCTGCTCAACACTATTTGTTAATCTTACAGACCTCTATCAGTCTCTCCTATCATATTTTATGGGACTTCAGGGACAACTCTTTTCCCAGAAGAAGCTCCTACCCTACTTTACCCCTCACTTCATGGAAGTTAGTGAATGCCCCTAACCACCCTTGTTTATTTCAGTGGGGTGCCAGAATGCAGAGGGTATTCAAAAGATGGGAACATCAAGCTTTGGCATTATTGTGTTTCTTGTTTCAAATTCTTCCTCCACAGGAACATTAACATTAACATTATATGGCTTTAAAACCTGTCCTGGACACTAAGCTGGCCAATTCATCCAGCAAATGATGATTCCCAAATTTCTCTCTTGACTGCTCAGATCTAATCTGGAGCTTTTGTATGGGACCATTCAGGTTGTCTTGTTTGGATACAGACAGTCTGAAACGTTTTGGTTTTTTTATCAACCTTGCTATCAAGAATAAGACCAGGATGAAGGACTGAGGTATTACCACTATAGGAACTAAGACAGCAACTTCAGAAAGGGAAGATGGGGAAAAGCCTTTCTCTCAAGCAAAGAGGCTATAGAATATCTACCTGACTGATCTGCTCTTTTTGAGACCTAAGATGAAACATCGTTTTGAAAACATTTAAGATATCAGAATGGGCCTCAGTGACACATCTGTCCCAGTCTCCCTGACATGCCATACTGTTGCCAGGTATGTATGCCAAGACACACCATACTTTTTTCCTGCAATGATTACATTCTTGGGCTAGCATAGTCAAAGCTGTTGATCTTTGGGACACACTATAAGCCTACTTTATTACTCAGTCATTTGTGGTTTTCTAGGGAGCTGAGAGCAGTTAGAATGGTAGGAATGAGGAATGCTAGTGGGTTGTCTTCTGTATTTTTTAACATGGATCTTCAAACGATTTTTTTTTTTTTTTTTTTTTTTGCTGTCCATAGGGGTGATATTTGAAAACGTCTAAATCGCTTGGAACCTCACCATAGCAATTCTTTCAGGCTACAATAGTAGAAATAAACAACATAATCTAGCCTGCTGCTTCCCTCCTTTGTTTGACACCTATGGTTGGAGTCAGCAGGCACCACACCAGTGCCTGGTCACGCTGACCATCCTGGTGCCACCAGAGCCAGCAAGTTGCTTCAGGGCCTGAGCCAGCAGAAGTGGCATGAGGCACCATTTCCAATCTCTGCTCTGCCACATCCCTGAGGGGTTCCTGACAGAGTCCAAAAGTACAGTATTTAGTAACACATCATCATGGTGATGAATGTAAAGTCTTTCTTCACTTGAACAATTCCCTATTATCTAAAACCTCCATGTTAAGAAGAAATATTTGTCTTGAAGGAAAAACATTTTACTGTTCCTCATCTGTTTTTACAAATCCACACTTAGTCTGGCAAAGATATCCACTGTCATTTTAAATGAAAACTGACTGAATGTTACATCAGTTTAAAATTAACTCATACTGCAGTTAGAATTTATTGTAAGGCAGATGGTTTTTATTCCTATTTTCTGAAGAGAACATATGGATTATGACAGAACCTATTAAATATCTCTGGAGTGTATCTGGGAAGCTGTGTCATTTTACTCTGAGCTCCATCATTGAATTTCTGTCTGAACATCTTAGTCTCCTGTAGGCTCCCATCAAGTTACAAGACGATAGAAACCAGAAGAGCATTTTGTAAGCATGCCTGAAAATAAAACTGGGTGAATGGCAGTTTTCTTTCTAAAGCTTTGTCTTACTTGCACAGTTGACATTTGAAATTAGTCCAGGCTGTTCTTTTCTTGCCCCAGTTAAAACAGATGAAATGCGCTCAGTTAAAAGTGTGAACTGGGGATCATCAACTTTTCACCTCAAATCTGCATTATCTGGTATGATGGATAACCTGTTACACAGCAGTATCTTTTGTAGACATTAATGGCCTGGTTTACCAATGCTTTTATTAGCTTACTTGCTATTCCTAAACTTTATGGCAAATATATTCCTGTCACTTTGTTCATTTTATTGTGTTATGGTAGCAGTGTTTTCATATTCAGCAAAGCAAGAGAGCTTTAAGACAGAACACAGCTGTCAGCCCATGCCTGCAATGCCCTCCAGCAGTTTCAGTAAGAGGGTGAGTGGAAATAGCTTTCTCAGTGGAAGCTGGATGGGTGATTTCTAGGCAGGCAATTACCTGACTGGGAATTTGTGGAGGAAACTGTGGTTAATGCCCCTCCCCTCCTGAAAAGTGCATGGGATCTTTAGCAACCACAATGGTCAAGATTTCAGGGTTTAGTTTAATTACGGAGAGACGCTCTGTACCATTAACACAGAGGGGAAAGGAGGGGTAGACTTTGGTGTGTAGAGTGTGTGTGTTTTAAATGCCATTTGATAGCCTTTAAAAGCTCTATGCTGAAGCAGCTCAGATGCTTTCTTGTTTAGAGAACTTATGAAGCAGAAATTCTGTTGAAAGAAACTTCACTAGAATACATTAACATCTTTCATTTGTTGGCAGCTGACATGAATCTTACAGTGTTTACAGAGAAGAAAATGTAATGTTTCATTTTATTAAATTGCAGAATTAGTCTTGTTGCACTGTTGCAAACTTCTTAAGTGTTTCACTCTGCTTTGTTTTAGAGTATGCCTTGTGTTACTACCTGGTAATTAAGGCACTGATTCTGTAAACAAGGTCCCTGTGAGTTGCCGCTGCCTTCCTTGTCTGTACATTTTAAACACAACATCTGCTGACACTAAAGGCAAATATTCATTATTATGAACTGTATGGGTTTTGACTTATAAGAATTTATAGAATCCTTTGTGTATGGGAGAAGAAAGCAGAGTTTGACCATTATGTTCAAAGCTATTTTCAAAATTGGCAGTAAAAAGCATTTTCAGGCTTAACAACAGGAACACTTTTATTTTATGTTTCCGACAATAAATGCAATATTTCTGAAGAAAAAAGCATTTTTCCAGCATTGACTTTCAGCAGAACAAATCACCAATTCATCTTTAAAAAAGAGATAATTAAAGAAATACAAAGCAGTCAGAAGGAAATTATATTTGAATACATGAAGCTTCTCTGAAGGTGAAACATTAGTGAAAAATTTCATCATGCTGACCTATCAACCACCACTTTTAGCACTGATCACACATTTGTGACTTGAACTGGAGACATAAATCAGCCTACTGCTGACAAATCCAATTAATTTTGTGATCACAGAAAAGCAGCACGTCTTTCTGGCACAATTTGAGCTTGCAAACAAGAAGGTAGAGAACCAGCATGTCCGGAAATTTTGGAAATATAGCAACATGCTGCTGCAGATCTACAAAGTAGGAATAATTCTTAAGTTTTCCTGAAGAATAGCTGTAGAAAAAGCTTTCCAAGGTAAAAAAAAAGAGCTACTGTAGGAAAGATAGTCTAGCAAACTGGTGTGTTAAAAAGGCATAAGGCTCCAGTGTACTATCCAATCCGTAGTCAGTGAAATTTATGTGGTGGGATGAAGTCTGTAAATTGCACTATTCACTTTTAAGCTTATACAGTTCAGAGTACTGTTCATATTGTTTCAATATCTAACTGGGGTGAAAATAACTTTTCTTTGTTTTATCTGCGTAGGAAGCTTATTTTCCGCAGAGATTCCAAAAGTCAGTTTTATGCTTAAAATATTTCCTATTGTGCATCTTTTTTTCTCCAATATAAGTGATTCAGTGGTTTGAATAAAGGCCCAACAGACTGAGTTTCACCATGAATACAGCAGTCGGTGATCCCTTCCCCACATGACCAGGAGATGGAAAAGGATCAAAACATCTCTAATTATAAATCATATGGCCTCTCTGGAGAGGCAAGGGAACCACTGCATGAGATACAAAAGGGTAAAGGAAGTGCTTCACTTTGCATTTTGCAGTACTACAAACACGTTCTGTGTTGTCCACAGTAGAACATCTGCTCTCCCACCACCTTCAGTAACAGACCAATTTCCTCTCAAATCAGACCCACTGTAGTGGAAAGACAAAGACTCTTTTTAGTAAAAAAAAATAAAAGGTAACATTCCAGGAGTTATGTTTTTAATAAATCCAAAAGAGCTAAAATATTTTAGTAGAACACCATCAAGTATTCCAACCACTAAATGCATCTCCAGCGCAAGATCACTTGGGCTTCTTGCAGTCAACTCACCTTGTTCTCTCTTCCATGAGCAGAGCATTCTCCGCTGAGTGAGGGTGAAGGAAACCAGAAAAACAAGGGGAAAAACATATCACTGCTCTCTTGAGCTGCCTTTGGACCAGTGGGAAACAGAGTTTTGAAAATTTCCTTTGTTTCATCCAAGTATATAGTCCAGTCATAGTCTTGCCCATTCTTTGCTACTTGTCTTCTGTAAGTCTTTTAATGCATAGGAATGTAATGAGAGAAATAGAAAAAGATTGGATGGATATCTATTAGAATATGAATGAAGGAACATTTTATTTCCCCAGTAAAAGTAAATTCATTCTCATAGAATCATGGAATGGTTTGGGTTCCCAGGGACCTTAAAGGTCATCTAGTTCCAACTCCTTACCAAAGGTCACTAGACCAGGTTGCTCAGATCTCCATCCAGTGTGGTCTTGGACACTTCCAGGGATGGGGCATCCACAGTTTAAACCTAATTTAAACCCACTGTCTTTCAGTTTGAAGCCATCCCCCCCCTTGTCCCATCACCATGGCCTTGTTAAAAGTCCCTCTCCATCTTTCTTGCAGGCTTCCTTTCAGGTACTGGAAGGCCCCATTTAGGCCACCCCAAAGCCTTCTCTTCTCCAGGCTGAGCAATCCCAATTCCCTCAGCTTTTCCTCATGTGAGAGGTGCTTCATCCCTCTAAGCCTCTTGGTGTCCCTCCTATGCACTTGCTACAGCAGGTCCATGTTCTTCCTGTGCTGGGGACCCCAGAGCTGGACACAGCACTCCAGATGGGGTCTCATGAGGGCAGAGTAGAGGGGCAGAATCCCCTGCCTTGACCTGCTGGCCACACTGCCTTTGATGAAGCTCAGGCTGGCCTTTCTGGGCTGCAAGTGCACATGGCCAGCTCCTGTCCAGTCTCTCACCCACCAGCACCCCCAAGGGCTGCACTTGATCTGTTCATCCCCCAGTCTGTATTGAGACCAGGGGCTGCCTTGACCCAGGTGCAGCACTTCGCACTTCGTCTTATTAAACCTCATGAGATTCCCACGGGCCCACTTCTCAAGCTTGTCCAGTTCCCTCTGGGTGGCATCCCATCCTTCAGGTATGTTCTCATTAAATACTCTTTCAATTGTTTTAACCCACCACTTTACAATGCAGTTTTGGGGAAATCAGTATTAGTGTACAGACATATTTTAATTTTTTTGTTTGGCAGCTGTGAATGAGATGAGAATACAACTGTGCAAGGCAGACAGACACGTGTGACTATCAGTTTCTGAGGTTGTTTTTAATTTTCTCCTTAATACAAGGTTTCCTTAGAAAGTCACTGAATGAAGTTCAGCCTTGGTGTGGCAACTGAAATTATACAAGTGCCAAAATGAACAACTTGAGCTGCGGATGATAATTGTTGTATTTGTGAGTCCCTATGCATCTGCTATGTTTGGGTTTCCCTTCCCCACTGCAGCTTTAGAGCTGTAGTTGGGTAGTGTCTTGATGGTGGTGTGCTTATTAGATGCAGTCTTTCTCCCAGACTGTCTTCCCTACATGTAGATTATTGTGGATCTCAGGAATTTCTCTGAATAGTGGGTGTGGATAGGCAAAACAGACATTTTGCTTGCAGACTGTATTACACAATTTATTCTCTTTTTTAGGCACAGTGGATGTTTAAAAACGGTATCAATAGGCCTCTTAGGAGTTTTCATCTCAATCCAATGCTAAGCTTAGCTGTTGTACTTGCTAAGTCTCAGGGCAAAATCTCATTTGTTCCACAAGACTCTTTTTCTTGTTTGACATGTGTTCTCCAGTGGGAATTCCATCACCCTTTGATTTAATTCTTCCAGATGTTTCATGCATCCTATTAAGAGACTCTTCAAAGAAAGAATAGTCACTGGTCTAGAAAGAAGTTGCATTTTCATTGTTCCAGGGAAGGCAATAATTTTATGCTAGGAAACAGGAGCAAAAAAGTGTATGGGTAGTTGAACATATATGTGTCTATATGTATACATATAAATCAGTAATGAAGAACTCCCTAAAATCTTGTCAGTTAAACCCAGTGGAAATATACTACATTTAAGCAGTAAATACATACATTAAAAAAATACATTCTATCTGAAGGTAACAGTATCCTTGGGAATGGAAGATTTACGGCTTTTAACTTCTCCCCTCTCCATGTAATGATTTGCTTTGTGTTTATAAAGGGGTGTTGTTACAAAGAAGGGTAGTTTATTGCACCTGAAAGCCATAATGCCCTCATGAAAGACTGTAACTAAATGGACATTTGTACAACAGATTTTACATTTTGGCATTTAAAGCGTTGTTACACTTCAAATAAGAAATTCAGAAGCATGGCTGAATCTTTGTGCTCACTCAGAATTTAAGGGTTGCTCCTATAGTAATTATTTTGTGAATTTTTCCATATTGACTATTTGTATCACCTCCTGTAAGCAAATTCACTGCACGCCTCATTCCACTCCTATTTTAATGCTTTTTCATCATTGCCATAAAACTATTCTTTAGGGATCATTACCTTTTTCTAATTCATTCATGACTTCTAGGTTTGGGAGGAAGGGTTAATTAGCTTTTTTTTCAGCATTTTTGACATCATGTTGTGCCTTTCCTGTTGCTCCAAAGAAAAATCACAGCCTAATTTCTCCTCCTAAATGTTATAGAGTACGTCCAACCCTTTCATAATTCACTGGCCTACACAAGCTCAAATCATTGGGTTATCAATTAATTCTTTTTCAAGAGCCTCTTCAGTTCCAGCTACTCTTTCTTTCAGGTATCCTGGAAATGTTAGCAAATGCCAAAATTTCTGGCAGAATTTTATATAATGAAAAACAGTCTGAAAAGTACTTTTGTCTCAAAAAACAAAAACAAACAAAACACAAAACAAAAAAACAAACAAAACACAAAACAAACAAAAAAAACCAAACAAAAAAAAAACCAAAAAAACCCCAAACAAACAAAAAAAAACACCAAAAAAATTAAAAAAACAAAAACAAACCAAAAAAAGCCACCACACTAAACAGGGTAAATATTTGATATAATAAGCTGTGTCACCAAGTCTTGTACCTTTCCAGTTTCAGCTCTTTATCGCCAAAAATTTGTCTTCAGATCATACAGAGCATGATAAAAAATCCTATATAATAGGACAGATTTTGCTGCCCTGAAGTTTCACCTATAACTCAGGTGAAATTGCACTGATTGCATGAGATTACAATTAGTCCTTGGTTCAGCATTCCTTGTGACCTGACTTTTCTAAAGGCAGAAAATGTTTCCTTCACTTACACATGGTGCTGTGAGAGGGACCTGACCTGTAATGACTGTAGGAAGGATGTGCTGGAGCAGCTGTGCTCAGCCTCCATGCTGCTACCCACAGGTCACCTGGATCATATCCTATGGGCTGCAGGGAGGGCCCACCTTTCCATTAGCCATGTAAGAAGGTCTAGAGCTGGGAATGCTGAGTATCCTATACTGGAAAAATCACCCTCAAACCCAAAATATGTGGAAGAATATTAGAGCCACACTTTTTTTTTTTTTTTTACTTTAGTGCCATAAATATGTTGAAAATTGAACTTGATAATTTTTGCTCAAACTGGTCTAAAATACATTTATCAAGATTTCTGTGAGCTTCATGTTATGAATATTGATCTTTCTGAAAGGCAGTGTATGTGCCAGACATATATTTGTTCCTGTACAAATATAGCAGGAAGAAGCATTTGGCTTTAACTAACTTGAAAGAGTCTTCCAAAAACAGCAGCTAGACAGAGCATCTTCACACAATCACATCTAAGACAGTGTTCCCAGGTCTCACAGAAACTGCAGCAGCAACTGACCCTACAAGCATCAGCATTTTTCCACTTTAGCTGCTGAAAGAAAGATCTCAAGTTTCCTTGCCCTTACAATTTCTTTTTGACAAAAGTAGAAATATTTTAGAAAATCTGAGTGAGTCCACCCTGTGTTAACAATAAGTCAAGATTTTGGTTTAACAGTTATTGACTCAGGTAGAGAAGGAGATGGCTGAAACCTTCCATGTGTGACTGGCAGTTAGGTTGTTATGGATTATTAGGCTCACAAAAACAACTAGATCCCAATCTGTAATTACTTGCACGTGGCAATAGGGACCTTTTTGGTCTCTAATACAAGAACATAATGCAATCCAATGGCTACAGGTGGGACTAAAATTACTTTTTAAGTGTGTAATTGTTCCCTGAAGCAAAATAATTCCTTCTGGCCTTTGTCACTTGAAGCCTTTCAGCTGAACATCTTTCTTCTTCATTCACAAGTTACTGAGTTTGATAATGTTCACTAATTTTGCTGCTGATCTAATCATTATCACTATGGGTGACACAAAGGAAATTAATTTTTAACAGAAAAGAATGAAAGCCTGTTATTTGGAGAGAGCTTCCAAATAGGCTGGGTTAACACAATAGTCCCTCCTGAACATGAAATTTGTGAATGCAACCTATATTCCCATTGGCTTATCTGAAGTCAAATTTACCCTTCAGTCTTTTAAAATATATCCTATGTTCACTGAATGTGTGTGTGTGTTTGTGTGTGTTTATCTCCTCATGTTGAAAGAGGAGTAAGATTTTGCATTAGAATAAATAATGTCAGTCTTTAGTCCTGATGTTTTTCTCTCTTTTCCAAAATATGAAGGTTGATAATGATTAGTGGTGGCGTAGCAGTGAGGATCCAAGTATTTTATTGGGGTAAAGTCTGTAATTAGTTCTTCTTATTAACTTTGGTTCACATTCACCCTTCAAGTCTTACCCCTAATGATGCTGTTATTATTTAGCTCTTAGGAAAATAATGTGATACACTTTGGAACACAACCATCTCTGAATTATTTGAATACTTACAGCTTAGCCATTTCCTGAGGGCCACATCATATTTGGGATCCATTTTAACAGAGTAGAACTTTTCTTAAAGAGAGGTGTGATAGGCTAAATGTTGAGTGAGTGCAACACACACTCACAGGGTAAGATGGGAGGGAGGAGCACCTAGGGGGAAAATGTTCCTAGGTAGAAATTAAGGAAGCTGTGTTTCTTACATGAATGGGGGGTTTCTTTCTTGAGAAGGAAGAGCAAGTCAGTAGCAGTGGTACCCAGTCATCACCTGCACCACGTGCACTCAAGGCAGTAACTCCTGATTACTCTTTTTGTGTTAGCAGAGGTTTTACTCCAGCTTGGAAAGAAGAGGGATAACCCAGTGTGAACTGAGTAGGGGGTAAAATGAGTGACAGAAGGATTCAGCAGTAATTCTGCATTTCCTTGATTTTGTCAGTTTAAAGTTGACCTCTTAACATTAATGTAGATTTTGTCATTTATTTTTTATGCCTGGTGTATCTACCTTAACACAGGGACAACAGTTCATGCTGAGTGTTTTATACATAATTTATATCCAATACTAAAACCCTTTGTATTGCTTTAAGGGGTTATAAATTCAGTGCAGCCTAGCGGATATGTTAATGCAAAACTCCTGGCCTACACATTTTACTTGATGTGAATTGCCTATGATTTTCTACCCTCGACATTTTGCCAGCAATGTACATTAAAAACAGAGTTACAGAATGTATCCATGAGCAATAATAAAAGCTACCTTCTTGGGAATATTTGTATCTCTAATAATAATTATCCAACAAAGTTTGGATCAGATATTCATTGTTCACATTATTTTATTGTCCACAAAGCAGTGCTATTTCCAAGACTTGTACACCATCCAAAATTGTGGCTGTAGAGAAGTGTAACAACACTATATCCAATTTTATTGTGCTCCATTCATATCAAGTTAATGACATACTGAGAGTTCTATTTTTTCTTGTTTGCTTGCACTTTGGCTAAGATGAGATAAACCCACTATTATGATACTTAAAAGTCTTCCTAAGTGTATTACATTGTGTTCTGTGAAATTAATACTACAAAATACATCCACTTCATCCTTACTGCTCTATTTATTATTGGCACTCCTATCTCTGCACAATGACATTAGTGGTTAAGATGCTTCCTAGATGTGACAAGCATAGTCCGGTCCCACAAGAACTTGCACTTCTTGGGAGATATTCTACAGATTGTGCCCCTTATACACTTTGGGTTTCGGCAGCTTGCAGGACTAAACATTAAATTATGATGTAACATAACAAAATAGGGAAAGAAAAGTAGAAAAAACCAACTTGCAGAGCCAAGACAGAGCAGTGTGTGCTATTTAAAGGAGCTGTATTTGCAAGTTTGGAGTTCTAGTGTGGGTGTTGGCACACATCAATGTGCATGGATAGAAAATACTGCGTCTGTCATGGCATTGATATTAAAAGGAAAAACGCAACAGGGCTGGGTGTTTGTTTGGAACCCTCTGGTACTGCACTCCTTTATATGTGTGCAAACATGGTCCCTCCACCACCTAGAGGCTTCTTTCTTCTCCTGCAGTCTCCATTCTTTGCATGTCTCCAATGGGGCCCCTTCATGAAGAACTTTTCAGGTGAAGACACAATTATGCTGCAGAGCTGGTGTGGGAGTAGACAGGCAGCTACCAAATGTATGCTGTGGTAAGAGCAATGAAAGACGTAGGAAATGAAGCTGGGCTGCATGTAGCCATTTTGGTTGCACTAGAGTCTCCTTTTGCAGCAGGAGCTGGAGGAGACCTCCTGCTGCTCTAGCTCTGCTGCAGCTAAACAGAAGAGGATCAGAATGCTGCCGTTATATCTCTGGGTCCACCAGTTTTCCCTTCCTTCAATAGCTGCTCGATGCATAGGATCATGGCCTCTCTGAGTCCAAGCAAGGATGGCTTTCTCCCCGCCAAAACCCCAGGGGCATCCATTCTGTACCGCAGAGCCAGCTTTCATCTCCTGGAGAGGGAAAAGAAATGAATCCAAGAAAACTGGAAGGGGAATTCAGGAAGCCAGAGCATCATTATTGATGTTATAGCTTCTCATGAAAGGCTGTAAGGGATCTTTAAGGTTTAAAATAAGCTTTCAAAGCTTTGGTTTTACATTCAAATAAAATAAAACAAAAATTAAATGAAAAAGGGATTTCCTTATGGACACAGCTTGTCTTGAAACCACACAGGAGTTTTGATCAAACACAGAGCCTTGAGAAAGTGTATTGTGTTATGTACAATGTTTCCAAGAGCCCCCAAACTTTTCTTTGCAGCCTCTCATCCAGGTGCTTAATCAAACCAAACATGTCTTTATTTCATCCAGGCCTACAGCCTCTCCATCCAACTTGTTAGGAGTACAAGCCCTTAAGAAATATATAAATTTACTCTGTAAGTCCTATGGAAACATGTCCAACGTGCCTTGTAGTGATATGTACACAGAAAACTGTCATCCCATGTAGAGTTAAAGCAATACAGCCTTTCTTGTTTGCCAGGGAAATTGTTTGTTTGTTTTCCTGAAGGGGAGCACAATTGTTCAGACTGCTGTAAACTGAGTCAAAAGACATTTCAGCAAAGAGTTAAGTTTCATTGAATTATTTGTGACAGCTTTGATTAATTGCAGATGTGCTAATCAGATTTTTTCAATTTCTTATTAACTACAGTACCTTTTCTTTCAGGACCTGATTTTCCTTCTTTGCTGACGATAATGTAAACCTGACCTGAAGGCTGGCTTTGGTCCAGCCTTGGCAGCTTTCAGTCACTGCACAGAGGAACAGGTAACCTCTGGCTCTTTGTTTGTTTTAAAATTTCTGTGATGATTGTGATCTGGCAGAAAGAAGACAGATCCAGGTCTTGTTTTAAACAATTGTTTTAACAGGGAAGTTTTGTAAAATCCGTTAAAGCCAGTGATGAAAACAGGACAACACTTCTCTGTCATTACACTCCGCCAAACGTCAAAGATCAGAACCTGTCCTGTGTATTTAGGAAGAACTCCCCCTGAAAATTAATTAAGACCTAGGGTTTTTAAATGTCACCAATATATATATATTTAAGAGATAAAAGGAAAAAATTACTTTGAGGTTACAATCAACACTTAAGTTAATATAAGTCAATTCTGTTTATTTTACTTACAGGCAGCAAGCAGTATCAGATTTCAACACATCACACACCTGCATCTTCAGGGTTTGTTTGCTTTCTATACCATAACTGCATTCAGTAGACAGTAGTAACAGACAGTAAAAGCACAAGTTTTTCTAGGCTAAAATGAATGAAAATCCACATCTGAGTTTCTAGAGTTTAAGTAAACATCAGAGACAATGGGGGCAATTTGGGATATTGCAAACAGCCCGTAGCGGTGCCCTCAGGTTACACAGAAACCACATTAGTTAACACCGAGGCATGATCAGTAAGTGCTGATGTTTGCCATTGGGCTGCTGCTACAAGTCAAGTTGTCACCTTTAGGAGTTTGTGTATTCCTACTTCAACATGGAATTAATGGAAAATTCTAATTTTTTTTTCAGGGCACAAAAATGTCAGCAAGGACTAATAGGTTTTTGTTTCTCTTTCCTCAAATTGCTTATATATGAGTCTTGACCTCCTGAAGTCAGTAGAAGGACTTTGTTTTTATGAAGCTTTGGATCTGATCGTTAAGTGTACAAGAGCTTTTGAACAGGAGGGCAAAACACAAAGGTCCACACGTGTGGACATCTCTACAGCAGTCTGTCTGTGTGTACATGCAGGGGGCTCAGAGGGAGAAAGCAGAAATGCTCTTGGTTCTTGTTTTCTTTTCTTTTTTTTTTCTTCAAGGAAGAGGAACTGCCCGAATGTAATTCCTCAGTTCAGCTTTTAGAAAAAAGTTACGTAAAGAATAATGAAGGTTGTGATAAAAAATGTTAGCTTTTCAATGCATCTTCTGATTATTTGTAAGTAATTGAGGTCTATTGGGAGGAGACTTTCCTCTATTTATCTTCCCTTTTTAACTTGAGGTTAAGAACCTAATAAATCTCTCCAAGTAGTGCCCCTTCACCCCACAGACATCTTCAGCAGTACCACTGAGTTTCTGTGGCATGCAACTAGAAAGTACCACCCATTACAGCTACTTCTTAAAATTACCTGCATGCTGTTGTCCTGCTTTTACTGTTTTTCCCTTAAATTGCTTGAAAAATGTGAAAAATAGCTCAAAATAGAAAGTGTGGTAAAAATGTGGACTACTAAATTGTAAGGAGCTCCCAAGGTACTGGAAAGTGTTTCCAGAAAAATACATAGGAAGTACCCTCTCTTGGGATTTTTTTTTAAATGTCTTTAAGCTGGAGACTTTAAGATGAGTATCTTCTTAAAAGAGAAAATTTTGTTTTCTTGGCAAGAAGGGCAGGACAGCAAGTCCTCTAACACCCATGACGTTCAGGGATCAGTAGGGCAAAGCAGCTCAAAACCTCCCCTGGCCTCCACATGAAAAGCTGCTTGACTTCAGACTCCCCTGACTGTCAGTATCAAGGTGCTCTCCAGAGACATGTTGCCACCAGCTTGGAATAGGAACTGGTGTTCCTGTTAATTGTCTGAAATATGCCATTGGAGCCTCCTGCTACTCCTGCTCTAAAATATTCCTTCTTCTCCCTGTGTCAGGTTCTTTGCTTTGTGGGGTTGCTACCAAGCATCTTGGAAGAGGATGCATGTTCAAGAGCAATCCCTCTCACATTCCTCCTGTGACGGGTTTTCAGAGCTTTCCTTTTCCTCCAACTGTCCTTCATTCATCAGTCCATGAATGTAAGGGTCAAGAAGAGAATACAATTACAAAGAAGTGAACTTCAAAAGCAGAATTGTTAAACTATGGGTTTTTTTCTGTATGAACTTGCCCTGATTTGTTTGGAAGATAATTTCATTTCCCAAAATGAAGAACAAAGGAGACAAGAGGAACAGTTGCAGTGGAAACATACAGATCATTTTCTTACAAACAACCTGTGTCTGCTTTTCCGTAAAATTGAAACATTTGAGAGGCTTGTGTTTTCTTTCTCTCTTTTTCTCTCTCTCTGATTCTCCTTTTCTAAGCCCCTCTATTTTTCTTTTTTTTTTAATTTTTTTTTTTTTTTGCAATTTCATTGCTGGAATTTAGCATTTCTTTTCCGGACAATCTTTCCTGTATCCAATAGCAAGAACACTTTCTGCACTTCCTCCCCCTTTGTCATGATGAAACATCTGTGAGATCAGACCTGGCTCCTTATTGCTAACACCAGCTGTTGCTACCAAGAAACCTGGGGGCTTTCCAGGTGAGATGTGGCAGATATCTGCATTGTACTTTAGATACTGAATCCAGCACAAGTTTAGACCCTGCTGATGCTCAAAATGGAAAGTTGGAAAGGACTATTTATCTAAACAAGAAATAATTACAATATTCAAATGCAGGATTTCAGTCGTCCCCACTTGAAAGTTTTGAGCTGGTAGTAGGAAGAATCTGGTCCTTCTTTAATCCTTCTCCTTTTGTATTTTACCTATGGCAGTAGGGAAAAATAAACATTTTTAACTTTTTCTCATACCACAGTTAAATTTCTCAGGTTGAAAAGTTGGCTGGCAGGTCATGTGGGAAGATGTGAAAAAAAAATAAGAATAACCTGGATGATGGAGGATGCTAAAACTATTCATGCCTGTACAGAAAGACAATTTTTCTTGTTGCCTGTAAAATGCTTGATTACCACTCGATTATTAGTCTTTTATTTTTATTCCTAGATCACCTGAAAGTTTTAGTACCGTCAAAGATGAATGATATTTTCTGAATCTCTTCTGCCGCTGCTACGTGGTGAAGTTCAGCCACTCTGTACAAAGGTTAGACCCAGTTAAAACAGCCTGTTAATTATTTATGAGACAGCAAGAAGACCAATGGGACTTCCACTTGTCCTTCTGGAGAAATAATGAGACCATTACAGTCTATTTAACACCATGAAAAACAATATCCACAGGTGACCTTTCAGAATCATTGCCAAGTTGGATTTATGGCCGTCATGTACTCTCATCAAGTACAAATATCAAAGAGGGGCTTAAAGTTAAACTGGCATTTCAATTGGTAACAGCATCCTGAGGTTTGATAATAATAAAATATCTTCATTTTCCTTGATTTTATTTAAGGGAGGGAATGTATCTCACAGACAGAATCTGATAGCTGGTGTTGTTTCTTATAAGTTCCAGGAGCCTACTGAATATTTTGGGCATGTGCTGTGATATGACATAACAACAGTGCTGAGGTATTTCTGTGTCTGTTCAAATAGTCAAAACATCTGTATGTGGAGAAAAACCTCGGCACTCCATTCCTTCAGCCACACAGTCCCCGAAAACAATGCTGCATATTGAAAGACTAAAACCTTTTTTAGTGGTGCTCAGGACACTGATATACAAAAGCTGAATATCACCATCACCTCCCAGGGATGAGAATTAACTTAAAAATAAAAAATACATAAAACTTTGTTTTCAATTACTAACAAAATCAAATGAAAAATATGGTTTGCCTGTCCTTTATGTTAGCAAATTATACTGAGGTAGATACAATTTCAATCCTGATCCCTAGGTGGGCTTGAAGAGACACATACATGTATCAGAAGGGTGACTATAGAAAGAAATAAAGACTTAATCTAAATTCTGTCACTGAACAAAACAGCAGTGTGTAGGACACATGCAGCTGTGAAACTGCAGATGGAATAACAAGGAAACAGAAGCTAACTGCATGTCTTGAAACAGATGTGAAGCAGAAGGGGCATGTTGCAAGCAGCTGATTAAAAAAAAAAAGCTGCATTGAATGAATTATTGTAATTGATTGCTTATCTAAAAAAAAAAATTGGTGATATAGAGTTTCAAGAGATAGGATCCATCCTTGTCTAAATGACTGCACAACAGCATGGCTGCAGCTTCTTCATGAGACACAAGAGCGTGACCCACAAGTACCAGTGCCATGGGAACTGACAGGGAAGCCAAGCCTGGCACTCAAGGAAAGCTGAATACAGGCAGAAAGCACAAAAGTAACAAGAAGTTTATTCATCTTCTGTCATGAGCATCACATTCAGGGTCAAAGAGGTAACACCTTCCACCTTCTGTCTCGTCTGTCTCTTTTTCACCAAAGGACTGAGAGGAATTTTCTCCTCCCCTACAGCAAGGGAACAGCAAGATAGTAATTTTCTTCATTATAATGATCTGCTTAACTCCTTTGGTCGTAATCCATTTCTTCATGTTGTCTCAGACTTCAGATACTGAAGAGCAACACTGACTCTTTTGCAGAGGTCTACCAAAGCAATCTCGTCCTCTGTGTCCAATAATCCATCTGCCTATGCAGCTGCACAGCCCCAGCTGTCCTTGCTGCTGCTGCTGGCAGTTGTGTTCCCAACTTGTCTCCCTAATCCTCTTCTACATAACCACCAACCTCTGCCTCCAAACAGTCCCTTTCAGCCTATCAGAAAGGGTTGCAAAACTTAAGCATGTGTCTTCTCACTAGTGCCAGAGCCCTGACCAGCTCCAGAAATTCCTGTTTGTGCTGCCTAATGCTATAATACCAATGGACATATTATCTATAAATAATGATGCAAAACGTCCAAAGCTGAAGTGACTGCAGATTCAGCAGAAAATTTTGCGACTCTTTACATATTGAGTAATTTCAAGACCCTCACACCTTCTGGAAAGGAGGAGTTTATCGAACTCCTAGTCAGAACGTGCTTCACAACGAGCATTCTGAGGGTAGAATTACCAGATTTTGCTTCAGTGCAACAGTACCTGTATTCCTATTTGCCTTCCACAGTTCAGAAGCTAGAACAACTGCATATCCTCCTATAACTCATTAGCAGTAAGGAAATTGTAGGATTAAGTGTAGTATAACCTTCTCCTTCCTCTACTTACTTTTAAAATCCTTGAACTTTGTAATCTGGACTTCTTTTGTTTTCTTTTCCTTTTTTCTTTCTTTCTTTCTTTTTTTTTTTTTTTTTAATCCTACAGTGAATTAACTGGAGACTATTCACAAGTCAAATATTAAATGCTCTTATATCCAAGATCTCCTAAATCCCAGGAACAATGTTGGCTGCTTTCCAATCCAAAAGCCCATAATCTATATATTTTTTTCCTGTTCACTCTCGGAACTCTATTTAATTCAGGGTATTTAATTCAGTATGGTGGTCTTCTGCAATTCAGTGTTTTAAAAACTCAACAGATATTTTTGAAAAAAGAATCAAACAAAACAAAAAATATGAAGTAAAAATATGCCTATTATTTTGGGTTTTTTTGTTTTTTTACATGAGCATTGTATTTGTGGTCTGCTCTTGAAACCCTCCCAGATTCATCCTCTCCCTCCCACCCCCTTGAAGAACCTGATACACCATGTCAAAAGCAAAGCCAGTGTTTGAGGACTAGAGTATCTGTCCAAATGGTTTCATCTGAGCTTTCACTTTGGGTCTGTAGAGTACCTGCTGACAGGGAGCAGATTCCTCATTTCCTGCTGTTCTACATACAACTGCATTGTAGAAGGAGCTCTTGACATTGCCTCTGCTGCTAAAATCAGGCCGTATCCTCCCATCAAGTGATCTCTTCCTCAAGTACTCATCTATCACTTTCATATTCTACTTTGAAAGAAACCAAAGTTCCAGGGAGCAAAGTACCAGAAGAGAACCATTGGGAGAGGATGTTCGGGGAGCAAATTATCCACACAGACCATCAAGTTTTGTCTATTCACTTTTATAGGTTCAAGGGAAATCCTGATCAAAGACTGCTTACTCCCTACCCCCAACCTCCAAACTACAGCAGAAACAATTTATAAGGAGAAATTGATTTTTGGAAGATTCTGCTTGTTTTAAAGGGACCACCACAATGTGTAAGTTCTTCAGAAGCCACGCTTCTTCAAGGCAAGTTGCTGCCTTGCTTTTCCAAACTAGTGTTGTCACCAAAATAGAAGACTGTAAATTTTTGATCTGCCAGAGTTTGCTTCCAAAGCACAGGGAGCTGTTCTGAGCAGCAGCAGTCACCCTTTCTTCCTGACTAGCAGACACATGCTTTTGGTAATTGAATGCAGCTGTTCTCCTCTCTGCCCCTTCTTAAGCTTTTGAAGGAAATCCTTCTTAGAGACGTGCTTGTGCCTCCAGCAGGGATCCAGAACACGAGGGAACACCAACTGGAAAGACTACATGTGCAAAGGGCAGATACCAGGTGACCCCATTTTTAAATCTCTGCAGAGAATTCGGGATGTGTGACATCACAGGAGGGCATAATTTCAACTACCTGTATTTTAGATTCTAAACAGACAGCTGGCATTTCTTTAAAAGAATTCCACAAATGAGATAGCCTTCTGGTGAGTTGAATGGGGGTGGCAAATTACTTTTGTGGTGAATGAACACAAAAAAAGACTTCTGTAAGCATCTATAGACATGTCACCTATTAACTGTTTGCACAGCTGCACTCATAGAGAGGTCTAGGGAGTAAGAGGGTTCCCAATGATGGAACCTTGGGTCTACGTGGCCTCTCCCATAGTGTCATGAAATTATTGATGCAGGTGAGCCACAAAAACAGCCATGAAAGCAAAGGACTAAAATGAACTTTGAAACTTTTTGTTTGTTATTTGTAATGTCACCAGCAAACACAATTTTATGTTTATACCTTCACACGTAGATGAGACTCTAATGAGGACTTTGGACTTTCATATGTAAACACATATTTCAGCACTGTAAATTTTGGAAACAGGATTTTAGAAAAAAGATAAATTTTCTATAAATACAAATTAATATACTGTGACAGCTAATGGGAAGCACAAAATTAATATCAGAAATTAAGTCTCAGGAGAGGTAATAATAACAATAGCAAGACCTCAATAAAATAATAGTTAAGACCTCAATAAAATAATATGCAGTTCTTCAGATATATGCCAATGCAATCATGAGTGACAAGGGCAGTGGAAGTGCTGTAAGTTCTTAAAATGGATTTTAAATTAGGCAGAGAGTTTCATTGTCTCAGGCTACAGACACAGGATCCAGTAGATAATGCTCAAGGCATAAGCCCAGATCAAATCTTGCTGCAGCAGCATTATATAAAGGAGCACAGAACAAGCAGTCAAAAGTCTGCTGACCATCCATTGAAGTGAAGGCAATTGAAAGCCCCTATTTGCTTTTGTTTCAGCCAGGGGTATAGTTCTCAGTGTATGGGTCATGCAAAAATAACTCTTGAGGATTGTGTCAAGCATCCATTCACAGAATTTTAAATAAAATGGGCTGATATTATAGAGATTAACTGCATTGTAAGCACGTCTGCAGTACTCTGTAGAGTGAGGTGCTGTGTTTCCTGAGGCAGGGTTAAAATGTCCTTACTCCTGTTTGACTAGTCAAATCAGCCAAACTAGTGAACAACGATGCCCAAAGTGCCAACAAAATTCAACTCTGGACATAAGGACAGCAGGCTTCAGGCTGCTCAGGGAATTAGTAAGTCCCCCGTAAAAATGTTTTTGCAGGTTGCAGGGTCCATCAGTGCTGGTCACTTTTTAAACATCACCTCCTAAGGACACCGGAGCAGGCAATTCCCAAACTGAGAAGCCAAGCAGGTGAGGCAGAAGGCCTGCTTGGTTAAAGAGGAATCTTCTCTTGGAAATAAGGTGAAAAAGGAAGGTGTACGTCCAGTAGGAAGCAAAGTCAAGTGACATGGGAAGAACACAGAGATGCTGCTCACCACTGCAGGAAGAAAATTCATGTGGCCAAAGGTCAGCTGGAGTTGAAGCTGGCCAGAAATATGGGGGACAATAAAAAGAGTTTTTTCAAATATACTAATGGCAAAAGGCAATGTAGAAACAGCATCTGCCCATGACAACATGGGACAGTCTTCTCACAAACAGGGACAGAAACAACGCAGAGGTGTTTAATGCATTCTTTTCTTCTGACTTCAAGAAGATGACAGACCAAAAGGGTCTCAGTGCCCTGAACTGGACAACCATGACTGTGAGAACTATCAACTCCCAGCCAACCCTGAAATCGTGTGAGATCTGCTGCTTCAGCTGGATCCCTACAAATCTGTGGGGCCTGATGAGGTTCACCCAAGAATCCTCAAAGAGCTGGCTGATGTCATTCTAAAGTCTCTCTTGATGATTTTTGAGCTATCTTGGGATTCCAGAGAGGTCCCAGCTGACTGGAAGCTGGCAAACGTCACAATTTTCAAGAAAGGAAAGAAGGAGCAAGAAGAGCAAGGGCACTGGAAGAGGCTCCCCAGGGAAATGGTCACAGCACCAAGCCTGACAGAGTTCAAGAAGAGTTTGGAAAATGCTCTCAGGCACATGGTGTGACCCTTGGGGTGTCCTGTGTAGGGCCACCCACTGGAGTTGGGCTCAGTGATCCTGATGGGACCCTTCCAATTCAGCATATTCTCTGATTCTGTGAGTTTTATAACACTGAGATAGGCCTGGCTCAGGCACACCTGTATCACCTCAAAAGGCATTAGCTGCTGTACACAAGCAACATGTGCCCATAGTCCTAAAGAAAAGTTCTTCCACAGGTAGTTACTGATAGTTTTACTAGGTTAAAAAAACAGCCACGGAGCTTCACATTACTGCTGGCTGAATTTTGCCCTCTGACTCTGGTAGCAAACTCTTCTGTAATTAGAAATCCAGGAAGAATTAGGGCAGCCTCCGAAGTATGAGCAGTTTTCACAGGAATTGCTCTCATGATTTTATGAATATCAGTGAGACAGCACAGCTCTAGGTGAGGATAGATCACAGCTCCTGAATACTTATTTACAGGAAGAGAGGAAGATTCTGTTAATATAACAGCAGTTCTTGGCCTTCACTAAACAAATGTTCTCAAAAGCTGAGAAAAATGCCAAATTGCAGAAGCCAGAATTTCTTGAGGGGAAATAGACATTTTTCCACTGTCTTTTTTTTTTCTCCTTAATTTTTTTTTTTTTTACAACCTTTGAGGATCTTTTGGCTGCAGCAGCAAAACTGTCTGCAGGAAAAAAAAATAAATTACTGATTCCTCCAGCTAACACTCTGGCATAAACTTTTTAAACCTTGCCTGTCTTTATTGCATTCTGAATTCAAGCACTTCTGCTGAATGTGGTGATTTATTTATATTTTTGTTGTTTCTGTTGGCATTTTATGTTCATATATTTTTTGAAGCACTTAATATAAAATAAACTCACATGCTGATAACTTTGGATCAGTGCAGTACTTTTAAAACCACATGTTTACAATAAAACAGTGAGAGCTTTGAAATCGAAGTTAAGCTCAGGATGAAGCTAGGAGAAATGTTAGAAAGGTTTCTGTGCTCATAAGTTTGATTCTGCCTGAGTTGGGCCAAAATTTTTTTCTCATCAAAAATTAACTCAACTCTGGACTTTCCCCAGTAAGTCAACGAAGATACTTCACATATGCTACTTTCAAGGAAAGCAGAATTGGGGCTTCTGTTTCCCCTTGTGGTTTAGGTAATGAATAATCCCAAAAGCTGAAGAAATTGAGCCATGTGGATAAAAGACTGCCTTATAAGGCCCAAGGTTGTCATTCTTTCACTCAAAATGTGAATTTTGCTCCCTCTATTCTTGATTTTTGTATGCTCTGACTTTGTATCCTTTTACAAGGGGATTTTGAAAGCTGGGGGAGAGTTTAAATAAAAGTCTCTTGCTAGCTGCATTAAAAGTATGAAATGCATTGTATCACATCAACTCTGACCTGACATGGAACAGCATTTTTTTTGGCAGATTTGTATTGTGTTTTGATGGTGGGAAAAAGACCAATAAATGGTAAAGACAAAAACATTACTCACTGGTAGCCAGACCTTTTCTGGGAAAATATAAACTAAATTAATGTTCCCTGAAGATTTCATCTTGCTTTAATTATAACTTAATAATGTTCTGGCAACTTAGTTTAAGAAAGGTAAGAAAAGTTAGGCATGTATCAGCTTCAAAGATGCCCCATACTTTTAAAACTCTAATTTTATAACTAGGAAAAGGCATTTTTTGTGTGCAATTTGCCTCATTTTTAGTTACTGGTGTCTGGTTCACTGAATTTCAAGCTCTGTGACTGGAAGCTTGGCCTGTGCTTTCTGTTCTGACCACTTGAGGGAATCATTCTGTAGCTGTGGTCCATAATTTTTGTTTTTACACTAAGGAAGTAAGAAAAATTATATTTGTTGCGGAAAGTTTTCCAACTTTACTTCAACATGAAAGACATCACAAGGCACCGGCTCAGAAATAAATTACTCCCTACATACTAAATATCCAGGAAGGGAAAAAAATGTTGATAAATGAGAGTCTTGGGAGTTGCTAAGTGAGGTCCCTGCACACAATTTATGATCATGCACTCTTGGACTTCAGAATGATTAATATAGCTAATTCTCAGTAGAGTAAGAGCTGTTTTAGCCCAGGAGAGAACTGTACGCTATTGTTTATAGAAGCAGATAACATCAAAGTGGCCCACTGCTTGTGTTAAGCAAATAGAGAATTCTGGGTCAGTGCAAATTAATCCTAAAGGAGTAAGAAAAAGTTCTTAATGACTGTTAGATCAGTGTGTTATCACTTTTCATACAACCAAAAATGGTAGAACTGTTAATGAGAATTACAAATGGCCTCGCTGGCCACAGCGTGCTGGCAGCTGTCTGTGAGCATGGTGACCATTAAGTCCTCTGGCTATCTGTACATAAGATATTTGCTAACGGAGTGAGGAAGATTTAGGCAACTTTCCTAGATAATAAGTGATTTCAAAATGGTCTTTGGCAATAAATATGTGAAGCGTTTTACACTGTAATTAGCAGAGTGGACCAAAAGCCTTAAAACCTTTATCTTCTAGTCATACAGTAAGATCCAGTTTACAGAAATAAATTAATTGAATTTACATATGAAGTAACTGTGGGGAGAAAAGAAAGTCTTGTTGTTTGTGTCTATTAAGATGTGTTTTCACACAAAGGCAAGTGAAGCACATGCTTCATATTTTTTTAGAAGGAATAGGTTGCATCTCGCAGACTAACAGTATTGCAAAGTAAACTACAAACTGCCTTAGATTAATTTTTTTGTTCCTTTGAAGCACAATTTAACAGCTTGACTACAAGAAGGTCTAGAAAATAAACATCCTTTATTTGTTTTTGTGAGGTGGTTTGAGTTGGTAATGATTTCAGCATTTCTGACCGTACCTCAACACATTATAATTCTCTTCCAGTCCTTCTGACATGATGAACGCACCACAGTATGGGATGTAGCAGGGCTGTTGACAGGTGAGGAGTGGGAATGGGATGTAAGGGTACACTGGCCTTTTAAGCTGTGGGCTCCTGAGCTGTGCTGGCAGAGCAGAAGGGCAAAAATCTCCTCAGTTCCTGTTGGCAGGTCCATGCCTGTTTACAAGTCATCATAAAAGAGTATGAATACTCTGTGGATGATTTAACTGCCCCAGTATTGTCACCAGGATATTATTTGTCTGCTAAATTTGTTTTGAAATAAATTGCCTTGTTTCACACGGGATCATTACACCAAGACACTCTTTACACAACTATTAGGTCCTCTGATATACTGCCCGCTGGTACAGTGGTTGTCACTCAGCAAAGTTCACACATACATTTCAATGTTTTGCAGAATATTTGACCCATAAAGTGAACCCTTTTCAGAGTGCAGTAACAGCAAAAATAGGTTTCCCCCCTGGACTTACAGCTTTTCTTTCTACTGCTTCACATCTGGGGTGCATCTTTGCGTATGGAGATATTTTCTATTATTAGCCAAGGACATGAAATACCCCTGTGTGGATGCGCTGGGGGAAAATGTCCTGCATAGGACACCAGACCTTTTTTTCCCTTACATTGATACCCCTGCACGGGACAGTTCTTTGTTCAGGGGATGCAACAAAGCTGTGGCAGCCTTGTTTTATTCTAGTATCAAACTTCCCTGAAGACCCCTAAGCTCTTTTGTACATATCTGGATGGGGAGGTAACAGAGATCCCTATGTGTGCTGCATGGAGTAAATGAACCAACTTTTTAGCAGCACACAGAGGGACTCAGATATTTGCCAAAAAACTATGGTTGGTGGGGAAAGTTGCTGCCTTGCGAAATTAATAGCCTCCCGCAGGAGACTTTATTTAGAAGTGACAAAAATTTCCCCTACACAAAATGAAAACTCCTCTTCCTCTCTTTAGCCCTTCTCACTTAGCTTGAGGAAAGTAAGCAGCTTTCCCTCTCCCCCACGGTAAATCAGCCATCTAACCTAAAGATTGCACAGTATGTCAACTTTGTCCTAGGGAAAATGACTGTAGGTGTCTCTCATGCCCACTGTCCCATCACTGCTTAAAAAACCCATTTGTATTTAATTGTTTTAATCTTCTCACAGGAATCTGTACCTCCTGTCTTTTAATCAGCCTTGATGTTTCTCTCTGAACTCACTCCAGTATGTCTACATTTTTTGCTAGTTTGTATCTAGAATGAAACATAGTGTAATGAGTGCAGAACAGAGCTACAGTGTAATGGGCACACAGGAAAAAACAGAAAAAAACAACCTGTGTTTTGGACTTGGATAACCACTGTCTAGCAGTTAACTTACAAAGTTTATGTCTGAAAAGGCAAAATGAGCCTTTCTCATTTGCAGATAAACTTCTGAAATCTTCCACCTTCACTCTAATTCCTAGAAAAGACAGGAACAAAAGGAAAGCAACTGCTTGTGATTCATCTGTCTGCCTCTCAGAACACTGTGCACAGACCCCTTAAAATACTCTGCAAACTTTCTTGGTGCCTGGCTTGCCCTGCTCACCCTTTCTAGCATCACCTGAGAAATACACTGTGCAACTGGCCAGTGCAACAGCTTTCATGATGCCAAAGTTTATGGCAACTGTAAATCTATTAAGCCACAATTTGCACTTAATAAAATGAAACAGCAAGTAGTTAAATGAAAGCTCAATCCTAAACTGGACAACATTTTTCAGGAAAAGTCATTGAGCCTGCTGTTGCTACTGCTGCCTTCCTTCGAGAAATTCAATCGTGCTGATTGAGGAAACCTGGAGAGAGCTGGCTATTCCTTCCTTTGGTTTGTAATTGCTCCATAGACCATTTAATCATCTGTAGATGAAACAAAGCCTGTGCTGTGGCGTCCCGGAAGGGCAGGCATGCACTTATCAACTCCTTCCTACCCAGCAAGCAGAGCTGGGAGCTCATCCCGATGCTCTGAGCAGCCCTGCTGTCGAAGCAAGGAGCTGAGAGCAGATGGGTTCTTCCTGCTGTCACTGCACCAGCCTTCCTGCCTGCCTTGATTTCATTACAGCAAAGTCTGTACAAGCCAATTTTCAGGAGCGGGGTTTGGAGCACAGAAAGAAGGTCTTTCTGCCTGAGAAGGCAGGCAGATACTGAGACACCCGCCAGGACAGGAGCTGCCTGATGTTGTCTTGACAAGAAGAGATAAGCACTGAAAGTTAAATAAGATGAGCAAGGATTTACTTGCTTCTGTAAAACACATTCCTCTGTCAAGCTTAAAATGTCTTTCTTCATACCCCTGACTCTGAATGTGCTCCATATTGCATCATTGCTGAGTGACCAAGTGGATGGCCCTGTTTCACAGACGAAGAGTCTGGTCAGAAACTATATGCCCAGTTTCATAAACTTGAA
This sequence comes from Corvus kubaryi, assembly GCF_017639235.1. Classification (NCBI taxonomy): domain Eukaryota; kingdom Metazoa; phylum Chordata; class Aves; order Passeriformes; family Corvidae; genus Corvus; species Corvus kubaryi. Next base: position 3,926,745 of record NW_024581127.1, on the reverse strand, counting down.
GAAAAAAAAGGCCTGACCAGGGAAGGCACTGAGAGTGAGCTCAAAAACCAAAGATCTCATCCATCATATTAATTGGTTTGGAATATTAGCCTTTCTCTGAGATTTGAAATCCATTTCCTCCTGAATATAGGTAATTTGCCTAACAGCTCAGGCACTACACATAACCAGGTAAAGCTTGACACTGCCCTCTGCTCCTAGCTCTTATTTTCTGTAATACACCGAGAGAATTCAGCACTTAAAATAGAGTTACAAGAACTGGCACCTTCTGGGAGGGCATCTCTGGGCACATATCTTCCCCCTTTCCAAAACTTTTGTCAGAAAGGATTCTTATGAGAGTTTTTAATTCACAAAAAACACTCAGTGCTGACTAATGCTTGCCAATTAACTTCAGCCCATTGAATCAACAGTTTCCTGTTACCTGTTCCTTCAGGTAGAACAGCAGCTGATACCCCTGCCCTTTCCCAGGCTTCTGTGCAGGGACCTTTCCTGCCTGAAAACAGTGGGGACACCTGTTTTCTGAGCTCGGAAGGCCAGCACCTGAAATCCTAGGAATGGGCCTGCTATTGAGTAAAGGGTGCTTGATAAGGCAGCCACTGTGATAGGCAGCGGAAATTTGATGATGAAAGGAGATGCCTAATAGATTAATCTGGTGTGATTTGCCAAAACACAGGGTTTTCTGGAAGATTATCCACACTCGCAATAGGAAGCCCTTTGTTGGGTAAAAGTCCCCACTTATCATGGTATTCTTTATCTCAACAAGAAACATAATGGTTTACTTGTTTACATGCATGGCAGATATATTCAGAGCTGGGCTTAGGAACTGTGAACTCCTTTTCATTTGAAATGCTTCCAGCAGGCAGGTTATTAGCTGAGAGGGAACAAGCAGTTGGACACACAAAAAATTTAAATCTGCCTTGCTTAGATTGGCAAAAATGAATGTTATTTCATCCACTGGGAAAATGTTTTACTTCCTGCTCAGATACTTTTGGAAGAAAATCACAAGCTCATTTGTAGCCATCATATATGTATGTATATATTTTTTTAGAGTTAAGTGGTATGTCTACAGAAACGTATTTGTTACTTTATACCAGTTATTTTCCACTAATATTAATTATTTTATTAGCTTGTCTTTACTTCTTCAATTTTACTTTGCTTACTATAAAATGTGACTGATGGTTTTATATTATTTATACTGAATGTGTGGCTGGCATCTAGCCCTTGATGTACCTTGGATAGAACAGCTTTGGTTTCTGGAATTGATTTTTAAATACCTTACACATCCGGAGCTGCAGAACTACCAAAGCACTGTGTTCTTGAACTCTGAAAATAAACAAAAACTCCCGTGTTAGAAAACTGCTTTATTAAAGCCTTCTTTAGCAATCTTATGTCAACAAAGTCGTTCATAGTGTGCAGTATTAAGCTTGCTGGATACACAATGCCCACGCTGCACAAAGAATGTGCGTTGTTTTAAAGGAGCTGGAGCACGGGAGTCTGAGGAAGTTATTTTTCTGTGCTCCTTGGCAGTAGCGTACTGTGTGTACCACATAGGATCTAAATTTACTGCAGAGGCAGCCAGTTTCCATATCATACTAAGTACAAGGTGGAGGGTCACTTCAAACAGGACTAAAAGAAAGAGAAGGCAAGTAAGCAAACTGCTCACCCCGATGCCACAGGGCTACTTATGTGGACATACCTCAGCAATCCGTGGCAGCCAGCACAAGAGTGAGGAAGGAACGGGAATTGTTAAGATGGGGAAAATGGGTCTGGAAATCTGATAAATCCACCAAAAGAATAGATGTCCAAAGATTTGTCTGTCTAGACCAGTGGACAGCTACAAATGGGAATTAGTGGCTCATGCAAATGGATATGGTGCAATGAAACATTATGATGGAGTAATGTTTGGCAAAGACAGAGGATTTTATTTTACTTGTAGGACATATTTTATAGTTTATGAAGATATTGGAAATCCACTTTCTGTTTTCTTCTTCCTTGCTCAGAGTTTACATTACCTATTTTACAATGTGTCCAGCCACACATTGTACTTTTTTCTGCCTGCTCCAAACTTTCCCATAGCTCAAGCTGTGCTTAAAGCCAAGTCCTGCAATTCAGCCTACTCAGTGCACAGCTAAAACTGAGGAGTACAAGGAAGGCCTTCAGAATTTGTTTGATGTAAGTGCAAAATCATCACAACCTTTGCAAAATTTCTTCTTTGGGCTCACAGTGTCTATACATTGTCCATAGAAAAAGCCTTAAAAACCCCAACTTTCTAATGTAATTTCCCATTGTTAAGTTTTGCACTATTTTCACGAAAGTGTCTGAATAAAGTCACATGCTGGAAAGTAACAGCATCTTCTGTCCACAATCAGTAGGATGCTTTCAGAGGAAAGCCCTCAGCCAAGCCAGAGTGACAGCCATACTGAACTGTAGCAGTACAGACAAAAAACAATTTTTAATGTGTTTCTTGGCACTTAGTTCTTTCTTCGCATTTATTAAAACAATTGCTTCCAGTACTTTCTATATTTTTTATTTAGGCTGGTGATTAAAACATTCTAGTAAAGTTGAGATGATTCAACATTTTAGCCTTTTAAAGCACGTGCTTCCACTAAAAAATGAAAACATCTCTCATTAGGGTAAGCATGGTCAGCCTTATTTTTCATCTCTCTCCCTCATCTTGAACTTTTTAGTGTAGGCTTTTAAAAGGTTCCTTGATTTTTTTTTTTCAGGGAATGGGGGTATTGGGTTTTTTTAATTGGTTTGGTTTTTTGTTGGTTTGGGGTTTTTGTTTTGTTTTGTTTTAGCAAATGCACCACACCATTTTGTTTGTTATTAAAAGCTTATGGATACATCACCAGACACTAAAAATAGACTATTTCCTTTTGTATAGATAGTAAAAATATTATGTCTGACTAGGACTTCTCCTAAAAAGTGCCTTCTGGGTTAGTCAAGTTTCTGCATACACAGTCATAGATAGCCTATGGCTTGGTAATCCAGCCCCAGCGATAAAATTTGCCTGGTGCTGTTAGAATATATGCATTAGAAGATTACTTCTACACACAGCTTCTGTCTGTTATTTTAATGTCAGAAGCAAAAGTGTTTATCTACATCCAAGTCACCTGGAGGAATACGTGATTCCTTGAGAAAAGAAAATACAATGCTAAACTGAAGAAGTGCTGCTGCACCATGCTATAGCACAGTGCACGCCAGAGGAATCTGCAGCAGTGCTATAGGTCAGAACAGAAGTGTATTTTTGAACAAACCTCCTGTTTGTTCCCATTCACTGTGCTTTGGTTCACAGCACAGAGTGGTCTAAGAGCACATTCAATAAACATGTTTTGGATGAAACTAAGCCAGATGTGCGCCAGGACTGCACCTAATTCACTCACAGGTAGCTAACAGGTCCCAGACCCAGTCACAAGCTAGCCCAAAGCAAACCCCCTCTGACACATGCCTGGTCCTCGGGATCAACAGATTTGCTCCACTGATCTGCTCATACCCGCCTATACTACCTGCTACTGTACACATAACTTCTGTGACCAGCACTAATTTTGCCATATGGAAGGACATTTATGTGAATGAAAACGCAGCAGTGGATTTCAGAGCAGATTAAGATCTCCTGGCACAAACAGAAGCACTGCTCACTGAACGGGGTGGTTTGCTGAGAGTCAAGGCTTCAGCTGAAGCACAATGTCGTAGTAGATGCATGGAGGAAGCCCTGACACTTCCACACAGGGTCATTTGCTGCACACGGCTACTTTCCTTCAAACCTGTCACTTACCATTGCAACAGACATCTGTGTGTGTGACTGCACAAATAAAAAAAACCCGTTTCAAATCACTGCCCTGTGTTGTTGTGAATCACAGGAAAATATCCTAAGAATGCATGGAAAGAGTACTGGGAAAAAAATTACATGTATACTGATAAGGTGGCAGGAAACGGCACATCTCTGGGAGAGTACCACAGGCCCTTCAGTATTTCTGTTTGCCATTAGAGAGGGACAAGACAGACCTTTGTTTCTAAAGCTCACAGATTGCTTTTTGCTTTGTTGCCCCAGTTAGGTCTAGTAAAACATACCAGCTCTGCTTGCAAGCCTTGACTAAGTTGTAAACTTAGATCATCCAAGCTACAACAACAAGAGGACAAACTCTACATAGTGCAAATGTAATTTGCAGGGTCAGCATGAAACTGATCCTGCCTCTTGGACGAAGAGAGAGCTATATATGTTGTGTCACATCCACTGAGCTGCCAGCACCTGCTAAGAACCTTCAACACAAACTGAAGCCAAAGTGAGCTGAGGTCACGCTTCAGGCATGCCAGGATGGATGAAGTCATTGTGTTCAGCCACTCTGCTTAAATGCAGTGGCAATGTATACATATTGCACACCCACAGTCCTCTGTCCCTCCTCTGTTCTGAGTGTCCTTGGTCCTGCATTATGGAGGATATGCAGGAAAGGTAGTCTCTTGGCTGCATGAAACAGCTACAAAACTGATTTCCATGATGTTAGACTAGGTACAAACATCGTATACATGGCCAGAATTTAGGCCATCATATTTTCAAGGTTTTTCAGAGGATATTAAATATGGTTTAAATTCATCTTTGAAACAAGTGGGTGAAGTATATATTATAGTATTAATTTAGTTCTACTGACGTCCCTAATGGGAAGACAAATGTTGCAGAAATCTTTACTAAATAGAAGAATGACTTTGGCATGTCAGCTCTCCATCACTGGATCTGAGGAAACAAAACATTTATTGTTTCCTGGTCTCCAAGATCTTAAAAAAAAAAAAAAATCCTGTATTTTTGGCAGCTGAAAATAAGAGCTTTCAATTCAGACAAAAGAATTATTGTTTCTGGTGCTCATCCAAAAAATAAATAAAATATTTTTAATATTTATAAAAAATACAAAATAAAAAGTAATATACTTCTGTCTGTATCCTAATACCAATGAAGTGTGTGCTCTAGTTTTCTACTCATCTTTATTTGTGGGTAGGTTTGTCTTCTTTTGCTTCGCTCATCTTCACTGCCTCACAAGAGCGCATGATGTGTGACATCACTGTCATTTGGCTGTACACATCCAGGAATTGACACTGTAGCAAAAGGTCATCAGACCTATAAAATTAGTATGATCTTTGCACAGAAGCTCACACTCTTTCATATTAGAGGAACAGCTTCTATTATGTCGTTTGGTGTCCAGCATACCATAGAAGTAAATGCAGCTGTTTCATTTTGGAGCCAGTAGACAATTCCTATGAGAAGCAACAAAATGACAACTGTTTTACTTGTGCTATCTGTTTGTCCCCTCTGTGTGTCTCTCTGTTTTCCCATTCCTGGCCTATGCACCGTGCCCATGGCTCACCACAGCCTGCAAAACTTGATGGAAATATGCTCAATTCTTCTCTGGAGAGGAGCCACCTTCCTAGTGTCAGCCCTGCAAGGCACTTCACATAACTCTAAATCACCACTGGAGAGAGATCCCTCCAGCTCTTCTCTATCCTCCTACACAACACACATGGCAGAAGGATCTTGATTGTCCTCTGCCAGTTCAAACAAAGGCTGGTCTGGAGGAATGAGCATTCCCATTGCCATCATTTTCTACCGCACAAATGATGATCGTTTATAGTAATTTACAATAATACAGCTTTGGAAAATATATATTGGAGTGGAAAGTGTTGTTTTAAGAACTACATGGAATTTTCAACATTCAACTGTTGAAAAGCACAGTCAATTTTTAGTGGTAAAATATTTAAATCCCTGTATATTTGACAGATTATTCCATGTGAATGATAATGATTTGTGGTAAATGTCACAATAGCAGCTACATATAAAAATATACAGTCTAGTCTGACTTCATCATAAAGAAAGCTTTATCTTTATTACCTGGTACACCACCAAGAATAGAAGTATCCCCTTTGTATTCTTGAGAAACGAGACCCAAAGTTTGTCTTTTTTTTTCTTTCACTTAAATAGTAAGAAAATTGCAATGTAAGCTAGCCAGGAAATGTTGGCAATGGCATGTTGGATAGACTTGAAGGGTGAAATATGAGAATTCCAGAGACAAAAAAGAAGGATGTTGTCAAGAACAGAAATTTAGACTTGGTAGCCACCCTGCTAGAGATGGTAAAAAAAAAGTAATGAAAATTAATTAAGTTTCCAAGGAGTGAGTTAGGAAACGAGAAAGGAAGCAATAAAAGAAGAAAGCCTTGAGACACCAAGAGAGGAAGAGGAAAGGCAGTAAGTGAAAAGAGAAGAGGAAAGTAAGTAGCGTGGCTCCAGAAGCATGGGGAAATCAGAGCTGGGAGCAACTCAGTTGTCCAAAGGAGTGAGTGACCACAGACAATCAGGGATGGAGAAGCAGCAAGAGAAATCCCCTTGAGAAACATGAAAACACTGCAGGAAAGCTGGTGTGGAAAAAGGTGTATGAAAGGGCAGTCCCTAAGACAGGGAATGAAGAGGAGTTAGAAAATGACAGAGCCCATGAGGGAACCTCTGTGCTCTCTCTGCATGTGGCCATGCCACCTCTGCCCCTCTGGCACAGTCTGGGAGGTGATGTGATGGCAGGTTGCATGGCTGTTAATGTAGCTGAGGATCTGAATTTCCTTCTCTCACAGAGAAATTACACTGCTTAGGTCTTGAGGGGGAAAGAAACCTTTCCTTATATTGTTGTGGCTATCTCATGCTGAGAGCAGGGTTGGAACAGGCTCCTTTTCCACTTAGGCTCTCTACACCACCCATCTGAAGGCATTTAAAGGTAGTGTCTAAGCTGGGGTCAGGTCTCTCCAACTTCCACACGGTCGGCCGAACAAGAGAGGTTGCTCCAGGCAGAAATTCAGGACTCCCAGTACAAACTTCTTTCTTGACTTCCCTCTGGCCTGTATAGGGGACCTGAGTACTCCAGCCCCCAGGGCATTAGAGATCCACCATCAACTCTCCCAAGTCAGCTCCAGATTTCTTATGCTGAAATCAAAAGCTGTAGGCAAAAGGTAGTTAAAATCTTAACCTGTCTACCAGGATTCCTTTTTTCCCTTTTTACTTGAGTGGGCCATTTCTTAAACACTCTTCACTTGGATTAAAAATGGTGAGTACCTTGATTGCTTGAAAATTTGAAAATGCTTAAAATGCATATGCAAAATAATAGGAAGCTGACTTAAGTATTTTGTGGTGTAAAGTATTAAAAGAAGTTTAGCATGTTAAAAAAAAAGCTAACATTGTACACGTTGGTGTAGAAATATCATAGGTCCTGTTTCAATTAAATGACTTCATTGAAAGAGCCATAGCATGAAGATTGAATGCTAGTATTTATTGAATGTGATAAATTATCCAAGGATTATACTTTATAAACATGAGACTCAATGTCTAGGAAAAAATGTAATAACGACCTCAGGTATATTTAAAAAACAAGCTGTTCCGTGAGCAGTTAACAGAGCCTGAGCCCCTGTTGTTTGTGTCTTATATCCTCTGCACGTTCCTACTGTATTAACCCTATTCATCTCTCACGTCCCTACTTGCTAATCCCTTTTGGCAAGAGAGAGAGCAGCCTGAAGCCGTCCCAGAGCCCTGGGTGAGCTGGCTGATGCGTGGCCACGAGCGTTTGCGTGCACCCAGGCATTGCCAGGCAGAAGCAAAGCTGACTTTGCTGAACAGGGGCCAAGTTACCTGGAAGAACAAATACGCTTTTTCTCCTCTATCCAACCACAAATTTTCATGGCAGTTATTGGAACTTAATGATGTTTGGGATTTCTCCTCCTTTCTCAAATGTGGTTGAAATTGGCCTGAATTTTTCTGGGGAGATGAAGGGGTAGTCGGGGAGAGAGAGTGAGAGAAAACAGGGCTAAAAATAACAATGTTTGGATTTTTCCAGGCCATTTATCCTGAAATATTAGCAAATGAAATATGTAAAGTAATACTTTTCCCCCCACTAAAAACACACAGTAACAGATACAAATGGATTATTTTTGGTTTGATCTAGTTATACATTTTCGTATACAATGACATCTGCATTTTCTTCAAATCAGAGAACATACATTTTGAGGTCTGTATTTTTCAACTCCCCAAAGGATGGACAACAGACTAGGAAGCTGTTTGGAAAGTGGGGGAGAAGACTACTGTCCAGCATGTGGATTATTATGGATATAAGCCCACAGCTGTGTAAGGAGCACATTGATAGAACCACATCTGTTTACATCAGCTGAGGATCTATAATTTATCTGAAACAGTATGTTTCCCAAGACTGCCTAACTGATTTGGACTTAATACTTGATTACATGGTTATTTTAAGAACTCTGCAATGGCCCATAAGAGAAATCCTGCTGTCTTCAGCAGTCTTGTCTAATTTATACTCTAGGTTCCACAACTCTTACTGATACTATGTATTTATAAACTAAAGGGACTTTTTAATAGTCCGTGCCATTGTATTCACACTACTCATTTTGGGGAGTTAAAAGCCTTTATTTAAAGTAAACAGGCTCAAAGGTTGGTGCATGGGCATAACTGACAGTAGTAGGGCTTGGAATGAAATTCAAGTCCTACATGCTAATGCCAAAACCAAGACACAGTAGGTTCAGGGCAGCCCTGACTACTTTTGATGTTCTGATGCCATAAATAAACATCAATTACTATTTGTGAGAAAATTACCTTCGCTCGAGTTCATACTTTCACACTAGTTTCAGTTTGGCTACTGCCTCTTAATTACAAATCTGTGCTCTCTTTTCCATGCCTGCCTCCATGGCTCTGATTGAATGTTACAGAGGTGTAACATACCAGATCAGCATGTGCTGGATGAGATGCAGACACATCTAGCAAAGGTTTTGATGTTCTGTATGTTGTAATTTGTAGCTTTCACAAATGTCACTCCAAGGAAGGATATTTACCCCCATACATTTATCTCTGCCTTTTCTCTTACCACACCACCTCCTGCATTTCTTTACTTTCTTCTGATTTAGTATCTCTCTACTGTTTTGCTGTTCTTGTTTCCTTAGAGAATACCACCATTTTATACATTTAGATGTCTATGGTGGAAAAAAGCAAAAGAAAATGGATCAGTATAAACACTGGCTTTGCAGAGACCTGTAATGGGCAAATGGCCAAGGAAACTGTGCTGCAAAGTAAGCGAAGAAGCCAAAACTTTTAACTTTCACTGCCTCCAATACACATCAGTCTAATGTTCATTTCATCAGGAAAAATATGGATGACTTAGAAATCTAATGACATTGACCTTCAGGGGTGTTTTTTACTTGCTGTCACTCCAAAGTCAGTAGTACAAACTCTCAGAATATGATCTTAGTGCCCATAGGCCCTTGCTCTCGCTTTTAAAAATTAATGACAGTGCCTCTGTCCATAGCCCAGATCTCAAGATGCCAAACTTTTATTCTCTTCTCGTTCCCACAGGAATGTTGCTGGATGCATGGATGAGGCTGAGAGTTTTGTTCAGATCAACTTTTTGTGTATGCACTCTTTCACATTGAAAAAAGTTAAGAATCATATGTATGGAAAATGAACAACTATAGGAAAATAATGGTCTTGTCTGTTCTTGATTTCTTACATATTCAGTTACTTTCTGAGTATATCATATGGACTATTGTACTCCAAATACGCTTTGGTGTAGATATCTACCAACACAATAATCAGTTGTGTTTACATTACAATCAGACTTGACTCATGCCTGTAAATTCATCCCATTTTACGTATTTCAGGTTTTCTCCCCACTTTTTCCCCCAACAGACCACATAAAATGCAAGAATAGTTCATAAAATCTGATATCAAATCTGGAAAAGTTGCAAAATATCAGGATAAGGCTGCTGCTTAAGGTAGAAAAATAACTGGTAGCTGGGATTAGGAGGTGGTCACCTGTGGACCAACTCTGGAGGAAGATCTGGGGTACTCTCAATGGATTTTAGCACTAGAAACTGAAATGTGGAATGCCTGAGGTTCACCATTCAAATTTCTTTCTATCTAGATTGTGAACCAGCCAGGATAAAATGGGCTTTTTAGAGAAAAGAAATGGCAAAGAGAGCGAGCATCCACTGCCATTATATTTTACATAGTAGGTTAAAATCACTTCAGACAAAAGTAAGGCTTGAATGTGCAGCTTTGGGAGCTGAAGGTACCTGTATTCCAAATCTCAGTCAGTTGGATTTCAACATGTGGAAATGACAACTGCAACTCTTGCTCTCTGTGGACAGGTTTGTTCTTGAAATTCTTTAAAACATAGGAGATTTTGTACACAAATTTTTTATGAAATTTGGATGAAATGCCATTTGGATGAAGAAAAAAAGAATGATCAGAGACAAGCAACAAAACCAAAATTATTTCAGGTAGAGACAGCATTTGAAGCACTGAAATTGCCTGTCCCTAGTCCTGTCACAGTACCTGTGTGGCTGGTGTGGAGGAATTGATAATTTTGATTAGACAGCTCTACAGCAGCCCCCTTAGATGAATTGAAAACTGTGGAAAACACATCACACCCTCAAACACTTCCCAGTCTATGTGGAAGGCCAAGTGACTTGACCCACAGTACAGCAGTGCACTAAAAACCTGTACCATTGTAAGCACGAATGGTCTCCTGGTTTGGTGTAAAGCACTGGGAAGTAGAATCATCACGCAAAGATCACCGGTGTTCACAGGAATGTAAATTCAATGAAAATTACCCAGAGGTTGAATTTAATTGGCAATCACAGCACTGTTTTTTCAGGCCTAATAGTGACTCACCATGCTTAAAATCTAAATGCAACAGTACAACAAAATAATAATTTTTTTAAAAAAAATGCGGTCAGGAAAAGCATCAGCAAAACCTCACAAGGAAATATATCTGGCATGAAAGTCCTAAAATAAACACTTTGCCAAATACTTGTTGGCAAGGACAAGTTTTCATTTAAGTTCATAAAATGAAAAAAAAATCTATTATTTGTAGCTTTGTTTTCTGTGTAAACTTTGCCTGTATGAAAGGCACCATGCTTTTTCTTTATTATCCTTTTAAATTGATGAAGTTTAGATTTTCTTCCACTCTGAAATTATCCTGGAACCCTGCACCAGAAAGACTGTGGATGAGAAGTAAGCATAAAGAGTTTAATAACACAAACATCACAAAATGATAATTAATTTATGTAAAATGCCATAATAAATGCACATTGTAGGATTGTAGTATTGTGGTAAATATATTTCTTTAAAAATTAACACTCATGCAGCAGATTATCTTTTTTCTGTATTCTTTAAATGTTCTGACTTCAAATTTCAAAATGCTTTTCTATGTCAATGACAATCTTAATAAACTACAATTAGTTCCACAAGGCACTTTCTGATGCACAAGCCCCTGGCTTGATTGCGGTGAATGGTGGGTATTTCCTGTGTTTCAGTCCACATATGGATTGAGTAAGGCAGTGGCAGAGAGACTACTGTTTTCCTTCACTACATCTTCATTTCTTTTTCAGAGGGTAAGCCTTTTTTGTTTTTCCTGGCTCTGTTGTCAAAACATTGACCAGAGTTTTGGCTCATGGTGTTGGAATACGAGGCCAAAACAATCCTCTGAAAACCAGTGTGGCAAAATGTATTTTAAATCTATACATTCACCATTCAACCATGGGAGTAACCACGCCCACTGCCCCACTCTGTGGTTTAAAAACATGGGTTTGCCCCCAGAACGGTTTGATTTATTTGACAAGCTTTTTCAAGCTGGGTATATCAACATTTAAACTGTTCTGAGGCTTGGCTTCCTACGTCACATGTACAGCAAGTATTAAAACACACTCTAATCATTTTCTGCCTCTATTAAACTAGACAAGGTGAATGCATTGTGCATTCTGCAGGATTTCTTTGAAAACCTACCAGTCTCTCTAAAGACAGATAAGCTACAGTGATTGTTGGTTTTGAGGTTTTTTCCTCAAAAACTTACAATTGGGACCTTTTAAATATTACCTTTAGTGCACCCTTTTTGGAAAATGCATTGTTATGATGAATATGTAGATGTAATTCCTGTTTCTGACATACTAAAGTCCAGTGTAAAACAGTAAAAGATGATATATCATAGAGACTTCTTCATAAAATGTAGCAGAATGCACAAGCACACTGTGACAATGCAAAATATTTTCCTTCATTATTAGGTTCCTGGAGCAACTCTCTTTCCTCAGGGGTAACAAGGAACACAAACAAAAACTTGGATGTAAAAACGAAATCAGGACAAGACCTATTTCACACATGATTGGGAATATTAAAGTATAGAGATGGTGGGTGGTAGATTAAATAATCTATCCAAACAGAATCTAATATTCTAAGTACTGGGGTGTAATTCCTCCAAACCAGAATTCCAGTATAATTTACTCCCAGCTTTTTTTGTTCTATTTTTTGTGTTAGGTACCGCATCACTGAGCCGGGCCTCTGTTGGTGTAGCTTGCATGGACATGGTCTGTATAAGTCATATACAGAAATATATTCATAGACATGCAACAATACGCCTAAATTTGAGGTAAGTGGTGGCTCTACCTTGAACCATCTATAAGTGATCCGTGTGACATTTGAACCAAATTTAAATATCCCGCCCGAATTTACCCCCACACGGCACGGCGGGAACGAAGGAGCAGGCCAGGAAGCGCCTTTCGCCATTAAATCAAACATAAACTTCACAGCCAAACCTGTTGCATTTGTGCGTGCTGCAGGAAGCTCTACAAGGGCTGGCGGGGGGAATATATATGTCTGCGAATGCAGGCACACGCGTTACGATTCCTGCGCTCCCCTCCCTCGGCGCAGGGCTCCCCTGGCCCGCTCCCGCTCCAGCTGAGGGGCAGCGCGCAGGGAAGCGCCGGCCCTAACTGGAAGAAAAGCAAAAGCAATTAGCGCGGGGGGAGGGCACTCCGCTTGATTGGCCGCTGCTGATGGATGTCCCTCCGCCCCGGAGGCCACCGCGGCCCCGGCCCCGGCCCCGCCACACCTCGGGCCCCCGGGGCGGCGGCGCGGTGGGAGCCGGCGGGGCTCGGCCCCTCCCGGGGATGCTCGCTCACCTCTGCGCGCAAACTCCCGCCCCCAGGGCGCCCGTCTGCTCCTCCTTCAGCGTATGCCCGACGGCCTTCCTACGAAAACTGTAAAACCCCAGTGCTGGATTTTAGTGGCTTAAAACAGAGACCTAAAGGAAAAAAAAAAAAAAAAAAAAACGCAGCAGCGTTTCAACAAACCCCATAAACCCGAGATGCGAGAGCTAGAGAGAAGAGAAAGGGGGAAGGACGAAAGTATCAGTAGGAATAGCAAATAGCTTAGTTTTCACTCCCAGACACCATAACTTGTTTTACGATTAGTGATCTGTTTAAAGATTTGTCCTGGAAGTACTTGATATTGGGTTACAAAAGGTTACGTTAATTGCATTAAGCCATAATGACCCATGAAGCACTGCAAAGACTTAGAGAAATCACGCTTCTTCCGTAAAGAGATAAAAGTAATAAATAAGTAATAAAAAATAAAATAAAATAAAATAAAGTGGGGGCGCGACAGGGCGGCGGGGCGGGAGGCACGGGACTCCGACGGAGGGAGCAGAGCGGGAGGCAGCGCCCCAGTCCCGGTGGGCTCCAGCCCCGGCCCCGGGAGCCCTCCCGGGTGCCCTCGCCCCCCGCCCGGCACTGCCCCGGCGGGAGGGCGTGTGGCGGCCCTGGGCACAGCCGCCTGCGTTATGGTCCGGAATTAAATGTGTCTACTAATAATCTATAGTCTCGCTCGCCGGGGCAGAGCAGACAAACAAAATCGTCATTCCAAATGAAAAGAAAACACTATTTCTTAGAAGTGTTTAGGAGGGTGCACAGCGGGGCATATTTTCTTTCTTACTGGCAAGAGTTTGTAACTGGATCCCCTAACATTACTGAGAACATGAAAACATGAAACAAAAGTATTGATCCAAGAATTCGCCGAAGAAAAGTATTCAAATACACACTGGTTTATTTGAATTTTTTTTAAGGTTACATCAGATGTTTACGGGGGAAGTCCAAGCTTGTGATACAGCCCCTGCGTGCCCCATTCAAACATATGCGGAGGAAAGTGTCATTTGTGTTGTTAAATTTACATTATGTTCACTTTAATTGCATCAGCTGCTAGTTAGATCTAGGAAAAATGGCATTTAAGAGGAAAATAGCAATCATCTTCAGAAGACTGCAGCATAATGGAGGAACCTAATTAATTTAACTTTGCAGTCTTCCATAATGGCTGCACTTTATCATTTCCACAGATGGAGCTTGAAGGAATTAACAATGCTGTTTATCCCAGCAGACATCTCTGACTGTGGTTAGCCAGTGGCAGATTTCCCACGTAAAGATGCATTTCTTCACTTGAGGGAAACCAACCCGAGCCCTGGCAATAGCTGTTGAAACTTGCTATTACTATATGTGTGTGGGATATTGAAAACCTGAGAAAATGCGCAATGTGTGTCTTTTTATGGTCTCATCAAGTGACGGTGGAAGAAGACAGAGTGTTTCCTTGCTTACCAGAGCCAAGACTTTTCCAGTACCATTTCAATTTCTCTTCCTCTATTTTCTCTTTCACTATATTTTTTTCTTTACAATGTATCCTGCGAATCTTTTTTTTTCTTTTTTTTTTTTCCTTTAAAAAGCTCAGTACGCGTCTGTTTCTAGACGCATAGAATTCAAACTCTCTCCTAGGTGATTTGCAATGTTTACAGACTTTTTATGCTTGGGAAACCTGAGTAGACTTGAGGTAAGCACTCTTCCACACACAAAACACAGTAAAAACCGGATTATTTGAACAAGTTGATTGTTTATTATTTCAGGAAACAGTGCATTTTCCACGCTGCCATATTCTAGGGTGCACACGCACTCACACCCTCCAGTCACTCATGGGTGTCAGAGGGGAATAGGAAGGGAGAGATATGCCGTGATACCAACCTAGGGATGAACCACAGCAAATAAATGCTCAACACCATTATCTGGATAGCTGGGCGATTAAAAAGTGTTGTTTGGCACCTTTGAGAAGGGTATTTGTTACCCCAGCAGCAGGAACCTGAGGAGTTAGCCACAGCAGTGAAGCAGATGAGCACATTGTCGACACGGTTGTCTCTTCCCGCTCCTGTACAAACAGAAACGTTTTGCAGGGGCTCGGAGACAAGGATGGTTCTGCGTTCTATGTGCTTATGTATTCGAGGCGGGTCTTAAAGTGTATTGCTTTTTTTTTTTTTTTTTTTTAAGGTTTATGGGCATCCGGAGTTTAGTGTTGCTGTTGATTTGCGGGAGGGGGTGAGGCGGGGTGGAAAAGGGCGGGTTTGTGCACTTCTGAGTGCCTGGCAAGCAAAGCTCCCATCCTTGAACTTAGACCTTACCACTTCCCAGAATTACAACCTGGTACCGTTCTTACACCCTGACAGTGAGAGCGTCTTTTCTATCCCTCGTTTGTACGCAGCAGCGTCCGAGAGAAACCAGTTCGCACAGAAAAATGCCGGGCTGCTAGTAAAATTCATACAGCTCTCAGTTGCTATAAAGTAAAGGTTAATGGCAGCCCAGCAGCCACCTGGGCTGCTTGCGCCGTGTTATTTAGGAAGGCAGCTTTGGATCCAAACCTGAATTTGTTCATCTGGCAGGTATCTCCATCACCAGCCATTGGAGTGACAATGAATATCTACGTCATACGAAACACTCATTTCTCTCCTTGTCAGAATAAGTCCCCGGCTGCTGCGAGCATGGGGTGGAGAAGCGCCTGCCTTTCATCCCAGCCAGGAGTGCACGGCGGCTCCGATGCCACGGCTCCGTCAGGCAGGTACTGCAGGGAGAGTGCTGGGATTTGAGCCGGTGACGTGCGCCGTGACGCGAGCCCAGCTAATGAGGAGATAGTGATGCCGCTTCGCTAATCAGTTCGAAGTCTTGAGCATTGGCCATCTGAAAATAACCCGGCACATCTATGTGTCTAAACTTCCTTGGGGAAGAGAAAAAAAAATTTAAAAAGGAATATAAGGAAGAAAGGGCACAGAAAGTAGCGCAGGGCATCTCGGGCTCCGGCTGGCACGTAGTTGAAGTCTGAGCGAGGGGCAAAACGCGAGGTTACACCAGAAAAAAAGAAAAAGAAAACAAACAAACAACAAACAAACAGCAGCCAAAACTCGGGGGAAAAGGAGAATAGACACGGCCGCGCGGTGAATCCCGCATCGGCACGCCGGCACGGCAGCGCCTACGAGCCGGCCGCACCTGCTCTCCCCGCGGAAGCCCCCGCGCAGACCCGCCGGGTCCCCGTGGGTGCCCACAGGCTGTCGGTGCTGGAGATCCAGGCAGGTGCTGGAGAGCCGAGGGGGAGCTCTGCGGTCTCCCGGGGAAGGGGTGGGGGTGCTGCCGGGTGTCGGTGATGCCGTCGCTGCGGGTGGTTAAGTTTTGCTTATGATGTAGGAGTACGCCGCTGTGGGACCGTGACGCTCTGCAAATCCCGCCCGTGTTCCAGCCCCTTCCTTACTCTATAGTCACATATTCCCGGTGATACTGATTTCACTAAAAATAAAGTTGTTGGGGTTTTTTTTTTTTTAAGCCGGCAAAGTGTAGCTATTAAAAAGATAGAACACAAATCCCAGCGGGAAGCCTTCCCGCATGCTGCGGGATCCCACTGTTCCCTCGGAGGTGCGGGAGGGCCGCGACGGCCCCCGCCGTCCCCGCGCCCCGCACAGAGAGGTGGGCGGGAGAGGAGCGGCCGAGGCGAGAGCAGAGCATGGAGCGGGAGGCGGCCGCTCCTCCCCTCGGCTCGGGGAGAATCGCCCGGGAATCCAGGAGGACTTTCTTGTTTACCCGGCCCCAGTGGACCCCGCTGGTGCTACCGCTGGTGCCGTCACCCCAGGGAGGTGAACAGAGCAGCGGGAGCGGAGGGAGATTGTGGGGGCGGTGGTCAGCCAGGAGATGGGAAGGCTGCAAGGCCAGCTGCTCTGTAGTTGGGAACTGGGCTGTTCTTGTCCTGCTCAGCCAGGGAACAGAGCTCCTGTGCGCAGGCAGCAGCATCCTCCCCCTGCCTTGCCTGAACATTCGGAGACCAAACCTCCCTGGAGTTCCTGCAGAGCTGACCTGCAACCGGGACATCAGGGCCTGAGCAGAAGTTCTGACGCACTCCCCGGTGTCACATCCCCCCGCCTTCCTCACTCATCACCCCGCAACTCAGGCTCCCTTCTGCTCCGTTCCCAGCGCAAGCCGCTCATGCAGCGGCAGGGCTGGGCCGGCCGCAGGTAGGGCGCGGGGCAGGGCGGCTGCGGAGGGCGGGGAGGCTACGAACGCCTCTCCCGGCTCTTCCCGACGCCGAGAGCGCTCCGTCCGAAGCTTGAAACGGGGAGAACACGTAAATCTTAAAATCTCCTATGAAAATTAATAAAAACACACGAAATCCTAGACAGTCCATAGTAACTGATTTTTATCTACCGTTTTACGCGCTTCATTATCCACCTAAATATAACCACCCCGTGATTTAACGTAGTTCACGGAGACCACAGGCATTTTTGGCTTCCCTTAGCCTTTTCATTCTAGCGCTGGCAATGGCCTGACTTCAGACTTCTCTCAACATTTGACTGTATCTGGGGGTTGGGATAAGACCAAGGAGGAAGAAACAGATTGCATTCGATGTGTTTGTCTCTTCACTTCAGTGGTGCCACTTCAAACCAACTTGGGGAACCCCAAGCGCTTCAAACCCTGTTTTTCGGTACTCGTCCCCGTGCCCTCGTTGTCTGTCACCGTTATGTCCCGCCAGGCCGTTTCTCTGGAAGCTGGAGACCCCGGTCAGGCTTGCGGGAGGCGGGGGTTGGCTTTAATCAGCGTAGTCAGAGAACCAGAATCAGGTGTGGATTTGTTTCAGGGCATGTTTGCATCAATCAGTATTTTCGTTACAATCTTGTCAACAGTTTTAATTCAAAGCGTATGCTAAAGCCGAAGAAACTGAGCCGTACAAGGGAGAGAGTTATTTTTAGAAAAATACTGTTAAACAAATTGGCATGGACGAAATATTCTGACGGTACTAGAGGCTAATATTTTTTTTCTTAGCTTTATCGACAACGAGATGGCTCGATGCTGTGTGGCAGGGAGGTCTGTAATTTTAGCGAGCTTCGACCGTGGCCTGCCAATCCAGAGGAGCGCACCTTCTCCTCCTGAACCTTTCCCTGTCCGTCTGTGCCAGGCGCAGATACAGCTCTGAGCTTTGCCCAGCACCGGCAGCGGCGGTGCGAGCACTGAGGGTCTGCGAGCGCGGTCACAGCGGCATCCCTTGCGCGCCTTGGGGCGTTCCGCGCCGCTCCGCACCCCCCTTCCCTCACCGCGCCCGCCCGCGCAGCGCCCCACTTGCAGCTCCCCGGGGACCCACGGCATCACCCCGATGCTGCGGGCAGAGAGGTGTGGGAGCCCTGATCGACTGCCCAGGCTTTGCGCGGCAGGCGGCGGAGAGGCTGTACTGGGGTTTGCGGGGGGCAGCCAATGCCAGGCGCGGAGAGCCGCGAGGCGCATCTCCCGCGGAGCCGGGGCCGACTCAGCCACCCCACCGCCCCACCTGGGAGGTTGAACTCACCGGATGAAAGGCTAACCCGACGGAGAAGCGCTCCTACCTGCGCTGTATTTTTGGCTTAGCTATTTGCGTGGGGCTGGGGGGCCCGGCTGCGCAGACGCCCTGCATGCGTCTGGCCGGCTCTTTTCGCTCCCGCTCTCCGGCATCCCCAGCTCACTTTTCACATCAAATAGGCCATTAACTTTTGATCCTGCCTGTTACATTCCAGGTTTCCCAGTGATATTTCCTGCACACTGAGCCCCCCCCCCCCCCCCGCCCCCACTTCGCATTTAAACACGACCCGGTAGATCTGAATTTCTGTCGAAAATGTAATTTTGAACATATGCACTCATTCGTCTCTTCGCGCTTGGCCTCACACCGAAATCCCTCTCGGAGGAGGGACCTAACGTTTTAGACGCCCCAGAAGAGCGTTGAATTTTTGACTTGCTTACATCTTTCAGCGACCGAGCCAGAATGAGACCTATTAAAGCACTGACTAATGCCCGCGAAGACAATTTCCATAATTTCAAAGTCCTTGCGCGGCTATTGGCAATGGCTGCGCTCAGGCGCTGCGAACAGCCAAAGGGATCAGTGAGACATTAGCTACTCCCGTTTAGAAGGTTGTTAAGCGGGAGCAGTGACTCAGTCTTTAGTCGAATAGGTCTTCTCTCCCCCGTATGATCTCCTAACTTCCTCTCTTGGCCATAAGAAACCACTGGAGCGACCGAACGTAGTGTTGGAGGAGCATCGCTAGGATACCACAGAAGGTCCCCTCAGCGAAACAGGGGTCGGTCCATGGTGGGTGGAAGGGGATGATTTCACGCATGGTTGCCCTCCAGTCCCGGCCCACCTTCCGCTTTCCCCGAAACCTCGCTGAGGGGGGGCCGAGGCGGCAGAGCCGCCGGGTAGGTGCCTGCCATGTACTTCGGAGCACCACTCAAGGCCTCCGTGTCCCTTGTGGGACCTCAAGCCTGGAAAGTCCCACCGAACAGCCAGGGAGGGGAGTGTTCAAAACACTGGGTTCAGCATCCCCAGGCCGGCTCCGCGCTTTCCCAGCCCCGCGGAGGCGGAGCGGGGCGGGCGGCGAGCGCGACTCGGCTGGGGCAGCTGCGGCCGGGAGGCACCGCTTCCCCCTACGCCCTGGTTTGTTCCTAGCACATTTGCACTGCCGAATTTCATCGTGGAAAAATATTTACTTAAAATTCGCCGTTTCGTTAATTTTTTTGACAATAAATTCTCTTTCTAGAGTATTTCCAGACGTGTGTTCGGAAGGGGCTTGAACAAACTCGGAGATGGTAATCTTAAGCATTTCTCCCCAGATACCTAAGGATGATACTTTTTCCAATTAACCTGTCAGAAATGTGTTGCAATGCCTTCATATACTTTTACTCATTAAAAGAATACAATTCTTTTGTTTTGCCATCATTACAATAAATATTTGCCTTGTTAATATTTTCTTCGAAGACATTTGAACCTCCTGTTACAAACACTATTTTTCTCAAATATACTAAGAATTTTTCTTTATTGAACCTAGTGAGGATATAGGTAATGACAGATAAGCAAGACTTAACACTGTCGGCAAAAATGATTAAATTACACGGACCAGCCTCTCGCTGCTGGGAGTTAAATCGAGTCATAATGTTCTAAAAAAAACAAAGAATGTGAAATACATACAAGTTTCCCCAGACTCTTTTGATTGAACTTCTGTACTTGATAAACGGCACTTCAAAACTTGCAACAGTGACTGTACTTAACTACTTTTACCAACGGTCTTATGTTAAATAATGCACAAGTCCATGTTTGCAGAATATGACATTAAACAAGTGGCTTGTCACTCTGTACGGTTCAGCCTCCCGTTAATACCTACGTTAGGTACACAGGCTTCTGATTTCAGGCCTTTACTGCTGAAAAATCTCATCTACAGTTGTGGAGAGAGCAAAATTAAAGGTGTTCTTCCACTGCACATGGAGTATTCAGTTTTAAAATCTTAATGAGCTAAGGCACAATTAAAATTCCCAGACAGTTTAAAATATAGGATTTCATTGATAATCTACTTTATAATCTGGTTTTAGCCAGTTATTTCATGGAGTAAAGTTCTGTCAATCCATGTATTCATAAATAGCTCGGTGGGTAGTTTCATTAAAACCTAAGTGTCTACAGAGTTGGATCTTAGGCAGCATTCGAGATTAATTTTCTGATACTGCAAAAAATAGTGCTCAAAAGTCATTGGAAGTCAGAGGGACTTCTCCCACTGACCTGGAGGCTGTGGGAAGTTTCTATCTGCAGCACCACAATTAGCAGACTATGAAACTGGAAGACGATCTTATCTGCTCCTCCAGACAATGCTAAATTGCTGCTTTCCCCACCTACCTCCATCTTCATTAGTTCTAGACAACTACTTATCAAAAAGATAACAACAAAGTAATGTATTATTGGGGGGCGGGGGTGGGGGATGAGCAGCATAGCAGAGGGAAAAGTATTTTAAATTATATTTAAATCATCCTATCACATGGAAGATAACAAACAGTGGAGGTACTGAAAACATGAGCATTACATATGAAAATGGTGGGTTTTGGAATAAAGTATAACCAAGAGTTAGAAGACAAGACATTAACATTTGAATGGACTATTTGTTATTTGTCTTCTCGTGGGACCTTCTAAAGGAGTAGGTGGAGGTCTGTTGTCACATGTGGCTCACCAACATGGCATTATGGGGACCAGTTTGTACTGTATCCCAACAGCATCTGTCTCATAAACATTTCCAGGTTCCATTAGAAGCCATTATGCACCGTTTGAATATTGTCTGTTTTCGTAGTAATAAAAAACTTACTTTTAATTACATCTACAGCTACCTAAGGATGGCATCTGACCCTGGATCTGAAAAGCTGAGTTTTATTTGTCCTTCCTTGCGTGGATAAGTTAGGTTTATACTCATGGCAGTGCTTTTGTTCATAACAAAATGCCTGTCTGTGACTGAAGGAATCAAAGTCTGAAAAGACTTTGAGGGAGACAAAAGAACATTTACTAACTAAGGAGGTCCTGTTTTATACTTCCTTTCTAGTATGAAACTTAAGTAAAACATATTTTAGAAACTGAATGTAAGCTTGAGTTGCTTCTAGAAAGTTAAACCTGCGTGCTGGGATTTTTTTAACTCATCAGGGCAAGGTAGCAGCACACTATGGTAGACCTGATTCTGAAAGAAAATGTCATACAGATAGGACACAACAATGTTCCTGGTAATGAACTCAAATCCTCCAGTATCCTAAACCACACTGTATTCTCGAATGATGAATTTTGTATTTGGATCGCTTGCTTAGTTGAAAGAAGTGTAAAGACAGCTCCCTACTGGCAAAATATCTGAGGAGATTACAGAATGCTGTTTATTCCAACTGGTGTCTGGAATAAATTATGTTCAAGAAATTGGCTCCTGATACTCCTATTTCAGATGAGAACTTGTACAGAGTGCTAAGTCCTAACACTTCTGGCCAAACCATAGGCTTCATTAGGATTTGCCATTCATCATACCTGCCAGGAGCTCTCAGATTTGGAGAGGTGCTTGTTTTGAGCAGTGAAAGAATAACAGAAGAGAAACTGTTTACCTTGGCATTACTGTCAGTTCTCAAATGCAGCGGTCTTTCAAATTTCAGGGCTATGAGTTGTCAGACCTAATATGCTTTCTTACTATTCCTACTGAAATTCATTAGCTACATAAGGAAGACCCACACTAGTTTAAGCTGACACTAAAGGTCGAACAAACCACTTAACATTTCAGGGGTTTCTATTGCAGATAAGGGGATAAACGGCAGCAGGTGACCTGACAGCTCTTGGGGTGGGAGGGAGTTTCCACAACTGGTTTTTAATCCAGTAGCAACAGCAGACGCTTGACAACTCATTAGACTGGACTCTAGGAAGCAGGATGGCAATCTGACTGCTGTTCTAAACATTTTGATCTACAAGCCATGTTTACCAGTTTCCTATTGTGAGGGGTAATTATGCTGTTTTTTTACTCAGTGCCTAACTATTATATAGGCTTCACTTGATTCTTCTCACAACCTTAACAGCTCAAAACCCTGCAGAAAAGGAAAGCTAAAAGAAACACTGCAAAGCCAAATCTAAGACAATCCACATCACCTACCACCACAATGTCCAGGGCTTCCTGTAGGAAGGAGCTCCACTCTTTTACTTTCACAAACAAGTTGAGGGTTTTCATGAGAGCATGGTTCTCCTTGGAGTTGTATTGCCAGCATTCTCAAATGCCTGTGCAACAATTCTGCTCATGCTGCAGCTAACATTGACATTTTATTCTGAGGTATCCAACACAAAAGTAAGAGCATACCTGGGGAATTAGATGTGCTCTGGCAGAGACCTTAAATATTTCCAGTATGTGTATAGTTTTTGAATACTCTACTACTTGCTCAAAATTACTAAATACATAGGAAATACGACTCTTTGAATTTTTTTTTACCAGCAAGATTTCTAGGTGGAAAAGGACAGAATTTGGACACACACTTAGCCCCACACCTGACTTTGAAAAAAGGCTTCATGCCAGAGCAGATAGCCAAACAAGGATCATGAATTTCTGAAGAAACTGCGTTACAAGGTAGAATATGGGCTGCACGTGTCTATTCCGTAAGTCCAGGACAAAGTATGTTGCAGAGATGTGGTTTTCCATTTTGCTTGTAGGGATTTTTATGGAATCACATGTGCTCTTCTCCATTATATAATCCACTACAAGGGAGCAAGTGGACCTGCGACTTTACCTTTCTTTAGTCTTTCTCATAATCTGTGAACCAAAATTTTTACACATTCTAGATCACATTTAGATCACATTCTCACCTCATGTATGCTACAGCAATTCAACCTGCTTCCCTGCAGTATAAAAATCCATAATCCCATCGTTGTGGGTCAAGGTGAGTTTTGGCTACTGCATTTAGTGGGAATTAAAAAAACCTCTGTTTTGTATCTTAAAATTATAACGAGCTAGAAATACAATGTTCAAGTAATACAAGTACAATGACAATTTAAAAAAAATATATACATATAAACATCCCATATTTGTCAAGTCAAAATACAGCCTAATGGATTCATTTAACTTCAGAAGAATGTGGACTCCATCTCTGTCAGTATTTTGCACATGGCCCCATGTGTGACATTTTAATTAACTTTCACCCTTTAGTTTACAGGATTGGAGAAGAAACAAGTGGAGGAAAAAACCCTTCAATTTTTTAGAAAGTTAAAATGGATTCCATGTGATTTGCATCCTTCAGGACAAACATTAGATATTCTAGTGATTTAAAATGGTGTTGCTTGTATACCTACATAAATGCTACATAATTTCAAATTCTTTATAGGTAGAGATATTTTTATGACTTTATGTAGAGCTAAAGTTTTTTACTTTCTGAAACTGGCATAAAAGCACACCAAGAAAGCTGGGAAAATAGCACGAGAGTATGTACTGAAGACAAAGAAATGGAATGGAAGAACTCGAAGCAATGGCAACTTTCTTTTTTTCCTTCTGGTTTAAGGAAGAAGAAAGGGAGGAAGAAAAGGCCTAGACTGCAGTGTCCATATTTACAGTATAGGTAAAAAACCCCAGCAGCTATGCTTACTTCCATGTCTGGACCAGGTTGCCAGACTGAGCAGGGCTTTCATTGGAATGCCATGCTACACACCTTATGCAGGGTCTAAGTTCAGGTCTCTGGGATGGGGAAGTGAAGAGGATGTTCTACCACTGTTCTGCAGTGACTTTGTACCTGAAGCATAAGACATATGGAATCTGACCCATGCTTTTTCTCTCTTCATGGGTAATGAGGAGGGGTGGATGTGTACAAGCTCGGATTTTAGGGATGATCCGAAGTCCGCGGGGTCAGGTGCCACGTGCCTAGCACAGCTGCTCTCAGTGCGGCATTCCCATGCAGACCTTGACGCTTTGACTCATTCTGTGCCTTCAGCGATGGCTTTACCCACGATGGCGAGGAGCGGTGTCAGACAAGCCCCTGGGGCCGGGGGATGCTGCCGGTACCTTTCCGACTGCCCACCCTGCGGCCCCGCCGCCAGCCGGGCTCGGGGAGTTTAATCTGCAGCCGTCCCTTACCTCCCGACAGCGCTGCAGGAAGCCGGGATTCCTCAGGGCCCATCCTTCCCTCGCTAGTAACACCTTAATTCTTAGAAATAAAAGAAAATTTAATA
Organism: Corvus kubaryi; assembly: GCF_017639235.1. Lineage (NCBI taxonomy): Eukaryota > Metazoa > Chordata > Aves > Passeriformes > Corvidae > Corvus > Corvus kubaryi. The sequence continues at coordinate 3,902,090 of NW_024581127.1, read as the reverse complement.
ATAATAATAGTAATAGTAATAATAATAATAGTTTTTTAAAAGCGTGTGTTGGTGGGGCGGGCACGGGGGCGGCCAGCGGCGCTCTCCTGTGTGACGGCGGGCCGAGAGCGGCGGCAGCGGGCGGCGCGGCCGGGCAGGCGCGGTGCTGCCGCCGGGCGAGGCGGCGGCGGCGGGAGGAGGCGGAGGAGGCGGTCGAGCCGCTCCAGGGAAGTTTCCTCGCCGCCGCCTCCCCGAAACCCCTCCCCGCCAACCGCGGCTCCGCGCTCCTCGAAACTTACCGCCGGGCGCCGCTCCTGGGGAGCCGCCGGGCCCGCGCCGCCGCCCCGCGGAGGAGGCCCCGCGGAGTAAGTGCAGCCGAGCCGAGCCGAGCCGAGCCGAGCCGTGCCGTGCCCGGGCGGCGGGGCCGCGGCCGCCGCCCCC